>NC_143252.1:103500350-103811100 GCF_984573655.1 Nuphar pumila | reverse complement strand
GTTGGATTTTCTGTTCACGAATGACATCCCTTCTATCAACAGTTTTTTTTATTGCCGTCTTCATAGACCTCCTCTGTTTTCTTACAGGTTTTGTATTTAATAGTAACATTACCCAACTCTCTCGTATCTCATGGATTTTGGCATACCCTTATGGTTTTTTTTTAAAAAGGAGTACCTGCATATCATTGTCTTAAGCGATATCCTTATGGATTTATCGTACAGAAAATGGCGCCATTAACCTGGGTGCAACATCTAAATTCGACACGAATCTTAATTTTAATTCTTTATAATGTCTTATTACATATTGCAGTAATTACTGTTGATGTCTGTATACTTTGGTATTTCATGATCTTCTATATTTCTCTGTTTTCAAGAGCTCATATCCAGGGCATCATCTCATCAGAATTTTATTCCTAACTACAGAAATCAGTAGATCATGTTATATACAACAGTGTTTGTGTTTTAAGATAAGCCTATTATAGCTTCCCAACGTTAGTAACAGATGTATGTATGCGTGATGAAGCCTCCAACATGACACGATGTATCTTGCTGGTTGACCGCAGAAATCTGTTTGCAGAAACTAATCTGTCATTTGCAATCCTTTTAGCCATACCCTTTAACCACTCGTGCATTCCACATTAGTCAGCAGCCTTATCATTTGCGCATTATCATATCATTTTCACATTTATCTCAACTTCCTGTTACTTATGTTCATCTGCATTTGCATCTTATATCCTCCCTTTAAATATGTTACATTTCCTTTTTTTAGCATATGGTCGACATTAATTAGCCTGTTACAATTTCATTTTCTTTCCCTGTATTAGTTCTCTCACCTGTAACATAATCCATAAACCTTTATTCAGAATCATTATACGTCACTTGTGGTTTATATACATACTACCTAGACTTTTGTATTTGGTTACCCCAGCATCCATACTTAAAGTTTTCCATCTTGATCATATTGACATACTATGCATCATACCCATTGTCGCATACATTATTTAGGCCTACTGTCAGTCATGATATTTAACTATCCTGTGCATAAGCATCCGTCTACTCAATATGTAATGTTTTAAAATTGATCTCAAGCCCATCTTTACATTCCACCTTTATTGTATAATGTTACCTCATTTTAATTCTATCATGCCATTCACTGTAGCCAGTTTACATCCCAAAATCATCGATTAATCTCAGTCCACCTGAATGACTGAAATGAAGCTAATCACAGGGAACAAAGATGTCACATATTCCTTTACTGAAGTCAATCGTAGACTCTTTACGTCGCAATACAGTGAAATATTTTATATCAAAGGATGTAATGTCATTAATTTGGTCGTCGACTTTTGTTGCAAAGTACATGGACATCTCTTTGACCGAATATGGACACAACCTGCAACATCATGATGGCCAGTCCAGCGACAACTCAGCATGTCTCTGCAACTTTATTCCTGCCATTTAGACCCTTTAATGTTATTATCTGTACCATTTTCCTTGCATATCCAGTATTAGCAGCACATTTGTTTTGGTAAAAACACCCCGTTATCTTATGTTAACTCTCAGCCACAATAATTTTCTTGGTGCATTTTACTTGTAGTATTATCTACTGTCACCTGTATATATTTTAATGTCTATTTTTTGTATGTTATGATGGATCAGCCTCTTGCATATCAACCCACACCTTATTTAGCTGACTCATGCAGGTGTTAATTAAGTAGATATCCCTCATACTGTTGCATCTTCCTCTACAGCTCAGATACACTTTCATGTGCATATTCCATTTAGTATAAATCTAATCATTTAGGCCTATACATGTATCCATATGGCATCTCAACATTTTCATATTCTATTTTTCTTAATATGGGCATCCTCATTATAATCTACATACAATCGTTAGTGCATTGGCATTAATATGAGATTTCCAATCTCTTTCGTACTATTTCTTATGCTAACTTATACTTGCAGGAAAATATGGAGGATGCTGATTCTTTTAGCCCTATATATATATATTATTTATTTTGCTTTATGTCAGAAATGTAATAATCAAATTGGAGTAATATTTGCTTTTCTGCTTAGATTAGGATGCATATCGTATAGTTTGAATTCCTGCAATATCCTGATTATGTGATTCATGCATTGTATTTCAAAATCACTGTGGATGAACACGAATGACATGTGCATCAACTCTTAGGGAGTTGATGAACTCGGTGGAGTCCATATTTACGGTCCTAGTCAGAATATGGACGAGACCCAGATTCAACATCTTTTCTACTAGTCACACCGAGCCTACACTCTTAGGCTATCTTCAAAATTGCACATCATATTTTCAATTTTGCAAAATATTATGAATTAAATCAATTAAATTCTAAACATATTCACGGCCACAGTCGGAATATGTGAAGAGTTTACTTTGGCTTAATACACATTTTTCCAACAAATCCCTCAGAAAATTTTTCTGGATATCTTTCTCAAAGTGCATTCATCCATTCAAATCAGTTGCATCATGAAATCACCTGCATTTCTCAAACCTTTTTTCTCAAGAAAAATTTCATTCCAAGGAAATCGATTCCTCAAGAAACTCTAAAAATTTCCAAAGTTGGATTTTCCCAAGTCAAGTTTTCCACGATTTTCCCTGAAAATGTTCTTTTCTTAAGATTCATTTTCAAAAGGAGTTTCTCATTATTCTCAAGAATCAAAATCGATTTTCAAATACTTCAAGGCTGAGATTCTCAGAATTTCAGTTTCCTGAGTTTTGATTTTTCTTCTCCAACGAGTTTTCCTATGAATTTCTCATCATTCTCCAAAGAAAGTTTTCAAAGCTGGAGTTTTCCGGACAAATATTTTCTTCAAGAGTTGCCTTTTCTCAAGAATTCTTTCTATTTTCCCAAGATTCTCACTCCTTCATGATTTTCCCAAATCTTTATAAACTTTCTTGAGATTTTAAATCCTTTTATCAGGGTTCCTTGAGAAATTGATTTCCATCTTTTGCTTGAGAAAGACTTTTCTAACTCCAAAACATTTTCCAAGCATACATCATGTTTTCCAACTTACATTTTACAAAATTTCATAGCACATGCCTGAATTTTCTGCGCATTTAGGAGAGAACACGATTTTGATAATTTAGCTAAGTCAAGCACACATTTGATCCTTGGTTCGATTGCCCCTGTTAAAGGTAGCAGGAACGGTCGAATCTCGTACCGACAGGTCGAGCCCCATTCCACGGAATATTTCCTGCTATTTTCAAAATGGAGGCGAGTATTTCAAACAATTTTCAAACTCTGGTCAAGTTTGACTCGCGAAAGGTTTCCCCTCTCTCCCGCAGGGAAGGGAAAAATTTTACGACGATAACAGGTTTGGCGATCGTGATGGGACCTATCCTTGTCTGATCAAAAGTGTGCTTAACTTAGTTCAATTATGGAAACTGTGTTCGCAAAATGTCAAGCTCTGCTCTCTTCAGAAAAAGCAAATGACACATGTCAAGCTCTACTCTCTTCAGAAAAAGCAAATGACACATGTCAAGCTCTGCTCTCTTCAGAAAAAGCAAATGACACATGTCAAGCTCTGCTCTCTTCAAAAAAAGCAAATAACACATGTCAAGCTCTGCTCTCTTCAGAAAAAAGCAAATGACACATGTTAGGCTCTGCTCTTTTCAGAAAAAGCAAATGCCACATGTCTCTCTTTGCTTCATTCAAAAAAAACAAGAATTCAAATATTCAAACTCCAGACTGAGGTGGCGCAAATACAGAATTTTCCTCCTTAATTTTATTTTTTATTTTGATTTACAAAATAACAACCTTTGAGGTGGCGCCACATGGGAGATTCCTGTAGAGAAAATCAAGCCAACTCCCCTTCAAAAATTTTCGAATTCTGCTGAGGTGTCATATTTACAAAATTGGTATTTTTATTCCAAAAATCCAAAATAGCA
This sequence comes from Nuphar pumila, assembly GCF_984573655.1. NCBI lineage: Eukaryota > Viridiplantae > Streptophyta > Magnoliopsida > Nymphaeales > Nymphaeaceae > Nuphar > Nuphar pumila. The sequence continues at coordinate 103,807,178 of NC_143252.1, read as the reverse complement.
TCCTCTGAGATGGCGCCACTGTTATCATTGCAAAAATTTTCCCCCTCCCTTGCGAGAGAGAAACGAATTTCGTGAGTCAAACTTGACCAAAGTTTTGAAATTGGTTTTGAAAATTACTCGCCTCCGTTTTGAAAATTTGTGAGAATATTCTGTGGAATAGGATCCGCCTGTCGGTACGAGGTTCAACCGTTCTTGGCGCCTTTACCAGAGGTAATTGAACCAAGGGTCAATTATGTGCTTTAACTTGACTCAAATATATAAATTATGCTCTATTTTTCCTAGAATGCACAAAGAATCAGCCTTGTGCTATGAAATTTTGAAAAAAATGTAAGTTTGAGAAAATATGATGTTTGCTTTGGAAAATATGCTTGAAAAATGATTGGAAAAGTACTTGAAAATTGAATTCCTGGGAAAATCATTGAAGTTCATTGGAAATCAGAAATTTGCATTGGAAAATGAATACTCAAGAAAACTTCAACTTTGAAAAATCGATTTTGAGATTTAGATTGCTTTTCTGAGGAAATGGATTTGAAAATTCTGAGAAAATCAAGAAAGCTCATTGGAAAATGATTTTGAAATGGAAAATGGATTCTCAGAAAACTGGATTATCAGGAAAATGGGAAATCTGAGAAAATCGATTTCTGAAAACTTGAGATTTTGAAATTTGAGAATTTTAAAACATTGGAAAATCTTGATTTGAACTTGGGAAATGCTTTGAAATGTCATTTGAAAACTCAAAATTATGAGAAAATCCAATCCTGAGAAAACTTGGTAAATCCTTGAGAAAATCAATGTTTTTGAAATTGAAACTGGAAAATGAATTTGAAAATAATGCAATTTGAATGAAATGAATGAATGAATATGAATTTGAAAAGGGAATTTCAATTGAGGAATTGGGAAATCCTTTTGAAACTTGGAGAAATGTAGTGCATTTTTGAAGTTAGCCTAAGAGTGTAGGCTGAATGTGGCTAATATGAAGATCATAAATCTTGGTTTTCTTCATATTCTGACTATAGCCATAAATACGAATCCCACTGACTTTATAAACTCCATAAGAGCTTGTGCACGTGCCATTCGTGTCAACCATAGTGATTTTGAAATAAATGCACATGAATCATACATCAAATATTGGAATTTGCAGAAATTAAACTATATGCAATGCAGTCCTATTCTAAGCAGAAAATGTAACTCTTATTCCAAATTATTACATTTGATGTTACATTGAATTGAAATAAAAAAAAATAAAACTAAGTCTTCTTCTTGAATATTCTTGCAAAACTAGAAAACAATGTTAGCACAGAAATGTAGGTTTATCTGAATTTATCCGAAAATATTAGAAATTATCGGATATTATTCAGATATAAACCCAGAATCATACCCCCTTTGATATAAACATGAGAAATAATGAATAAATTTCGAAAATAAACTTGAAAATTTCGAAATTAGGGTCAAAATAACCAAAATACCCCTGATGACCTTAAAATAAGGGTTTTTTGAAAGAAATTTTGTAAATTTTGGAATTTTGAAAATCAAATGAAATAAATCAAACATAATATAATGAAATATGATGATATGCATGAAAATTTATGGATATAGAAATTGAAATTTCGAAATTATGGTCAAAATGACCAAAATACCCCTGATAACAAGACTATGGCCTTGAAACCACGGTTTTCTGCAAGAAATTTTGTAAGCATAGAAAATATGAAATGCAAATGATATTGAAATTAACCCTAATATGATTCTACATGCTTATGCACATGAAAAAAACCCTAAAATGATGAAAATATCATAAAATATCAATTTTAACTTGATTTTTGCCTGATTTTCGCTCCTGAATTTAAAGATAAACTAACATATAAATCAAATGAACTTGGAATTCAGCCAAATTTGGCATGGACACCTAGAATAACCCTCTGAACCGAATGAATCTCTAAAATGTATTTTTTTTGTATTTTCTTAATATGGAAAATAGTTAAAATCCTAAGAAAATCAAAATTTTGCCTAAAACGCTGATTCTAAAGGGGATTTCAGATATCAAACTTTCATAAAAATTTCCCAAATTTCATGGGGTGACAGATAAATGTTAGGCAAACATTTTTTCTTTTTACACTTTCGTCTTTTGACCTATGGTCGGAGCTTTACAGCTCCAACAAGTTGGATCGAAATCCGGCGACTCTAGGATTTGGGGGAAACAGACAAGTTTCAGTAGAAAATATGGGAAAAATAGCAAATAGATGGGGAAAAAGCTGAATTTGTGGAAAAATGTGCTCGACAAACAGATAAAATTTTGATTTTTTTGCATATTTGGGATTCGGTTACGGTTTGGAAAAGGGCACTCTGTTATCAGAGACCCGAATCTCTGGAATTTCTGAATATTGGAATCTGTCAGACAGAAAAGAAAATTTTGGAACAAATAATGAGACAGTTCCAAAAATTCCCAAATTTTGGGAAATGACAGAAAACTATGTTAGAAACAACTTTTGTGTTGAAAATTTTTGCAGACGGGATACGGGTTGAGCGGACTTGATGCATTAGTGTATGTCTATACCCTGACAAAGGAAAATTGAGATTTTCCCAGAAGTTTGGGAAAATTGATTTTTGACAGAGGGTACATCTACTTGTACAAATCTCAAAATTTCCAGATCATTAGTAGATTCCATTGTGAATCTACTGTGATTTTTGGAGGACAATTTGAATCTCCCACAGGGGTGATTCCGAAGGTTCTTGTCTGCTGAAGCACAAACTGGAAGTTCAGAGAGACAGAAAACCCGATTTAGGGTTTGATCGGTTTAGATGGGTTTCAAAACCCGAACAAACCTGGGTTTTTGGCAGAATATCACAAACAAATAAACTCAACTGAAATAAAAATTTTTGGGATTTAATGATGAAACGATAAACATAAAATAACAGCTGAACTTTGAGCTAGAACAAAGGTCAGTAATACTGACATGAACTAAAATCGAAGCTTGAACACTAGCTCAATTGGCTGAACTCAGCTCAATTTCAGCTGAAAGAGCTGAAATGGACTAAAATGGGCTCCTAGACACTTGGAAATGGTTTTGAACTGAAACTGGAGTGCTTGAACTTTTGGTGAGCTCAGGCCAGACTCAGGGAAACATAACTGACTGTGAATGACTGACTCAGAGACAATTGACTTAGATTTGAGTAAGAAATGAGCTCATTTCTGAAGAAATGATTCCATTTTGGCAAGAATGGTCAGAAATGAAAATGGCCTGTTCATTGGGAGCTCGGATGAGCTTGACAAGACTGATATTCTAACTATTTTGAACTGACCAACAAGCTTGGTTGACTCCGACTGACTGGGGTCTGGGATGACCTAGGGGTAAAATGGTAATTTTCCTAATGAAAGTGGGTAAAATGGTGATTTTCTGAAACAGACTCAGGGTTTGACTCCTACACTGACCTAACAGGGTTGGCACTGCACGAGTAGGGTTGTTTGAGAATGGATGTAGAAAATTTGGGGTGTTTACAGATGCCGCTCTTTGCTACTAAGCCGGCTTGAAGACGATCTTAGTGGCAAAGAAAAATACACCAAATTTGAGCTATAAAAATGCCCCAGTTAGAAGTATCTGACTGGATATGAAGAAATTAGCTCTTATGAAAATGGTAGATATGAAGTGGAGAATGAAGAAGATAAATTTTACTTCAAAAAGAAGTGAGATTCAGGTTTTGCCCTTAAAATGGATGGGACATGAAATTCCTCGTGTAAAAACGAGGCTAAGGTTTGACCCTTAACCTGACTGGGAAATGAAATACCTAATCAAAATGAGGCTCAGATTTAACCCTTAACCTGACCGGGAAATGAAATACCTCATCAAAATGAGGCTCAGGTTTGATCCCTTAACCTGACCGGGAAATGAAATACCTCATCAAAATGAGGGTCAAGTTTGATCCCTTAACCTGTCCGAGAATGAAATACCTCATCAAAATGAGGCTCAGGTTTAACCCTTAACCTGACCGGGAATGAAATACCTCATCAAAATGAGGCTCAGGTTTAACCCTTAACCTGATCGGGAAATAAAATACCTCATCAAAATGAAGCTCAGGTTTGATCCCTTAACCTCACCGGGAATGAAATATCTCATCAAAATGAGGCTCAAGTTTAACCCTTAACCTGACCGAGAATGAAATACCTCATCAAAATGAGGCTCAAGTTTAACCCTTAACCTGACCGGGAAATAAAATACCTCATCAAAATGAGGCTCAGGTTTAACCCTTAACCTGACCGACAAATGAAAATAGTAAGTTGGATGGTGAATAAGATAATTTTCTTGAAGAGGAATAAGGTGACGCTTTCGACAATGTGGAAGATGAATTCTTTCGACAACGCGAAAGATGACAAAGGCGATCCAAAGGAACAAGGCGATTCTTTCAACAACGCGAAAGATGACAAGGTGATCCAAAAGAGCAAGGCGATTCTTTTGACAACGCAAAAGATGAATTCTTTCGACAACGCGAAAGATAGCAAAGGCGATCCAAAGGAACAAGGCGATTCTTTCAACAACGCGAAAGATGACAAGGCGATCCAAAGGAGCAAGGAGATTATTTTGACAACGCAAAAGATGAATTCTCTCGACAACGCAAAAGATAACAAAGGCGATCCAAAGGAACAAGGCGATTCTTTCAACAATGCGAAAGATGACAAGGCGATCCAAAGGAGCAAGGCGATTCTTTTGACAACGCAAAAGATGAATTCTTTCAACAACGCGAAAGATGATAAAGGCGATCCAAAGGAACAAGGCGATTCTTTCAACAACGCAAAAGATGACAAGGTGATCCAAAGGAGCAAGGCGATTCTTTTGACAACACAAAAGATGAATTCTCTCGACAATGCTAAAGATAGCAAAGGCGATTCAAAGGAACAAGGCGATTCAAAGGAACAAGGCGATTCTTTTGACAACGCAAATGATGGATTCTTTCGACAACGCGAAAGATGAATTCTTTCGACAATGCGAAAGACGACAAAGGCGATCCAAAGAAACAAGGTGATTCTTTCAACAACGCGAAAGATGACAAGGCGATCCAAAGGAGCAAGGCGATTCTTTTGACAATGCAAAAGATGGATTCTTTCGACAACGCGAAAGATAACAATGGCGATCCAAAGGAACAAGGCGATTCTTTCAATATCGTGAAAGATGACAAGGCGATCCAAAGGAGCAAGGCGATTCTTTTGACAACGCAAAAGATGAATTCTTTCGACAACACGAAAGATGACAATGGTTATCCTTTCAGAGAAAAGGCTAATCTTTCAACAACGCGAAAGACGATAAAGGTTACTCTCTCAAGGAGGTAAAAGGTGATACCAGGATGTGTCAAGATGGACATCGAGCTCTTCACTTCATGTCAAGATAGTAAGAAAATAATTGCCAAAATGTTAAAAATTGTTTGTTGATTCAAAATGCTTGAAATTGATGTATATTGGTATGAAAATCTTTCCTCTTTTATACCCAGAGTATTACCTCCAATTGGGCTAACTCTGTAGAATCAAGATTCAAATTCAAATTGCTTGCAATTGGCTTTCTTTTAAGGATGCTATCAATTTCTTTGATATAAACAGAAAAGAGAGTAATCTTGATATTGTGAAAACAATTGGTGAAAGAATATTGATAGTAGAATTTCACAAAATTTAAAGAGGATTCTTTGGCAAATTTGACAGTCTGATATCCTGGGATTCTTTCTCATGATGATCTTTCTGCACTTTTTTTTTGGCAGAATTGAAGCTCTTTTGGATTTTTGAGGATTACATCATCCTTCATTTCGGAGATGTCCTGACTTTTTTCTCTCTTTTTTTTTAGAAGGGTACGTCACAAACTCCTTCATCTTGAAGATGCTCAGATCCTTCTTTTCTCTAAGGGATTATATTGACGGTATTGGCTCATTGGTTAGGAATTTCTTGATAATAGCAGAAATTAAATATCATTTAGGGTTTGTCGAGAGGCTCATCGCAGTCGCCTTCATCTTGACGGTGATCTGAGCTTTCTCTGGAAGGATCCGTCACAAACACCTTCATCTCGTTGATGATCCAAATCTTCTTTGGCCCCGGGGGTCTAACTCGCATAATTCATCTTCATCTTGACGACAATTGAGAGATCCCTTTTGCAAATATTTAATTGCAGCTTAAATGATTGAGGAGATATGAAAATTGAATGGATTTTTCTGTATCACCCAGGATATTTTGACTGCCTTATTTTCCAAGAAATATCTTTAAAAATGTGCCATTGACTGCGATCAATATCAATTACTTATGGCTTTGCGACAATATTGAATTTTCTTTGTTGGCCATATCGAGGATTTATTATTCATCCTTTTGGTTGCTCAATTGAAAGATTATGAATTTTGAATCCTTCTTCATGAAAGCTTTGTCCTTTCAGAAGTAATACAAAAGGTATTCTGAGGTAATAATTTTGTGCAATAAAGAATTTGAAATCAACAAATATTTAATGACAAATTAGCAAAATGTTCTTGAAATTCTTGGTGAAAGAAATTGCTTGAGATTTAATTGACACATCCCTGGCTAAATTGAGTCCTGAAAAGACTCAGTAAAAGATCAACTCGAAAGTTGGGTTTTGTTTTGACTAACCAGCTCGAAAGCAGGATTTGTTGACCGACCAGCTCGAAAGCAGGATTTTGATTGAAAGATCGAATTTGATGATTTGAAATTGATTGACATTGATAAAGTTATAATCCGAAGGCTTAGAAAGTGATAGATATGGATAAAGTTGTAACCTGAAGGCAGAAAAATGACTGAGGTTGGTAAGATTGTAACCCGAAGGCTTGAATTTGGAAATTGATTGACCCGAAGTTCGAAATTAGAAATTAGTTCACTGGGAACGACGTGGGTTCAATAGGGATTCAACCTAAGAACTTGGATCAGGAGGACTTCAACCTACAAATCACATTTTAGAAAAATAGCAATCCAAAAGGGGTTCGACCTAAGGACTGTAAAGAATATTGGATCAGGAGGACTTCAACCTACAGATCAAATTTTTGGCAGTGGGATTATTTTTGAAGGGGTTCAATCTAAGAACCGGAGATCAGTAGGACTTCAACCTACAGATCGAATTTTTGATAATGAGATTGGTTCCAAAGGGATTAAACCTAAGAACCATATTGGTTTGACAAGCGTTCAACCTGCAAATTACATTGGTTTAGCAGGGATTCAACCTACAAACTATCAATTTCATAGGGATTTAACCTAAGGACCACGTTGGTTCCGCAGGATTTCGACCTAAGAACTATCAATTCCATAGGGATTTAACCTAGGGATTACATCGGTTCTGCAGGGGTTCGACCTACAAACTATCGATTTCATAGGGATTTAACCTAAGGATCACATCGGTTCTGCAGGAGTTTGACCTACGAACTATCAATTCCATAGGGATTTAACCTAGGGATTACACCAATTCTACAGGGGTTCGACCTACAAACTATCAATTCTATAGGGATTTAACCTAAGGATCACATCGGTTCCACAGGAATTTGACCTACGAACTATCAATTCCATAGGGATTTAACCTAGGGATTACATCGGTTCTGCAGGGGTTTGACCTACGAACTATCAATTCCATAGGGATTTAACCTAGGGATTACATCGGTTCTGCAGGGGTTCAACCTACAAACTATCGATTCCATAGGGATTTAACCTAAGAATCACAGTTTGAGAAGGAAGGATTCAACTTGTGAGCTTTGAATGAACCAGGTGCTAAACTGGGTTTTGAGGAAAGATTCAAATCGGAATTCAAATCTCCAAGGGAAAACTAAATGAATTGGGTTTTGAAAGAAAATTCAAGTCGGAACTTGGATCTTCTAGACCAATTACTAAATTGCAGAAAAGTTTGAGTAGGAGTTCAAACCTTTAAAGGAAAGCTAAGCAAATCGGATTTAGAAGAAAATTCAAGTCGGAATTCTAAATTTTCTAGACCGATTCTGACATTTGAATTGGATTTGGAAGAAAATTCGGGTCGGAACTCTAATTTTCTAGACCAATTCAGAAGGAAAAGAAAACTCGGGTCGGAACTCGAATCTTCGAAGGAAAACTAGATCCATAGTGGAAGAAAAAGAAATTCGAGTCGGAACTCGAATCTTGAAGGAAAGGTAGATCAATTTGGAAGAAAAAAAAAATTGATTCGGAACTCGAATCCTGAAGGAAAAATAGATCAATTTGGAAGGAAATTTTTTTTGAGTCGGAACTCGAATCCTGAAGGAAAAATAGATAAATTTGGAAGGAAAAGAAATTCGAGTCGGAACTCGAATCCTGAAGGAAAAATAGATCAATTTGGAAGGAAAAGAAATTTGAGTCGGAACTCGAATCCTGAAGGAAAGGTAGATCAATTAGAAGGAAAGAAAATTCGAGTCGGAACTCGAATCTCGAAGAAAAAATAGATCGGTTAGAAGAAAAGGAAATTCGAGTCGGAACTCGACTCCCGAAGGAAAACTAGATCAATTGGAAGGAAAGGAAATTTGAGTCAGAACTCGAATTCCAAAGAAAAACTAGACAAAAAAAAGGAAAGAAGATTCAAGTCGGAACTCGAATCCCGAAGGAAAACTACAATGTGGACACTGAATTTTAAAGTCTACCAATGTGAATACCGGATTTTGAAAGTGAACCAGTACAAGCATTATGTTTTTAAAAATTACCAGTACAATTACTGGGTTTTGAAAAATTTACCAGCACGAACATTGGGTTTTTGAAATTTTACCAGCACGAACACTGGATTTTTTTTGAAAAATTACCAGCACGAACACTAGGTTTTTGAAAAATTACCAGCACGAACACTGGATTTTTTTGAAAAATTACCATCACGAACACTGGGTTTTGAAAAATTTACCAGCACGAACATTGGGTTTTTGAAAAATTACCAGCACGAACACTGGGTTTTTGAAAAATTACCAGCACGAACACTAGGTTTTTGAAAAATTACCAGCACGAACACTGGATTTTTTTGAAAAATTACCAGCACGAACACTGGGTTTTGGAAATTTACTAGCACGAACACTGGGTTTTTGAAATTCTACCAGCATGAACACTGGATTTTTTGAAAAATTATCATCACGAACACTGGGTTTTTGAAAAATTACCAGCACGAACATTGGGCTTTTTAAAAAAATTACCAGCACGAACACTGGATTTTTTTTTTTGAAAAAATTACCAGCACGAACACTGGGTTTTGGAAATTTACCAGCACGAACACTGGGTTTTTGAAATTTTACCAGCATGAACACTGGATTTTCTGAAAAATTACCAGCACGAACACTAGGTTTTAAAAAATTACCAGCACGAACACTGGGCTTTTTGAAAAATTACAAGCACGAACACAGGATTTTTGAGAAATTACCAGCACGAACACTGAGTTTTGGAAATTTACCAATTGATTTTGATAGAAGATTTTCAGTCTTCACCCTCATGATGACTTGGATAACTGTCGGGGTCTCAGAATTTATCCCTTATTCTGAATGGGGTAGTTCAGGTTTGTCCCTTAACCTGAAGGGAAAAATCATGTTTATCCCTTAACCTGAAGGGGAAACTCAAGTTTATCCCTTAACTTGAAAAGGAAATGAATTTGATACATATGAATGCACATGAATGCGAATGAATGCATGCAAATGCAAATGCTGTAAATGGGTGCACATGCATGCAAAATGAGAGATATGTTTGATCCTGACTGCATACAGAACATTTTGAAAAAAAACAAATTTTCAAGAAAAATGCCCCAGTGTAGCTGGGGAATAAGATGTTAGACGAAAGGATAAGTAATTGACATTTGATGAGAATTCTTTGAAGATAACAAGGTAAAAACTGACAATGAGCTTCTTGGTTGATCGGAGAGGCACTCTGAAAAAGGTTACCCCTTGTAAGAAGACATTAAACATTTGCAAAGGAGAAATATAAAAGATGGCGCCAGACCATAAGAAAAATTGACAAATTTATTAATGCATTGAAGAAGGAAGTAACAGATTGAAAGAAGAACTAAGACTGCATTGTCCCTTCAAAATGACAAAACGATGAAATTGACATACTCTCGACATTGTCAATTTTTAGAAAACTTGCTCAGGATGGTTGACCGGTATCTTCCTCATCTTCAATAAGGATATTCTTGTTGATGCAATCTTGAATGATATTCTTCCGGACAAAACAATTCTCAGTGTCATGCCCTGTTGCCCGATGAAATTTGCAGAATTTTTCTTTGAATCTGCCCATGCTTGTTGCAGGATCAGTTGCTTTAGGTAAACAGATCATATCTTTTGCGAGCATGTATTCCAGAACACTCTTTTGTGTCTCGTCCAGAGGGGTGAACTTTCGATCCGTACTCCAATCCTTGCGCTTTGGCTTTTCTTGATCTTTCTCTTTATGCCGAGGACTAGATTGAAGAGGCTTATCATTGTTGAAGAACTTTCCTTTTTGGCCCTTCGATCCCTTTGAATAGTTATCATGATTTTTCTTATTGCTTTTGCTATCATTGGTAGAAAGAGTGAAGTGAGCCTTCTTCTTCTGCTCATTCTGATTGTTACCCTTTGTAAAGATGAAGCCCTCATAAACTCCAATTTTCATGCTTAGCTCGAGCCACTCAGCTCGTTCTGTCAATTCGAATAAGGTTTTTGACGGTGCTGTGGAAATGAAACATCTCAAGGGTTGCGAAAAATTATTCAAGATTAGTGACAATGCATGCCCCTCTGATATCGGGTCTCTCATCTTGTAGCAAGCTGATCTCCATCCTTGAATAAAATCTCGAGCCTTCTCATCTTCTTTCTGTTTGAGGCCACAGAGATGACTGAGGGTGGGAAGTGCCTCAACATTAAAGAGGAATCGCTCGATGAACATGTTTACCACCTTGTCAAATTCTTTCAGTTCGATCGGGTTGACATGTTCTGAGTACCATTTTGCCGTTGTTTCCTCCAGACTGCGAGGGAAACAAAGAAAAAGTGTCCTATTATCTCGCTTGTATTTCGAGCATTCTGCGAAGAACATGGTGAGATGAGCCTTAGGGTCGCCAGAACCATCAAATTTGATAAATTTTCTGGGGAGATTCTCAAGATTATCATCCCCGTCCAAACCATCATAGAAGTCTTCGCTGGTGAAGACTTTCTTGCCCTTGTCACGGGCCTGCAGATCTCAAACTATCCTGACCATATCTCTGAACTGCGACTGGTCAGAGTCACTGATAGATTGATCTTTGAATTTATGGGCTGACCCCTGCCCCTGAGTAGATTTGCGGAGTATCTGCTGAGTCTCAATTTCTTCATCTGTGCCCTCTGCTGATCCCTCTTCATCAGTTGTATCAACATGTTGGACACATTTTTTGGACATCTTTACCTGCTTTTTTACTGTATGACCCCTAGCCTTTGGCTTGACTTGGGTCTGCTCTGCACCGGCTTCAGCTTGCTCTGCCAGCATCTTGGTCATCATTTTTTTTAACATGGCATACATTTGAGGATCAATGTCATCCTCAACCTGCTGCCCTTGATTTCTGCCTGAACGTGGGGAATCCATTTCTTCTTCTGAAGCTGCTGAATGTGCCATGCCTTCGACTGATGCCGTTTTCTTCCCTGACCTTGTCTGAACCATTGAATGTCACAAATGCTCTCTGCAGAGCAAAATTGATGATTAGGCTTTTGAAAGAGATTTTGATTGGAAGAAAAATATTTGCTGAGAATTTTGGTAGACAATTGAAAGAGTATCCATTGCTAGGGATTGAGTCGTCGCTGAGATTACGATAATTGCGTTGTTATTCCTTTGCAAAGAAAATAAACAACTAAAAATTATGCCTTGTTACTTAGGTGAGGTCGTCAAACCAAGAATTGAAGAATTTGCAAAATTTTTATTTATTCAAAGGAAAACATGATTGCATCAATAATAAACTTGGGAAAGAGGGGGCAGACAAACAATTTGCCACCACTCTTTATAACTAGCAGAGACACAAGGACCGGAAAAAAGTAGAAGAGTAACAAAAGAGTCCCAGCCATATCTGGCAGAATGGTATGTTCTGGACCACTGTGCTGATGTAAGGTCAAACTCTGGCATGACTCCTGATAGCAGCCGCATCTCTACGTGCTTTTGTCTCTGAGAAAACTGTCGAACACACCGCTCTGGATGATAGTAGGCGCAGAAGAGTGGACCAAGCAGCTTGAATCTCTTGCCATATGCATAGGTGTATCTGGGAGGTGATAACTCTCGATCAAAATAGTCCCATACCACTTCTTCTTTCTGCAGATAATCAACCAGGAACCGATATCGCGCAACTGGAAGGAGCTTCTTGCCGTTGTATCTGAACGAACTAGCTCTGGTCGGTACATGCTGAAGGAACCAAGACTGAAGTGCATAAGTACATCCCTCAACTAAGATGGACTCTCCAAGCGTGAAACGAGTCAATCCTCTGTATAGAAAAGCAAGCGCGGCCATAGCTATCGAGAGACGGCTGGTCTGTCAACTTCCCCATCTTCTCAGAAGCTGTACTATTCTGACATCCACATAATTCTGTCCGTTTGAAAAGAAAGCGAGTCCCACAGTGCACAGAACCATCGCATGCTGAATTCTCTCTCGAGCTGTCCTGGACAACGAGCTGACTTCTGCGAATTCTCCATACTGTCGGTAGATCTCGATCAGGCTCACGTACTCATTCCCATTTTCTTCAATCAGTGGCCAAGACTTGCGCTTTGTCATGCGAGCTACAACATCTTTAGGGTCCAGACCCTTGACATTGATCAGAAACTACTGCTCTAACGGATCTCTAGGCTGACTGGCTGGCTCAGGCAGTCCCATAATCTCTGAAAATTCATCCATCAGTAGTGTCATCTCGCCCCATGGGAACCAAAATGTGCAAGTGCGCAAATTCCACCCTCTGCCAATGCATGGATCAGATTGCCGTTGACTGTCAACTTTCCCACTGTAGATGCCAGTTCCAACCCGCAATCGCTCAAGTGGTCCGGAAACATACGAGAGAAGTTGTTGAACCAAATGTAGTACCACCGGGGGAAGAAGGGTCCGGTGCTGAGAGATCGATGCTTAGGAAGACTTTGTCGCACCTCGTAGGAGATGTGACCCTCAGGAAAAACAGAATCGAGCTGACTGGATGCCATTGGACTGGAAGATAGGAAGATTGACATTAGACATTGGAAAAATACAAGAATTTTGAAAATTGCAGGCAGGATAACATAAAAAGTTGGAAATTCGAAGTCCAAAGGAACGAAAGAATTGAAAATCACCTGGAGTTTTGAAAAAAAGGTGGATAATTTGAAAAAATCATCCAGGGTTTTTGAGAAAAAGGAGATATTTCACAAAAGATGGAAAATGAGGTATTTTGAAAAATTGTTTGGTATTTTGGATAAATTGGAAAAATATGAGAAAATAAGACGAAAATGAATATCATGCATTCAATTACAAACAATTATGCTCATACAGCAATCCCTAAGAAGCTGACTCTAAATGCATTGATTTTTGAAAGAGCTTTAGGACCCTAATCCTGACTCTAGGCTCAGATCAACTGTGTCCAATCATGCTATGCCGATATACTCGAGCCGAGGATCAATGTACATGGCATAAAACTCATCTCTGGGTCTGCGCTAGTGTTTTTCCAACATCCTTGAGCACCTGCCGATATACGTTGGACTATGATCCTTGGTACGGGGCAGGGGGGCGTTAGCCCAAATAAGTGGTCAAGTTGTGAGGCTCTGTCCCGAACTATGGTTCTGGAAGAGAGCCTAGCAACGTGAAGACCGAGTAGAGATAGGTGGGGTGGTTTTTGAAAACATGATCACATGCAGACAAACAGAGGGCTCTAAAACCTAAAGAGATAGAGATTTTGAAATTTTTTGAAGAAGCAAGCATTGTTTTCATACAATTCCTAGATTGAGGAGTGTTGTATTTTAAACCTAAGTCTATGAGAGCATGAATAATTCTCCTCAATTGGTCCTACCAAACCATGCCTAGTCTATATGCAATCCATGTTAGCTGGGTTCAAGTCTAGGCTTCTAGGTTCACATGATATCAGAAATTAAAGCTGACATTTTGTAGAGCACGATTTTGATAATTTAAGCTAAGTCAAAGCACACAATTGATCAGATGAAGACAGGTCCCATCACGGTCGCCAAACCTATTATCATCGAAATTTTTTTCCCCTCCCTTGCGAGAGAGAAACGAATTTCGCGAGTCAAACTTGACCAAAGTTTTGAAATTTGTTTTGAAAATTACTCGCCTCCGTTTTGAAAATTTGTGGGAAAATTCCGTGGAATGGGATCCGCCTGTCGATACGAGGTTCAACCATTTCTGGTGCCTTTACCAGGGGTAATTGAACCAAGGATCAATTATGTGCTTTAACTTGACTCAAATATCTAAATTATGCTTTATTTTTCCTAGAATGCACAAAGAATCAGACTTGTGCTATAAAATTTTGAAAAAAATACAAGTTTGAGAAAATATGATGTTTGCTTTGGAAAATGATTGGAAAAGTACTTGAAAATTGAATTCCTGGGAAAATCATTGAAGTTCATTGGAAATTAGAAATTTGCATTGGAAAATGAATACTCAGAAAAACTTGAACTTTGAAAAATCGATTTTGAGATTTAGATTGCTTTTCTGAGGAAATGGATTTGAAAATTCTGAGAAAATCAAGAAAGCTCATTGGAAAATGATTTTGAAATGGAAAATGGATTCTCAGAAAACTAGATTCTCAGGAAAATGGGAAATCTGAGAAAATCGATTTCTGAAAACTTGAGATTTTGAAATTTGAGAATTTTAAAACATTGGAAAATCTTGATTTGAACTTGGGAAATGCTTTGAAATGTCATTTGAAAACTCAAAATTCTGAGAAAATCCAATCCTGAGAAAACTTGGTAAATCCTTGAGAAAATCAATGTTTTTGAAATTGAAACTGGAAAATGAATTTGAAAATAATGCAATTTGAATGAAATGAATGAATGAATATGAATTTGAAAAGGGAATTTCAATTGAGGAATTGGGAAATCCTTTTGAAACTTGGAGAAATATAGTGCATTTTTGAAGTTAGCCTAAGAGTGTAGGCTGAATGTGGCTAATATGAAGATCATAAATCTTGGTTTTCTTCATATTCTGACTATAGCCATAAATACGAATCCCACTGACTTTATAAACTCCATAAGAGCTTGTGCACGTGCCATTCGTGTCAACCATAGTGATTTTGAAATAAATGCACATGAATCATACATCAAATATTGGAATTTGCAGAAATTAAACTATATGCAATGCAGTCCTATTCTAAGCAGAAAATGTAACTCTTATTCCAAATTATTACATTTGATGTTACATTGAATTGAAATAAAAAAAAATAAAACTAAGTCTTCTTCTTGAATATTCCTGCAAAACTAGAAAACAATGTTAGCACAGAAATGTAGGTTTATCTGAATTTATCCGAAAATATTAGAAATTATCGGATATTATTCAGATATAAACCCAGAATCATACCCCCTTTGATATAAACATGAGAAATAATGAATAAATTTCGAAAATAAACTTGAAAATTTCGAAATTAGGGTCAAAATAACCAAAATACCCCTGATGACCTTAAAATAAGGGTTTTTTGAAAGAAATTTTGTAAATTTTGGAATTTTGAAAATCAAATGAAATAAATCAAGCATAATATAATGAAATATGATGATATGCATGAAAATTTATGGAATTAGAAATTGAAATTTCGAAATTATGGTCAAAATGACCAAAATACCCCTGATAACAAGACTATGGCCTTGAAACCACGGTTTTCTGCAAGAAATTTTGTAAGCATAGAAAATATGAAATGCAAATGATATTGAAATTAACCCTAATATGATTCTACATGCTTATGCACATGAAAAAAACCCTAAAATGATGAAAATATCATAAAATATCAAATTTAACTTGATTTTTGCCTGATTTTCGCTCTTGAATTTAAAGATAAACTAACATGTAAATCAAATGAACTTGGAATTGAGCCAAATTTGGCATGGCACCTAGAATAACCCTAAGAACAGAATGAATCTCGAAAATCTAATTTTTTTGTATTTTCGTAATAAGGAAAATAGTTAAAATCCTAAGAAAATCAAAATTTTGCCTAAAACACTGATTCTAAAGGGGATTTTGGATATCAAACTTCCCTAAAAATTTCCCAAATTTCATGGGGTGACAGAGAAAAATTAGGCAAACATTTTTTCCTTTTACACTTTCGGCTTTTGACCTATGGTCGGAGCTGTACAGCTCCAGCAAGCCGGATCGGAATCCGGCGATTCTTGGATTTGGGGGAAACAGACAGGTTTCAGTAGAAAATATGGGAAAATAGAAAACAGATGGGGAAAAGGCTGAATTTGTGGGAAAATGTCCCCGATAATCAGAGAAAATTTTGATCTTTTTGCATCATTGGGATTCGGTTACGGTTTGGAAAAGGGCACTCTGTTATCAGAGACCCGAATCTCTGGAATTTCTGGATATTGGAATCTGTGAGACAAAAAAGAAAATTTCGGAAAAAATAATGAGACAGTTCCAAAAATTCCCAAATTTTGGGAAATGACATAAAAATATGTTAGAAACCACTTTCGTGTTGAAAGTTGTTGCAGACAAGCTACGAGTTGAGCGAACTCAATGCATTAGTGTATGTCTATACCCTGACAAAGGAAAATTGAGATTTTCCGAGAAGTCTGGGAAAATCGATTTTTGACAGAGGGTAAATCTACTTGTACAAATCTCAAAATTTCTAGATCATTAGTAGATTACATTGTGAATCTACTGTGATTTTTGGAAGACAATTTGAATCTCCCACAAGGGTGATTCCGAAGGTTCTTGTCTGCTAAAGCACAAACTGGAAGTTCAGAGAGACAGAAAACCCGATTTAGGGTTTGATCGGTTTAGATGGGTTTCAAAATCCGAACAAATCTGGGTTTTTGGCAGAATATCACAAACGAATAAACTCAACTGTAATAAAAATTTTCGGGATTTAATGATGAAACGATAAACATAAAATAACAACTGAACTTTGAGCTAGAACAAAGGTCAGTAATACTGACATGAACTAAAATCGAAGCTTGAACACTAGCTCAATTGGCTGAACTCAGCTCAATTTCAACTGAAAGAGCTGAAATGGACTAAAATGGGCTCCTGGACACTTGGAAATGGTTTTGAACTGAAACTGGAGCGCTTGAACTTCTGGTGAGCTCAGGTCACACTCAGGGAAACATGACTGACTGTGAATGACTAACTCAGAGACAATTGACTTAGATTTGAGTAAGAAATGAGCTCATTTCTGAAGAAATGATTCCATTTTGGCAAGAATGGTCAGAAATGAAAATGGTCTGTTCATGGTGAGCTCACATGAGCTTGAGATGACTGATATTCTAACTGTTTTGAACTGACCAACAAGCTTGGTTGACTCCGACTGACTGGGGTCTGGGATGACCTAGGGGTAAAATGGTAATTTTCCTAATAAAAGTGGGTAAAATGGTGATTTTCTGAAACTGACTCAGGGTTTGACTCCTACACTGACCTAACAGGGTTGGCACTGCACGATGAGGGTTCTTTGAGAATGGATGTAGAAAATTTGGGGTGTTTACAGATGTCGCTCTTTGCTACTAAGCCGGCTTGAAGACGATCTTAGTGGCAAAAAAAATACACCAAATTTGAGCTATAAAAATGCCTCAGTTAGAAGGATCTGATAGGATATGAAGAAATTAGCCCTTAAGAAAATGGTAGATATGAAGTGGAGAATAAAGAAGAGAAATTTTACTTTAAAAAGAAGTGAGATTCAGGTTTTGCCCTTAACCTGGATGGGACGTGAAATTCCTCGTGTAGAAACGAGGCTCAGGTTTGACCCTTAACGTGACTGGAAAATGAAATACCTCATCAAAATGAGGCTCAGATTTAACCCTTAACCTGACCGGAAAATGAAATACCTCATCAAAATGAGGCAAGGGTTTGATCCCTTAACCTGACCGGGAAATGAAATACCTCATCAAAATGAGGCTCAGGTTTGATCCCTTAACCTGACCGAGAATAAAATACCTCATCAAAATGAGGCTCAGGTTTAACCCTTAACCTGACCGGGAATGAAATATCTCACCAAAATGAGGCTCAGGTTTAACCCTTAACCTGACCGGGAAATGAAATACCTCATCAAAATGAAGCTCAGGTTTGATCCCTTAACCTCACCGAGAATAAAATACCTCATCAAAATGAGGCTCAGGTTTAACCCTTAACCTGACCGGGAATGAAATACCTCATCAAAATGAGGCTCATGTTTAACCCTTAACCTGACCGGGAAATGAAATACCTCATCAAAATGAGGCTCATGTTTAACCCTTAACCTGACCGGAAAATGAAAATAGTAAGTTGGATGGTGAATAAGACAATTTTCTTGAAGAGGAATAAGGTGACGCTTTCGACAACGTGGAAGATGAATTCTTTCAACAACGCGAAAGATGAATTCTTTCGACAACGCGAAAGATGACAAAGGCGATCCAAAGAAACAAGGCGATTCTTTCAACAACGTGAAAGATGACAAGGTGATCCAAAGGAGCAAGGCGATTCTTTTGACAATGCAAAAGATGAATTCTTTCGACAACGCGAAAGATAGCAAAGGCGATCCAAAGGAGCAAGGCGGTTCTTTCAACAATGCGAAAGATGACAAGGCGATCCAAAGGATCAAGGCGATTATTTTGACAACGCAAAAGATGAATTCTCTCGACAACGCGAAAGATAACAAAGGCGATCGAAAGGAACAAGGCAATTCTTTCAACAACGCGAAGGATGACAAGGCGATTCAAAGGAGCAAGGCGATTTATTTGACAATGCAAAAGATGAATTCTTTCGACAACGCGAAAGATGATAAAGGCGATCCAAAGGAACAAGGCGATTCTTTCAACAACGCGAAAGATGACAAGGTGATCCAAAGGAGCAAGGCGATTCTTTTGTCAACGCAAAAGATGAATTCTCTCGACAACCCGAAAGATAGCAAAGGCGATTCAAAGAAACAAGGCGATTCTTTTGACAATGGAAAAGATGGATTCTTTCGACAACGCAAAAGATGAATTCTTTCGACAATGCGAAAGATGGCAAAGGTGATTCAAAGGAACAAGGCGATTCTTTCAACAACACGAAAGATGACAAGGCGATCCAAAGGAGCAAGGCGATTCTTTTGACAACGCAAAAGATGGATTCTTTCGACAACGCGAAAGATAACAAAGGCGATCCAAAGTAACAAGGCGATTCTTTTGACAACGCAAAAGATGGATTCTTTCGACAACGCGAAAGATAACAAAGGCGATCCAAAGTAACAAGGCGATTCTTTCAACATCGCGAAAGATGACAAGGCGATCCAAAGGAGCAAGGTGATTCTTTTGATAATGCAAAAGATGAATTCTTTCGACAACGCGAAAGATGACAAAGGTTATCCTTTCAGAGAAAAGGCTAATATTTCAACAACGCGAAAGACGATAAAGGTTACTCTCTCAAGGAGGTAAAAGGTGATACCAGGATGTGTCAAGATGGACATCGAGCTCTTCACTTCATGTCAAGATAGTAAGAAAATATTGCCAAAATGTTAAAAATTGTTTGTTGATTCAAAATGTTGAAATTGATGTATATTTGTATGAAAATCTTTCCTCTTTTATACCCAGAGTATTACCTCCAATTGGGCTAACTCTGTAGAATCAAGATTCAAATTCATATTGCTTGCGATTGGCTTTCCTTCAAGGAAGCTATCAATTTCTTTGATATAAACAGAAAAGAGAGTATTCTTGATATTGTGAAAGCAATTGGTGAAAGAATATTGATAGTAGAATTTCATAAAATTTAAAGAGGATTCTTTGGCAAATTTGACAGTCTGATATCCTGGGATTCTTTCTCATGATGATCTTTCTGCACTTTTTTTTTTGGCAGAATTGAAGCTCTTTTGGATTTTTGAGGATTACATCATCCTTCATTTCGGAGATGTCCTGACTTTTCTCTCTCTCTTTTTTTTTAAAGGGTACGTCACAAACTCCTTCATCTTGGAGATGCTTCGATCCTTCTTTTCTCTGAGAGATTATATTGACGGTATTGGCTCATTGGTTAGGAAGTTCTTGATGATAGCATAAATTAAATATCTTTTAGGGTTTGTCGGGAGGCTCATCGCAGTCACCTTCATCTTGACGGTGATCTGAGCTTTTCCTAGAAGGATCTGTCACAAACTCCTTCATCTCGAAGATGATCCAAATCTTCTTTGGCCCCAGGGGTCTAACTCGCATAATTCATTTTCATCTTGACGATAATTGAGAGATCCCTTTTGCAGATATTTAATTGCAGCTTAAACGATTTAGGATATATGGAAATTGAATAGATTTTTTTGTATCACCTAGGATATTTCGACTGCCTTATTTTCCAAGAAATATCTTTAAAAATATGCCATTAACTGCGATCAATATCAATTACTTATGGCTTTGCGACAATATTGAATTTCCTTTGTTGGCCATATCGAGGATTTATTATTCATCCTTTTGGTTGGCCAATTGAAAGATTATGAATTTTGAATCCTTCTTCATGAAAGCTTTGTCCTTTCGGAAGTAATACTAAAGGTATTCTGAGGTAATAATTTTGTGCAATAAAGATTTTGAAATCAACAAATATTTAATGACAAATTGGCAAAATGTTCTTGAAATTCTTGGTGAAAGAAATTGCTTGAGATTTAATTGACACATCCCTCGCTAAATTGAGTCCTAAAAAGACTCAGTAAAAGATCAACTCGAAAGTTGGGTTTTGTTTAGACTAACCAGCTCGAAAGCAGGATTTTGATTGAAAGATTGAATTTGATGATTTTAAATTGATTGACATTGATGAAGTTGTAACCTGAAGGCTTAGAAAGTGATAGATATGAATAAAGTTGTAACCCGAAGGCAAAAAAATGACTGAGGTTGGTAAGATTGTAACCCGAAGGCTTGAATTTGGAAATTGATTGACGCGAAGGTCGAAATTAGAAATTAGTTCACTAGGAACGACTTGGGTTCAATAGGGATTCAGCCTAAGAACTTGGATCAGTAGGACTTCAACCTACAAATCACATTTTAGAAAAATACCAATCCAAAAGGGGTTCGACCTAAGGACTGTAAATAATATTGGATCAGGAGGACTTCAACCTACAGATCAAATTTTTGGCAGTGGGATTAGTTTCAAAGGGGTTCAACCTAAGAACCGGAGATCAGTAGGACTTCAACCTACAGATCGAATTTTTGAGAATGAGATTGGTTCCAAAGGGATTAAACCTAAGAACCATATTGGTTTGACAGGCGTTCAACCTGCAAATCACATTGGTTTAGCAGGGATTCAACCTACAAACTATCAATTCCATAAGGATTTAACCTAAGGACCACATTGGTTCCGTAGGAGTTCGACCTAAGAACTATCAATTCCATAGGGATTTAACCTAGGGATTACATCGGTTCTGCAGGGGTTCGACCTACCAACTATCGATTCCATAGGGATTTAACCTAAGGATCACATCAGTTCCGCAAGAGTTCGACCTACGAACTATCAATTCCATAGGGATTTAACCTAGGGATTACATCGGTTCTGCAGGGGTTCGACCTACAAACTATCAATTCTATAAGGATTTAACCTAAGGATCACATCGGTTCCACAGGAGTTCGACCTACAAACTATCAATTCCATAGAGATTTAACCTAGGGATTACATCGGTTCTGCAGGGGTTCGACCTACAAACTATCAATTCCATAGGGATTTAACCTAAGAATCATAGTTTAAGAAGGAATGATTCAACTTGTGAGCTTTGAATGAACCAGGTGCTAAACTGGGTTTTGAGGGAAGATTCAAATCGGAATTCAAATCTCCAAGGGAAAACTAAATGAATTGGGTTTTAAAAGAAAATTCGAGTCGGAACTCGGATCTTCTAGACCAATTACTAAATTGCAGAAAAGTTTGAGTAGGAGTTCAAACCTTTAAAGAAAAGCTAAGCAAATCGGATTTGGAAGAAAATTTAAGTCGGAACTCCAAATTTTCTAGACCGATTCTGACATTTGAATTGGATTTGGAAGAAAATTCGGGTCAAAACTCTAATTTTCTAGACCAATTCAGAAGGAAAAGAAAACACAGGTCGGAACTCAAATCTTCGAAGGAAAACTAGATCCATTGTGGAAGAAAAAGAAATTCGAGTCGGAACTCGAATCCTGAAGGAAAGGTAGATCAATTTGGAAGGAAAATAAAATTCGAGTCGGAACTCGAATTCTGAAGGAAAAATAGATCAATTTGGAAGGAAAAGAAATTCGAGTCGGAACTCGAATCCTGAAGGAAAAATAGATCAATTTGGAAGGAAAAGAAATTTGAGTCGAAACTCGAATCTTGAAGGAAAAATAAATCAAGTTGGAAGGAAAAGAAATTCGAGTCGGAACTCGAATCCTGAAGGAAAGGTAGATCAATCAGAAGGAAAGAAAATTCGAGTCGGAACTCGAATCCCGAAGAAAAAACAGATCGGTTAGAAGGAAAGGAAATTCGAGTTGGAACTCGACTCCCGAAGGAAAACTAGATCAATTGGAAGGAAAGAAAATTCGAGTCAGAACTCGAATTCCAAAGAAAAACTAGACAAAAAGAAGAAAAGGAGATTCAAGTCGGAACTCGAATCCCGAAGGAAAACTACACCAATGTGGACACTGAATTTTAAAGTGTACCAATGTGAATACCGAATTTTGAAAGTGAACCAATACAAGCATTATGTTTTGAAAAATTACCAGTACAAATACTGGGTTTTGGAAAATTTACCAGCACGAACACTGGGTTTTTGAAATTTTACCAGCACGAACACTGGATTTTTTTTGAAAAATTACCAGCACGAACACTGGGTTTTTGAAAAATTACCAGCACGAACACTGGTTTTTTTTGAAAAATTACCAGCACGAACACTGGGTTTTGGAAATTTACTAGCACGAACACTGGGTTTTTGAAATTCTACCAGCACGAACACTGGATTTTCTGAAAAATTACCAGCACGAACACTGGGTTTTTGAAAAATTACCAGCACGAACACTGGGCTTTTTGAAAAATTACCAGCATGAACACTGGATTTTTTTTTTTTTGAAAAAAATTACCAGCACGAACACTGGGTTTTGGAAATTTACCAGCACGAACACTGGGTTTTTGAAATTTTACCAACACGAACACTGGATTTTCTGAAAAATTACCAGCACGAACATTGGGTTTTGAAAAAATTACCAGCACGAACACTGGGCTTTTTGAAAAATTACCAACTCTGGATTTTTGAGAAATTACCAGCACGAACACTGGGTTTTGGAAATTTACCAATTGATTTTGATAGAAGATTTTCAGTCTTCACCCTCATGATGACTTGGACAACTGTCGGGGTCTCAGGATTTATCCCTTATCCTGAATGGGATAGTTCAGGTTTATCCCTTAACCTGAAGGGGAAGTTCAGGTTTATTCCTTAACCTGAAGGGAAAACTCAGGTTTATCCCTTAACCTGAAAAGAAAATGAATTTGATACATATGGATGCACATGAATGCGAATGAATGCATGCAAATGCAAATGAATGCAAATGCTGTAAATGTGTGCACATGCATGCAAAATGAGAGATTTGTTTGATCCTGCCTGCATACAGAACATTTTGAAAAAAAAACAAATTTTCAAGAAAAATGCCCCAGTGTAGCTAGGGAATAAGATGTTAGACGAAAGGATAAGTAATTGATATTTGATGAAAATTCTTTAAAGATAACAAGGTAAAAACTGACGATGAGCTTCTTGGTTGATCGGAGAGGCACTCTGAAAAAGGTTACCCCTTGTAAGAAGATTGAAGAAGGAAGTAACAAATTGATAGAAGAACTGGGATTGCATTGTCCCTTCAAAATGACAAAACGATGAAATTGACATAGTCTCGACATTGTCAATTTTTAGAAAACTTGCTCAGGATGGTTGACTGGTATCTTCTTCATCTTCAATAAGGATATTCTTGTCGATGCAATCTTGAATGATATTCATCAGGACAAAACATTTCTCAGTGTCATGCCCTATTGCCCGATGAAATTTGATGAATTTTTCTTTGAATCTGCCCATGCTTGTTGCGAGATCAGCTGCTTTAGGTAAACAGATCATATCTTTTGTGAGCATGTATTCCAGAACACTCTCTAGTGTCTCGTCTAGAGGGGTGAACTTTTGATCCGTACTCCAATCCTTGTGCTTTGGCTTTTCTTGATCTTTCTCTTTATGTCGAGGACTAGATTGAAGAGGCTTATCATTGTTGAAGAACTTTCCTTTTTGGCCCTTGGATCCCTTTGAATAGTTATCATGATTTTTCTTATTGCTTTTGCTATCATTGATAGAAAGAGTGAAGTGAGCCTTCTTCTTCTGCTCATTCTGATTGTTACCCTTTGTAAAGATGAAGCCCTCATAAACTTCATTTTCCATGCTTAGCTCGAGCCATCCAACTCGTTCTGTCAATTCGAAGAAGGTTTTTGACGGTGCTATGGAAATGAGACCTCTCAAGGGTTGCAAAAAATTATTCAAGATTAGTGACAATGCATGCCCCTCTGATATCGGGTCTCTCATCTTGTTGCAAGTTGACCTCCATCGATGAATGAAATCTCGAGCCTTCTCATCTTCTTTCTGTTTGAGGCCATAGAGATGACTGAGGGTGGGAAGTGCCTCAGCATTAAAGAGGAATCACTCAATAAACATGTTTACCACCTTGTTAAATTCTTTCAGTTCGATCGGGTTGACATGTTCTGAGTACCATTGCTGTTGTTCCCTCTAGACTGCGAGGGAAACAAAGAAAAAGTGCCCTATTATCTCGCTTGTATTTGGAGCATTCCGCGAAGAACATGGCGAGATGAGCCTTAGGGTCGCCAGAACCATCAAATTTGATAAATTTTCTGGGGAGATTCTCAAGATTATCATCCCCGTCCAAACCATCATAGAAGTCTTTGCTGGTGAAGACTTTCTTGCCCGTGTCACGGGCCTGCAGATCTCGAACTATCTTTACCATATCTCTGAACTGCGGCTGGTCAGAGTCACTGATAGATTGATCTTTGAATTTATGGGCTGACCCCTGCCCCTGAGTAGATTTGCGGAGTATCTGCTGAGTCTCAATTTCTTCATCTGTGCCCTCTGCTGATCCCTCTTCATCAGTGGTATCAACATGTTGGACACGTTTTTTGGACATCTTTACCTGCTTTTTGAATGTATGACCCCTAGCCTTTGGCTTGACTTGGGTCTGCTCTGCACCGGCTTCAGCTTGCTCTGCCAGCATCTTGGTCATCATCTTTTTGAACATGGCATACATTTGAGGATCAATGTCATCCTCAACCTGCTGCCCTTGATTTCTTCCTGAACGTGGGGAATCCATTTCTTCTTCTAAAGCTGGTGAATGTGCCATGCCTTCAACTGATGCTGTTTTCTTCCCTCCCCTTGTCTGAACCATTGAATGTCACGAATGCTCTCTGCAGGGCAAAATTGATGATTAGGCTATTGAAAGAGATTTTGATTGGAAGAAAAATATTTGCTGAAAATTTTGATAGACAATTGAAAGAGTATCCCATTACTAGGGATTGAGTCATCGCTGGGATTACGATAATTGCGTTGTTATTCCTTTGCAAAGAAAATAAACAACTAAAAATTATGCCTTGTTACCTAGGTGAGGTCGTCAAACCAAGAATTGAAGAATTTGCAAAATTTTTATTTATTGAAAGAAAAACATGATTGCATCAATAATAAACTTGGGAAAGAGGGGGCGGACAAACAATTTGCCACCACTCTTTATAACTAGCAGAGACACAAGGACCGGAAAAAAGTAGAAGAGTAACAAAAGATTCTCAGCCATATCTGGCAGAATGGTATGTTCTGGAC
Organism: Nuphar pumila; assembly: GCF_984573655.1. Taxonomy (NCBI): domain Eukaryota; kingdom Viridiplantae; phylum Streptophyta; class Magnoliopsida; order Nymphaeales; family Nymphaeaceae; genus Nuphar; species Nuphar pumila. Next base: position 103,781,322 of record NC_143252.1, on the reverse strand, counting down.
CACTGTGCTGATGTAAGGTCAAACTCTGGCATGACTCCTGATAGCAGCCGCATCTCTACGTGCTTTTGTCTCTGAGAAAACTGTCTAACACACCGCTCTGGATGATAGTAGGCGCAGAAGAGTGGACCAAGCAGCTTGAATCTCTTGCCATATGCATAGGTGTATCTGGGAGGTGATAACTCTTGATCAAAATAGTCCCATACCACTTCTTCTTTCTGCAGATAATCAACCAGGAACCGATATCACGCAACTGGAAGGAGCTTCTTGCCGTTGTATCTGAATGAACTAGCTCTGGTCGGTACATGCTGAAGGAACCAAGACTGAAGTGCATAAGTACATCCCTCAACTAAGATGGACTCTCCAAGCGTGAAACGAGTCAATCCTCTGTATAGAAAAGAAAGCACGGCCATAGCTATCGAGAGACAGCTGGTCTGTCGACTTCCCCATCTTCTCAGAAGCTGTACTATTCTGACATCCACATAATTCTGTCCGTTTGAAAAGAAAGCGAGTCCCACAGTGCACAGAACCATCGCATGCTGAATTCTCTCTCGAGCTGTCCTGGACAACAAGCTGACTTCTGTGAATTCTCCATACTGTCGGTAGATCTCGATCAGGCTCACGTACTCATTCCCATTTTTTTTAATCAGTGGCCAAGACTTGCGCTTTGTCATGCGAGCTACAACATCTTTAGGGTCCAGACCCTTGACATTGATCAGAAACTACTGCTCTAACGGATCTCTAGGCTGACTGGCTGGCTCAGGCAGTCCCATAATCTCTGAAAATTCGTCCATCAGTAGTGTCATCTCGCCCCATGGGAACCAAAATGTGCAAGTGCGCAGATTCCACCCTCTGCCAATGCATGGATCAGATTGCCGTTGACTGTCAACTTTCCCACTGCAGATGCCAGTTCCAACCCGCAATCGCTCAAGTGGTCCGGAAACATACGAGAGAAGTTTTTGAACCAAATGTAGTACCACCGGGGGAAGAAGCGTCCGGTGCTGAGAGATCGATGCTTAGGAAGACTTTGTCGCACCTCGCAGGAAATGTGACCCTCAGGAAAAACAGAATCGAGCTGACTGGATGCCATTGGACTGGAAGGTAGGAAGATTGACATTAGACATTGGAAAATACAAGAATTTTGAAAATTGCAGGCAGAATAACATAAAAAGTTGGAAATTCGAAGTCCAGAGGAACGAAAGAATTGAAAATCACCTGAAGTTTTGAAGAAAAGGTGGATAATTTGAAAAAATCATCCAGGGTTTTTGAGAAAAAGGAGATATTTCACAAAAGATGGAAAATGAGGTATTTTGAAAAATTATCCGGTATTTTGGAAAAATTGGAAAAATATGAGAAAATAAGCCAAAAATGAATATCATGCATTCAATTACAAACAATTATGCATATACAACAATCCCTAAGAAGCTGACTTTAAATGTATTGATTTTTGAAAGAGCTTTAGGACCCTAATCCTGACTCTAGGCTCAGGTCAACTGTGTCCAATTATGCTATGCCGATATACTCGAGCCGAGGCTCGATGTACGTGGCATAAAACTCATCTCCGGGTCTAGGCTTGTGTTTTCTCAATATCCTTGAGCACCTGTCGATATACATTGGACTATGACCCTTGGTACGTGGCAGGGGGGCGTTAGCCCAAATAAGTGGCCCAGTTGTGAGGCTCTATCCCGAACTATGGCTCTGGAAGAGAGCCTAGCAACGTGAAGACCAGGAAGACATAGGTGGGGTGGTTTTTGAAAACATGTTCACATGTAGACAAACAGAGAGCTCTAAAACCTAAAGAGATAGAGATTTTGAATTTTTTTTAAGAAGCAAGCATTGTTTTCATACAATTCCTAGATTGAGGAGTGTTGTATTTCAGACCTAAGTCAATGTGAGCATGAATAATTCTCCTCAATTGGTCCTACCAAACCATGCCGAGTCTATATGCAATCCATGTTAGCTGGGTTCAAGTCTAGGCTCCTAGGTTCACATGATATCAAAAATTAAAGCTGACATTTTGTAAAGCACGATTTTGACAATTTGTGCTAAGTCAAAGCACGCAATTGATCAGACGAAGACAGGTCCCATCACGGTCGCCAAACTTGTTATTATCGCAAAAAAATTCCCCCTCCCTTGCGAGAGAGAAACGAATTTCGCGAGTCAAACTTGACCAAAGTTTTGAAATTGGTTTTGAAAATTACTCGCCTCCGTTTTGAAAATTTGTGAGAAAATTCCGTGGAATGGGATCCACATGTCGGTACGAGGTTCAACCGTTCCTGGCGCCTTTACCAGGGGTAATTGAACCAAGGATCAATTATGTGCTTTAACTTGACTCAAATATCTAAATTATGCTCTATATTTCCTAGAATGCACAAAGAATCAAGCTTGTGCTATTAAATTTTGAACAAAATACAAGTTTGAGAAAATATGATGTTTGCTTTGGAAAATATGCTTGGAAAATGATTGGAAAAGTACTTGAAAATTGAATTCCTGGGAAAATCATTGAAGTTCATTGGAAATCAGAAATTTGCATTGGAAAATGAATACTCAGGAAAACTTGAACTTTGGAAAATCGATTTTGAGATTTAGATTGCTTTTCTGAGGAAATGGATTTGAAAATTCTGAGAAAATCAAGAAATCTCATTGGAAAATGATTTTGAAATGGAAAATGGATTCTCAGAAAACTGGATTCTCAGGAAAATGGGAAATCTGAGAAAATCGATTTCTGAAAACTTGAGATTTTGAAATTTGAGAATTTTAAAACATTGGAAAATCTTGATTTGAACTTGGGAAATGCTTTGAAATGTCATTTGAAAACTCAGAATTCTGAGAAAATCCAATCCTGAGAAAACTTGGTAAATCCTTGAGAAAATCAATGTTTCTGAAATTGAAACTGGAAAATGAATTTGAAAATAATGCAATTTGAATGAATGAATATGAATTTGAAAAGGGAATTTCAATTGAGGAATTGGGAAATCCTTTTGAAACTTGGAGAAATGTAGTGCATTTTTGAAGTTAGCCTAAGAGTGTAGGCTGAATGTGGCTAATATGAAGATCATAAATCTTGGTTTTCTTCATATTCTGACTATAGCCATAAATACGAATCCCACTGACTTTATAAACTCCATAAGAGCTTGTGCACGTGCCATTCGTGTCAACCATAGTGATTTTGAAATAAATGCACATGAATCATACATCAAATATTGGAATTTACAGAAATTAAACTATATGCAATGCAGTCCTATTCTAAGCAGAAAATGTAACTCTTATTCCAAATTATTACATTTGATGTTACATTGAATTGAAATAAAAAAAATAAAACTAAGTCTTCTTCTTGAATATTCCTGCAAAACTAGAAAACAATGTTAGCACAGAAATGTAGGTTTATCTGAATTTATCCGAAAATATTGGAAATTATCGGATATTATTCAGATATAAACCCAGAATCATACCCCCTTTGATATAAACATGAGAAATAATGAATAAATTTCGAAAATAAACTTGAAAATTTCGAAATTAGGGTCAAAATAACCAAAATACCCGTGATGACCTTAAAATAAGGGTTTTTTTAAAGAAATTTTGTAAATTTTGGAATTTTGAAAATCAAATGAAATAAATCAAACATAATACAATGAAATATGATGATATGCATGAAAATTTATGGATATAGAAATTGAAATTTCGAAATTATGGTCAAAATGACCAAAATACCCCTGATAACAAGACTATGGCCTTGAAACCACAGTTTTCTGCAAGAAATTTTGTAAGCATAGAAAATATGAAATGCAAATGATATTGAAATTAACCCTAATATGATTCTACATGCTTATGCACATGAAAAAAACCCTAAAATGATGAAAATATCATAAAATATCAATTTTAACTTGATTTTTGCCTGATTTTCGCTACTGAATTTAAATATAAACTAACATGTAAATCAAATGAACTTGGAATTGAGCCAAATTTGGCATGGACACCTAGAATAACCCTCGAAACCGAATGAATCTCTAAAATATAATTTTTTTGTATTTTCTTAATATGGAAAATAGTTAAAATCCTAATAAAATCAAAATTTTGCCTAAAACGCTGATTCTAAAGGGGATTTCAGATATCAAACTTCCATAAAAATTTCCCAAATTTCATGAGGTGACAGATAAATGTTAGGCAAACATTTTTTCTTTTTACACTTTTGGATTTCGACCTATGGTCGGAGCTTTACAGCTCCAACAAGTTGGATCGAAATCCGGCGACTCTAGGATTTGGGGGCAACAGACAAGTTTCAGTAGAAAATATGGGAAAAATAGCAAACAGATGGGGAAAAAGCTGAATTTGTGGAAAAATGTCCTCGACAAACAGAGAAAATTTTGATTTTTTTGCATATTTGGGATTCGGTTACGGTTTGGAAAAGGGCACTCTGTTATCAGAGACCCGAATCTCTGGAATTTCTGAATATTGGAATCTGTCAGACAGAAAAGAAAATTTTGGAACAAATAATGAGACAGTTCCAAAAATTCCCAAATTTTGGGAAATGACAGAAAACTATGTTAGAAACAACTTTTGTGTTGAAAATTTTTGCAGACGGGATACGGGTTGAGCGGACTTGATGCATTAGTGTATGTCTATACCCTGACAAAGGAAAATTGAGATTTTCCCAGAAGTTTGGGAAAATTGATTTTTGACAGAGGGTAAATCTACTTGTACAAATCTCAAAATTTCCAGATCATTAGTAGATTCCATTGTGAATCTACTGTGATTTTTGGAGGACAATTTGAATCTCCCACAGGGGTGATTCCGAAGGTTCTTGTCTGCTGAAGCACAAACTGGAAGTTCAGAGAGACAGAAAACCCGATTTAGGGTTTGATCGGTTTAGTTGGGTTTCAAAACCCGAACAAACCTGGGTTTTTGGCAGAATATCACAAACAAATAAACTCAACTAAAATAAAACATTTTGGGATTTAATGATGAAACGATAAACATAAAATAACAGCTGAACTTTGAGCTAGAACAAAGGTCAGTAATACTGACATGAACTAAAATCGAAGCTTGAACACTAGCTCAATTGGCTGAACTCAGCTCAATTTCAGCTGAAAGAGCTGAAATGGACTAAAATGGGCTCCTGGACACTTGGAAATGGTTTTGAACTGAAATTGGAGTGCTTGAACTTTTGGTGAGCTCAGGCCAGACTCAGGGAAACATGACTGACTGTGAATGACTGACTCAGAGACAATTGACTTAGATTTGAGTAAGAAATGAGCTCATTTATGAAGAAATGATTCCATTTTGGCAAGAATGGTCAGAAATGAAAATGGTATGTTCATTGTGAGCTCAAATGAGCTTGAGATGACTGATATTCTAACTGTTTTGAACTGACCAACAAGCTTGGTTGACTCCGACTGACTGGGGTCCGGGATGACCTAGGGGTAAAATGATAATTTTCCTAATGAAAGTGGGTAAAATGATGATTTTCTGAAACTGACTCGGGGTTTGACTCCTACACTGATCTAATAGGGTTGGCACTGCACAAGGAGGGTTGTTTGAGAATGGATGTGGAAAATTTGGGGTGTTTACAGCCACATGGAGGGTCCAGATTCATTCTGTTTGAATTTCAAAATTCTTCAGAAAATCTATAAATACCCTAGCCCACCCTTAGTCAAGGGGAGCTCTTTTCCTGGATCTGGATTTCAACTCCATTTTGACCCTTCCTCCTCTGAATTCACGTCCCCTCTGGAGTCCATTCTCAATCATCCATTTCCTCCGCACACCACAACAGTAATATCCGAACAACCATTCATACCTTAAGAACACATCAAGTCGTGTTCCCTTCCAGATCTTCAATTTCAGCATCAGGTGTTAGTGCTACGACAAGCATCCCTAACCACTAATAAGATGGATATAATTTCAGCATTTGGAAAGCTAAAAGTATCCGAAGAACCTATAAGGCCATCACCTAAGAAATTAAAAAGAATTCCTGAATTCCTTAATCAGTTCATCAAACCTATGCCTGAAAAGGGAGAAATTTCAACTCAAAAGCTACTAACTGCTTTGTCCAATGTTTCAATTTTGGACCTAGCTAAAAGTTCTTGCAAGCATCAACAAGTATTGGACGAACTACTGCGAAAAATTAAAGTAAAACCCAGTACCACGCCTGAAGACATGGCTCAATATGTGAATTCAGCCATGACAAATGCGCCAATCACCTTCTCGGATGAGGACCTTCCAAAGCCTCACTCCTTTCATAATAATGCCCTGTACATTGTTGTTCGAGTAAGAGAAATGACAGTGCCCCATGTATTGGTTGATGGAGGCATCAACCTCAATATATGTCGCGAGATGACAGCAAAGACACTAGGCATCAAGGAGGAAGAATACATTCCGGATCCTATCACCATATATGGATTCGACAACCATGGTCAAACGGCAAAAGGAAAGATCTTCTTAGAAGTATTTATCAATTACTCAGTGCATTCAGTGCTCTTTCATGTGGTTAATGTGCCACCCACCTATAATCTGCTGCTTGGAAGGACGTGGATTCACAATGCAAATGCAGTACCTTCCACCCTTCATCAATGCGTAAAATGGTCCAAAGGTGGAATGATCACAAATGTACTGGGAGAAGACCCAGAAGAAAGGCTCCCGCAGCCCATGATCCCTCGACCGACCTTCACAGCAGATATCCCCAACACCAGGGAAAGTGAAGAAATCAGTCTCGGAAAAAGTCTAGAAATACTCCAGACATCAGAGTCATCTCTGCACACTGTAGTCATGACCCGATAGAGAGGTCCTAAATTCTTCAAGATGGAAGGTTGGATCAACTACAACACTCTCAAAGATCATCCATTGTTTTCGCAGTTCATGAAAGCAAGAAAGGGATTCAATTTACTTCTGAAGCATGATTATCAACCCTTCAAAGGACTAGGCAAAAACAAAGACAGTCGCATCAAACCAGTGATTCAAAAGCATCGTCCCCACAGAGCAGGACTAGGGTTTTTCGGTGAAAGCCAACAAAAGAAGACTGTTTTTGTTAAGGGGGCACATTGAGAATCGTTTTTGTATTTCCTTTCTATTCCTTTCAAAATAAATGTATCATTCTATCAATGTCTTTGATCAAAGTCAAAATCAATAAAATTTCAAGTTTCTTTGCCTATCTGAATGCCATCTGTTTCCTTTCTCTCTATCTCCTAAATAATTCCAATGTCATTTTATGCATGGTTCTTTTCAAATATTGTTTGTCTTATGATGGGCGATTTTACCTGAATCAAATTTCTTATCCAAAATTTCAGAATGTCTTCCCGAACAATCAAGAAACTCGTTATCAATCCAAAGGCTTTCCAGAAATCGACAACAATTCACCGAGTCAAAGCGAGTACAGAAGATGGCAAGGTTACAAAGCAGTCAGATGATTATGCAGAATTTGATCAATCTCTTCAAGAATTGTCAGAATTTTCCTCAGTTCAGAAGCAAGACAAACCATCTACTCTAGTACAAGATCCGATTGAAGATGTCAATATAGGTTCAGAAGACAACCCCAAAATTCTCAAGATCGGAACCGGTTTGAGCCCGGAAGAGAAGGAAAGGCTCACTAATTTTTTCAAGCAACATGAAGAAGTGTTCACATGGACATATGAAGATATGCCAGGTTTAGACCCAAAATTAGTCGAACACCGCCTCGTTTTAAAGCCAGATGCTAAGCCAGTCAAGTAGAAGCTGAGAAAAATGGATCCCAGAATAGAACAACAAATCAAAAAAGGACTCAAAGATCTGCTCAAAGCAGGATTCATTCGAACTATTGACTACCCAGATTGGTTAGCCAATATTGTCGTTGTTCCAAAGAAAAGTGGCAAAGTGAGGATTTGCATAGACTTCAGAGACCTCAATAAAGCGACTCCAAAAGATGATTATCCACTTCCAAGTATTGATCTTCTAATCGACAGCACGACAGAACATGCCATGTTCTCTTTTATGGATGAATATTCCAGCTATAATCAGATTAAGTTGGCCGCCCGCGATCAATCAAAAACTTCCTTTACTACGCCTTGGGGCACTTTTTGTTATACAGTCATGCCATTTGGGCTCAAGAATGCGGGAGCAATATATCAACGAGCAATGGCCGTCATCTTTCACGATCAAATGCGCAAAATCATGAATGCATATGTTGATGATATCCTCATGAAATCCCAAGAGAAAGAAGATCACATCGAAGCACTTGATCAAGTATTTAAGCGACTCATTCTTTATAAGTTAAGACTTAACCCTCAAAAGTGTGTTTTTGGAGTCGAATCGGGCAAACTGTTGGGTTTTCTGGTTAGCAAAAAGGGAATTGAAGTTGACCCAGCCAAAGCAAAGGCTATCATTGATATGCCACCCCCGACAAATCTCAAAGAATTACGTAGCCTTCAGGGACGCATGCAATTAATTCGGCGATTTATTTCCAATTTAGTAATGAGATGCGAGCCTTTCAATCACTTAGAAAATGAGTGAAGTTTGAATGGGGACCAAAATGTCAGCAATCGTTCAATCGAATCAAGAAACATGTTCTCAATCCTCCCATCCTGAAACCGCAAGAATTAGGAAAACCTCTTTTGCTATATATCTCAGTCAATCAAGTCGTATGCGGCGGATTCTTGGCACAATACAAAGAAGGCAGCTTGATAGAGCACACCATTCATTTTGTGAGTAAGACTTTCATAGACTATGAAAAGAAATACTCTCAAATAGAGAATACCTACCTAGCTCTGGTATGGATATGTCAGAAGCTAAGACACTACCTGCTGGCATCTGAAGTCAAAATCTTATCTAAACTCAATCCTCTCAAGTACATCCTAGAGCAACCTTTTCTTAGTGGACGAATCGCCAAATGACAAGTCTTACTGATGTAGTATGACTTAGAATATGTCTCACATCAATCAATTAAAGGCCAAGCAATTGCAGATCAATTGGCAGACTTTCCTTTAGCAAAAGAAGTGAAAGCCGAAGATGATTTCCCGGATGAGCAAATATGCAATATCCAGCGATCTCCAGTCTAAAATTTATTTTTTGACGGTTCCAAGAATATGGCTGGAATAGGCATTGGGATCTTATTAATCACTCCTGAGAAAGAGATGATTCCATTTTTTCTCAAGTTAGATTTTCAATGCACTCACAACATGGCCGAGTACGAAGCTCTAATACAAGGTCTAAAGATTCTACTAGACTTCGATGTCAAAAGAGTACATGCCTATGGAGACTCTCTTCTAGTTGTCAATCAAGTTCATGCCGAATGTCAAGTCAATGATCAAAAGCTACTTCCTTATTAAAAGATCGTTTCAGCTCTTGTCAGCAAGTTTGAAGAATTTCAGCTCTTCCATATCAAGAGAGATTTTAATCAAGTGGCTGATAGCCTAGCCAGCCTAGGCTCCATTATGGCATTCAAGAATGGAGAATCTTGTCGCTCTTTTGAAATTGGCAGACTTGACCAACCTGCCTTCCTTCCAACAGAATAAGTAAACCAAGCTAAGCAAAAGAAGAAGCCTTGGTATTACAATATCAAGAACTTCATACAAACCAACAAATTTTCTCCAGAACTCTCAAAGAAAGAACAACGAGCAATCTAACGTATGTCTACTCGATATTTCATTCTGGCCAATATCCTTTATCGTCGTGGATTCAGTTTAGAATATTCCAGATGCTTAGATGAAGACGAAGCCAAAGAAGTCATGCGAGAAGTACACGAAGGCATTTGCGGTGGTCACGTCAGCTACCAAACCCTTGTCAAGCAAATCATACGAGCCAATTATTATTAGAAGACCATGCAGCAAGATTGCTATCATTTAGTGAAGAAATGTATCCAATGTCAGATACATGCACCTTCTATTCATGTGCCAACAACATATTTGCAATCTGTTGTTTTTCCATGTCCGTTCTCTATGTGGGCCTTTGATGTCATAGGTCCCATCACTCCTTCTGCTTCAAATGGCAACAAATACTTTCTTACCGCAACAGAATATTTCACCAAGTGGGTAGAAGCTATCACTCTTCGCACAGTAGAAGGATGACATGTGGTCTCATTCATTCACAAGATCATCCTTTGCCATTTCGGTGTACCGCATGACATCGTGTCAGATAATGACAGTCATTTCAAGAATAAAAGAATGAAGACATTCTGCTCAAAGTTCAAAATCTATCATCATTTCTCCGCTCCCTACTACCCTCAAGGGAATGGTCATGCAGAAGCTACCAACAAGATTTTAATCTGTATCTTAGAGCGAACTGTAGAAACAGGCCGTGACCTGCATGAGAAGATCCATGATGCACTATGGGCCTACCCGACCACCATTCGCACTCCAACAAATGTTACTCCATCAGAGCTGGTCTATGGAACAGTAGTATTGCCTTTGCATGTTCAGAAGCCTGCTTTGAAATTTGTGTCACTCCTAGAATTACCTCTTGATCAATACCAGTAGCAGCGACTGGTACAACTAGACTTGCTCGACGAGAGAAGGGTAAAAGCAGCAGAGCATGCTCAAACCTATCGCCAAAGAATAGCCAGACAATATGCGAAGTCTGTCATCGAAAGAAGATTCAGAGTCAATGATCTAGTACTTTGATCCACAACTTATCTCAAGCATCATCTTGACGGCAAATGGTCGCCAAATTGGGAAGGTCCCTATGTCGTCAAAGAAGCATTACCCCGCAACTCATATCGGTTCATCAATGCCGATGGGGTAGAATTACCAGATCCCATTAATGCTCGACACTTGAAAAAGTTCTATACTTGAAGCATCTATTCTTCCTTTGTAATCTTCCTATTTCCTTCAATGAGGATCAAACTTTCTTTTCCCAGTTACACTGGGGCATTTTTAAATTTCCGTTCTGTATGTAGGCAAGATAAACAAATCTCCCATTTTATACACTTGTGCACCCGTGTGCATCAATTTGCATTCATTTGCATTCAACTGCATTAATATCAATTTGGTCATTATTGAGATTTCAACAAAAAGTCCCATCACAATTCCTAATTGTTATTCAAAATTGAAAGACAGTCATTAGCACCGAACCAAAATCCAGTGCTCGAACTGGTATTATTTTAAAAGCCAGTGTTCAAACTGGTATATTTCCAAAATCCAGTGCTCGAACTTGTATATTTTCAAAATCCAGTGCTCGAACTGGTATTATTTCAAAATTCAGTGTTCAAAGTGGTATATTTCCAAAATCCAGTGCTCGAACTGGTATATTTTCAAAATCCAGTGCTCAAACTGGTATATTTTAAAAAATCTAGTGCTCGAACTGGTATATTTTCAAAATCCAACTTTCAAGTTGGTCTATATTTTCCTTTAGAGATCCGAGTTCCGACTCGGGTTTTTCTTTAAATTATTTTTCCTTTGAAGATCCGAGTTCCGACTCGGGTTTTTCTTCAAATTAGTTTCCTTTAAACCGAGTTCCGACTCAGGTTCTTCGTCAAAATTATTTTCCCTCTGAAAAATCGAGTTCTGACTCAGATTTTCCTCCAAATTATTTCTCCTTTGTTGATCTGGGTTCCGACTCGTGATCTCTTTACTTTATTCGAGCTCTGACCCGAGCTCTTCATTCTCCTTTGTTGATCCGGGTTTCGACTCGTGATCTCTTTACTTTATTCGAGCTCTGACCCAAGCTCTTCATTCTCCTTTGTTGATCCGGGTTCCGACTCGTGATCTCTTTACTTTATTCGAGCTCTGACCCGAGCTCTTCATTCTCCTTTGTTGATTCGGGTTCCGACTCATGATCTCTTTACTTTATTCGAGCTCTGACTCGAGCTTTTTATTCTCCTTTGTTGATCCAAGTCACTTCGATCCTCAGGGTCAGTTAATCTCTCAAATTTGACCTTTTGTCCACCAATTTCCAATTTAAATCTTTGGATCATTCAATTCTTCAATTTTGACCTCCGGGTCACCCAATTTTCAATTCCAATTACCAAATTCTCAATTTTGACCGTCAAGTCATCTAATTCTCAATTTTAACCTCCGAGTCACACAACTTCAACCTTTGGGTCAACCAATTCTCAATTTCGACTGCTAGGTCATCCAATTTCAAACCTTGGGGTTACCAATTCTATCTCAATCATTTTTCGACCTACAGGTCACATTTGCCAATCTAGGTCGTATTCATTCCGCCTATTGGCCCAATATCCAAATTTCAATCATTTTCTCTTGCGAGAGACCCTTTTAAGGAGAGTTCGAGGGAGCTCGTTCTTTTCGCATGCTATCCAATTCGTTCACTTAGCCCCTTTTCAGGGAGAGTTTGAAGGGACTTGCGTCTTCGTGAACCGTTTGCAAAACAATTTCCAATTTCACACAAGGAACCCTTTTTATAGGGAGAGACTCGACGGAGACTCGCTTTTCTTGTGCCCCCCCCCCCCCCCAATTTTCCTACTAGGTCATTTTCGTCATGGAGGACCCTCTTTTTAGAGAGAGTGTGATGAACTCGTTCTTTTCATGACCCAATTTTCTGACCCCACTATTATCGACCCCCTTTTCATAAGAGAAGCCTAATATTAGGGAGCTTTGATGAAAGCTCAATTTCTCTTTGAGAGTTTGTTTTGCAAACACCTCCTCTTCAGGGAAGAGAGGAGTAATTTTCATTTCTCATTCAGGTAAGGGCTAAGCCTGAGCCTTCTCCTTTGGGGAAAGGAGAGGATAATTTTTGTCACGGATGTGTTGAGCCGGACCTCAAATGCTCTCTTTCACCAAGGATTTCAAGAACATGTTGTCAATTTATCAATCAATTATTTGTTGATTTCAAAATCTTTATTGCACAAATCTTTACCTCAGTTTACCTTCAGCATTACTTCCAAAAGAGTGAAGCTTTTGCAAAGTAAGATTCAAAATCCAAATTCTTTCCATTGGCCAACCAAAAAGGATGAAGGATAAAATCCTCGATATGGCCAACAAAGAAAATTCAATGTTATTGCAAAGCCATAAATGATTGATATTGATCGCAGTTATGGCACATCTCTAAAGACTATTCTTGTAAAAATGAGGCAGTGGAAATATTCTGAGCGCTAGAAAAAGAGAAAATTCACCCAAACCCTGTCTCCTCAAAATCACCTAAGCTGCAATTAAATATCTTCAAAAGGAATCTCTCAATTGTTGTCAAGATGAAGGCGAATTATGCGAGTTAGATCCCCGGGGCCAAAGAAGATTTGGATCATCTCCGAGATGAAGGGGTTTGTGACGGATCCTTCCAGGGAAAGTCCAAAGCACTGTCAAGTTGAAGGCAGATACGATAAACCTCCCGACAATCCCTAAAAGATATTTAATTTCCGCTATCATCCAGAGATCTCCAACCCATGAGCTAATGTCATCAACATAACCCCTGAGGCAAAGAAGGATCAAAACATCTCCAAGTTGAAGGAGTTTGTGACGTACCCTTCCAAAAAGAGAAAAATAGAGGGAAAAGAAAGAGAGAAAAAGTCAAAACATCTTCCATAATGAAGGATGATGTAATAAACTCCCCCGAAGCCTAAGAAAGCTCAAAAGAGTGTAGGAAGAATATCGTGAGAAAAGCTCCCAGGATATCAAACTGCCAAATCTATCAAGAATCTTTTTTAAATTTGTGAGATTCTATTATCAATATTCTTTCATCAATTGCTTTCATAATATTAAATTCTCACTTTCCTGTTCATATCAAGGAAATTGATAGCGTCCTTGAAGAAGGTCAATCGCAAGCAATTTGGATTCCAAATCTTGATTCTATGAAGTCAATCCCGTTTGAAAGTAATACTTCAGGTAGAAAAGAAGGAATATTTTTGTAACAATGTGCATCATTTTCAAATACTTTGAATCAACAACAAAATTCTAAACATTTTGACAATATTTTCTAGCTATCTTGACGTGGAGTGAGAGCTTGATGTCCATTTTGACATATCCCGATACCATTTTCATCCCTCTTTAGGACTTGATTACGGGAGTTTTCAATATTCCTTCCCTTCTTTTATAATCTGAGCGCCTGGGCTCTCAGATTTGCACACTTCCCTGTGTCCCCACTATCCTGCCATAGACAGTCCAATTTAGGTTCGAGGTCGAACCACCAATCATTTCTCGCAAAAGGCAATTTCAAAAGCTAATTTAGTCTCAGAAATGAGACGCCCAAGACCAATCACTTTTCAAGCTTTCGAGACCCCATTTTCCTTCCTTTTGCAAAACCCCTGTCGGATTTATTGTGCAAAATCCAAAGGATCCATCATGGTCTCTTCCTTCGAGGATTCCATTCATTTCCGCCCAATCAGGTTAAGGGTATAAACCTGAGCCTCACTTGATGAGGTATTTCATTTTTTTTTCGCCCAATCAGGTTAAGGGTATAAATTTGAGCCTCATTTGATGAGGTATTTCATTTTTTTTCGCCCAATCAGGTTAAGGGTATAAACCTGAGCCTCATTTGATGAGGTATTTCATTTTCCGCCCAATCAGGATAAGGGTACAAACCTGAGCCTCATTTGATGATGTATTCCGTTTTCTGCCCAATCAGGTTAAGGGTACAAACCTGAGTCTCATTTCGATGAGATATTTCATTCCCCAATCAGATTAAAGGTCAAACCTAAGCTTTTTCCCATGCGAAGCATTTTCTGTCCCATCTAGGTTAAGGGCAAAAACTTGAACTTCACCGCCACAGAGCAAATCTATTCCTCTTCGTTCTCCATTTCATATCTACCATCTTCACCGGGCTAATATCTCTATACCCAGTTAGATCCTTCTAACTGGGGCATTTTTATATAGCCCAAATTTGGTGTGTTTTTCTTTGTCACTAAGCTCGGCCACAAGCCGACTTAGTAGCAAAGAGGGACATCTGTAAACACCCCAAATTTTCACTCACCTTCCTGACATCTCCACCAATCATCATATTTTGGTTCTCCGAGATCATCGAAGGACAAAATGGTCATTTTTTGAGTTTGGACCTTGCAGAAAGTCCAAAATTCATTCTCAATTCTCAAAATCTCTCTATTTAGGATCAAAAATATCTTCAAATTGCAAAATTTCAAAATCCTACTCTTGACAAGAAGCTAGAATTTCCAATTCAGGACTCAGAGTGGCATTTCATGAGACATGTCTTTGCATATCATTGCATGAACATTTTATATCATTTCACTGCACAACATGTCATTTTGATATCCAGAATTCCTGATTTTCAAAATTATCAATCCAGATTCGAATTTTAACTCTTTCAAAATTGATTTCAAACCCCTGGGTTCTTCAAAATTGCCAGTTTCCCTCGTTTTAACCCCCAGGACTCCGAATTACAAAAGTTTTCTCAGGAAAACAATCTGGATGGTTTTTTATATTGATTTTAAAATTTCGTTAGTTGGAAAGAAGGGGATGCAACTTTAAATTTAGAAGATTTTATTTCAAACTTTTGCAAAAAGATTTTGAATTTCTTTACAAAATCCCTACATTTTTTTTTTATATGTTTTGCTCTGAAGGACCATCTTCCTTCTAAATTTTGTAAATTTTACTTCGTATTTTCTAACTAGCCTACTATTATAAAAATCCCAAAAGAATTTATTTTGATTTTGCTTTTTATTTCAAATAAATGATGTGGGACCCACCTTGAAGTGGCATCACACTCAAAGTCTCAAGTATTTCTCTTATTTTCAAGCAGGGCCCAACCTGAGGTGGCACAAATTTACAAATCCTGTTTCTTTATTTTACAAAATAAGAAAATGGGCCTACACATAGGTGGCGCCACACTAGAACTTCCTATAAAGAAAAACAAATATTTTTTTTTTCAAAAAGTTTTTCTTAATCAGGCTGAGGTGGCACCACCTTAAAAAAAAAAAAGGAACCCGTTTACCCATTTTTTTCTGTTTTACTTTTTCAGCCCCCAAAGGGCGCTACCGTGAAACCCTCATTTTTACCTAAGTTTTGAACTCAAAAATCTCCTTCAGAAAAGAACGCCGTCCTCTTCCAAAAAATATGGCGAGTTTTCAAAATTTTTCAAAAGTTTGTTCGAAGATTTTCAAATGCTTTCAAAATTTGGTTGAAAATGTTCAAAAGGCTGATCTTTCGGGAAAACCAGGGAAAAACCTTTTAAAATGGAACCCAAATGATGGCAAACATGCCAATTTTTGGAACTCTGGCTAGCTCTTCGATCGCCTTCCCTTTTTCTCATTGACTCTTCCCTCACGATTCTAGGGGGATTTTCATCTTCCTCAAAAGGAAAAACCAGAGGACTCCAGCAGATCTGCAAGACCAGTCTTCAAAGGGCGACAAGGAAGGCATCCAGTTCAAGTGATCGGGTAAGGAACCCCCTTTACATCTGCAACTCTGCAAATTAGTTATCGCATTCTTATTACATATATGGTAAATCCATTACAGTCATTGATGTGATTTACAGTTATGGTGTTCATGTATAGAGGATCGAGGAGGCCTCTCAATGGTACCATCGATCCCTAAAAAGGTGGATTTTAGCTGCATTTGGACCTGATTTGTTTTCAAAACTATAAACCCTCTGAAACTATATTTTCTTTTCTATCTAAGAGTTTTCAGAATCCTATTCATACCTTCCCCATTGTAGGTCATTGATCTCATCCAAGCAACTGAAATTTATTTTTATAGAAAGTGACGATTTCATTTAAGTTCAGTTGTTGTTTTCTTTTTGTGTCATGAACAAAAATCTGGTTGGATTTTTTGTTCACGAATGGCATCCCTTCTATCAACATTTTTTTTTTATTGCCGTCTTCATAGACCTCCTCTGTTTTCTTACAGGTTTTGTATTTAACAGTAACATTACCCAACTCTCTCGTATCTCATGGATTTCGGCATACCCTTATGTTTTTTTTTAAAAGGAGTACCTGCATATCATTGTCTTAAGTGATATCCTTATGGATTTATCGTACAGAAAATGGCGCCATTAACCTGGGTGCAACATCTAAATTCGACACGAATCTTAATTTTAATTCTTTATAATGTCTTATTACATATTGCAGTAATTACTGTTGATGTCTGTATACTTTGGTATTTCATGATCTTCTATATTTCTCTGTTTTCAAGAGCTCATATCCAGAGCATCATCTCATCAGAATTTTATTCCTAACTACAGAAATCAGTAGATCATGTTATATACAACAGTGTTTGTGTTTTAAGATAAGCCTGTTATAGCTTCCCAACGTTAGTAATAGATGTATGTATGCATGATGAAGCCTCCAACATGACACGATGTATCTTGCTGGTTGACCGCAGAAATCTGTTTGCAGGAACTAATCTGTCATTTGCAATCCTTTCTAGCCATACCCTTTAACCACCCGTGCAATCCACATTAGCCAGCAGCCTTATCATTTGCGCATTATCATATCATTTTCACATTTATCTCAACTTCCTGTTACTTATGTTCATATGCATTTGCATCTTATATCCTCCCTTTAAATATGTTACATTTCCTTTTTTTAGCATATGGTCTACATTAATTAGCCTGTTACAATTTCATTTTCTTTCCCTGTATTAGTTCTCTCACCTGTAACATAATCCATAAACCTTTATTCAGAATCATTATACGTCACTTGTGGTTTATATACATACTGCTTAGACTTTTGTATTTGGTTACCCCAGCATCCATACTTAAAGTTTTCCATCTTGATCATATTGACATACTATGCATCATACCCATTGTCGCATACATTATTTAGGCCTACTGTCAATCATGATATTTAACTATCCTGTGCATAAGCATCTGTCTACTCAATATGTAATGTTTTAATATTGATCTCAAGCCCATCTTTACATTCCACCTTTATTGTATAATGTTGCCTCATTTTAATTCTATCATGCCATTCACTGTAGCTAGTTTACATCCCAAAATCATCGGTTCATCTCAGTCCACCTGAATGACTGAAATGAAGCTAATCACAGGGAACAAAGATGTCATATATTCCTTTACTGAAGTCAATCGTAGACTCTTTACCTCACAATACAGTGAAATATTTTATATCAAAGGATGTAATGTCATTAATTTGGTTGTCAGCTTTTGTTGCAAAGTACATGGACTTCTCTTTGACCGAATATGGACACAACCTGCAGCATCGTGATGGCCAGTCCAACGATAACTCAGCATGTCTCTGCAACTTTATTCCTGCCATTTAGCCCCTTTAATGTTATTATCTGTATCATTTTCCTTGTATATCCAGTATTAGCAGCACATTTGTTTTGGTAAAAACACCTTGTTATCTTATGTTAACTCTCAGCCACAATAATTTTCTTGGTGCATTTTACTTGTAGTATTATCTACTATCACCTGTATATATTTTAATGTCTATTTTCTGTATGTTATGATGGATCAACCTCTTGCACATCAACCCACACCTTATTTAGCTGACTCATGCAGGTATTAATTAGGTAGATATCCCTCATACTGTTGCATCTTCCTCTACAGCCCAGATACACTTTCATGTGCATATTCCATTTAGTATAAATCTAATCATTTAGGCATATACATGTATATTTTCCATATGGCATCTCAGCGTTTTCATATTTTATTTTTCTTAATATGGGCATCCTCATTATAATCTACATACAATCGTCAGTGCATTGGCATTAATATGAGATTTCCAATCTCTTTCATACTATTTCTTGTGCTAACTTATACTTGCAGGAAAATCTGGAGGATGTTGATTCTTTTAGCCCTATATATATATATATATATATATATATATATATATATATATATATATATATATATTATTTATTTTGCTTTATGTCAGAAATGTAATAATCAAATTGGAATAATATTTGCTTTTCTGCTTAGATTAGGATGCATATCATATAGTTTGAATTCCTGCAATATCCTGATTATGTGATTCATGCATTGTATTTCAAAATCACTGTGGATGAACACGAATGGTACGTGCACCAACTCTTAGGGAGTTGATGAACTTGGTAGAGTCCATATTTATGGCCCTAGTCGGAATATGGACGAGATCTAGATTTAACATCTTTTCTACTAGTCACACCGAGTCTACACTCTTAAGCTATCTTCAAAATTGCACATCATATTTTCAATTTTGCAAAATATTGTGAATTAAATCAATTAAATTCTAAACATGTTCATGGCCACAGTCGGAATATGTGAAGAGTTTACTTTGGCTTAATACACATTTTTCCAACAAATCCTTCAAAATTTTTTTTTGGATATCTTTTCCAAAGTGCATTCATCCATTCAAATCATTTGCATCATGAAATCACCTGCATTTCTCAAACTTTTTTTCTCAAGAAAAATTTCATTCCAAGGAAATTGATTCCTCAAGAAACTCTGAAAATTTCCAAAGTTGGATTTTCCCAAGTCAAGTTTTCCATGATTTTCCCTGAAAATGTTATTTTCTTAAGATTCATTTTCAAAAGGAGTTTCTCATCATTCTCAAGAATCAAAATCGATTTTCAAATACTTCAAGGCTGAGATTCTCAGAATTTCAGTTTCCTGACTTTTGATTTTCTTTCTCCAAAGAGTTTTCCTATGAATTTCCAATCATTCTCCAAAAACAGTTTTCAAAGCTGGAGTTTTTCGAACAAATATTTTCTTTAAGAGTTGCCTTTTCTCAAAAATTCTTTCTATTTTCCCAAGATTCTCACTCCTTCATGATTTTCCCAAATATTTATAAACTTTCTTGAGATTTTAAATCCTTTTATCAGGGTTTCCTTGAGAAATTGATTTCCATCTTTTGCCTGAGAAAGACTTTTCCAACTCCAAAACATTTTCTAAGCATACATCATGTTTTCCAACTTACATTTTACAAAATTTCATAGCACATGCCTGAATTCTCTGTGCATTTAGGAGAGAACACGATTTTGATAATTTAGCTAAGTCAAGCACACATTTGATCCTTGGTTTGATTACCCCTGTTAAAGGCGGCAGGAACGGTCGAACCTCGTACCGACAGGTCGAGCCCCATTCCACAGAATATTTCCCGCTATTTTCAAAACAGAGGCGAGTATTTCAAACAATTTTCAAACTCTGATCAAGTTTGACTCGCGGAAGGTTTCCCCTCTCTCCCGTAGGGAAGGGAAAAATTTTGCGATGATAACAAGCATGCCCTACTCTACTGCCTTCTTCATATTGTGCTAAGAATCTGCCACAAGCGGTTTGATTGAGTGAGACATATAACAAAAGAGACTTTCCCAATTCTGGCAGCTTTAGAATGGGGGGATTGAGGAGATACTTCCTAATGTGCTCGAACGACTACTGACACTCTGACCCCCATTCAAACTTAACTCCCTTTCTAAGTAGATGATTGAAAGGTTCACATCTCATGACCAAATTGGATATGAATCAACGGATTGACTGCATACATCCTTAAAGACTACGCAACTCTTTAAGATTGGTCGGAAGTGGCATATCAATGATAGCCTTTGCCTTAACGGGATCCACTTCTATCCCCCTTTTACTGACCATGAAACCAAGTAACTTGCCTGACTCTACTCCAAAAACACATTTCTGAGGATTGAATCTCAACTTGAATAAAATGAGTCGCTTGAAGACTTGACCAAGAGCATTAATGTGGTCTTCTTCCTCCTTAGATTTCACCAGAATATCATCAACATATGCATCCATAATCTTATGCATCTGATCATGGAAAATAACTGCCATTGCACGCTGATAAGTTGCCCCAGCATTCTTACGCCCAAATGGCATGACTGTGTAACAGAAAGTACCCCACGACGTAGTGAATGATGTCTTAGACTAATCACGAGCGATCAACTTGATCTGATTGTATCCAGAATATCCATCCATAAAGGAGAACATGGCATAACCTGCTACGCTGTCGGTCAAGAGATCGATGTTGGAAAGTGGATAATCATCCTTTAGGGTAGCTTTGTTGAAATCGCGAAAGTCGATACAAATTTGAAGTTTACTATTCTTCTTAGGAACTACTACAATATTTGCAAACCAATCCGGATAGTCTATTGCTTAAATAAATCCAGCTTTGAGCAAATCCTCAAGTCGTTCCTTGACCTGCTGCTCGATTCGAGGATCCATTTTCCTCAACTTCTGCTTAACTAACTTGACGTCTGAGTTCAACACGAGGCGATGTTCAACCAATTTGGGGTATAAACCTGGCATATCCTCGTAAATTCATGCAAATACTTCTTGATATTGCTTGAAAAAATCGATGAGCCTTTCCTTCTCATCTGTGCTCAGACTAGTGTCGATCTTAAGAATCTTCAGACTATCCTCTGAACCAATATTGATGTGTTCAGTTGGATCCTAAACTAGGGACGATGGCTCATCTTGCTTCTAAATCGCTGTGAATTCTGGCAATTCTTGAAGAGATGAATCAAATTCTGTGAGTTCTTCTGATTGCTTTGTTGTCTTACTGTCCTCTGTTCTTGCCTTAACCCGATAGATCTTTGCGGGCTTCGACACGATTGAAGGATTGACAACGAGTTTCCTTATTGATCGAGAAGACATTCTGAATTTTTGGGAAATGAATTGTATTTAGAGAAGTTTGCCCATTATAAAACAAATTGTGCAAAATAGAGAAAATAATGACAATGAATTTCAAAGACAAATTGTAGAGAGAGAAGAGAAGGATGACATCCAGATAGATGAGAAAAATCGATAACTTTATTAAAGACTTGAATGAAATGATAACAAGAAAGAAGATGAAATAAAATGGGACATCGTCCATATAAAATGCATAAATCAAAGAAATAAAGTAGAAAAAGAATGATGGCAGATGCTTTTAATGGATCCCCTTGATGAAGACAGTATCCTTATGAGATCTCTTGCCCGTGAATCCCAATCCCGCTCTGCGTGGGTGATGGTCAGGGATTACTGGCTCTAGTCGGCTGTCTCCGTTCTTACCCAAGCCTTTGAAAGGCTAATAACCATGCTTCAATAAAAGTTCAAATCCTTTCTTGGCTTTTATGAACTGCGAAAATGAAGGATGATCTCTGAGAGTATTATAATCAAGTCGACCTCCGATCTTGAAGAAATATGGTCCTTGACATCGGACCATGGCTGCGGTATGCTCTATCGCTTGTGCTGCCTCTAGCTTCAACATTTTGAGGCTTTTACTAAGAATAACCTCATCACTTTACCTAATGCTAGGGATATCGGTGGTGTAGGTTGACCTAGGAATCATAGGCTATGGCAGCCTCTATTATGAATCTTCTCCCAAGATTGTAGTAATCATTCTGCCTTTAGACTATTTAATGCACTGATGGAGAGTAGACGGTACTGCATTCATATTATGAATCCACGTGCATCCTAATAAAAGATTGTACGCTGACGGCATATTGATGACATGAAAGAGAATTGTATGGATAGAATAATTGTTGAATATCTCTAGGAAAATCTTTTATTTTGCACTCTGCCCATGGTTGTCGAATCCATAAATGGTGATGGGATCATGAAAGTATTCTTCTTCCTTTAACCCCAGGGCCTTGGCGGTCATTTCAGGACAAATATTGAGGCTACTGCCTCCATCGACAAGTACATGGGGTGCAATCATTCCCCTGGTTTTGACTATGATATACAAGGCATTGCTATGGAATGCATGAGGCTTTGGTAGGTCTTCATCTAAAAAAGTGATTGGAGCGTTGGTCATGGCCTGATTGACGATTTGGGCTATGTCTTTCAAAGTTATGCTTGGTTTCACTTTGATTTTTTAGTACAAATCATCTAAGACCTGCTGATGTTTAGAAGGGGCATGCGCCAACTCAAGGATTGACACATTTGAAAGGGCTATGATCAGCTTATGGACCAAATTGGTGTTTTCTTTAAGTGTCCTACTCTCATCTTGGGTAGTCTTAATTAAGCACTTAAGAAACCCTGGAATCCTTCTGGCCACTTCGGGGGATGCCTTAGCAAGCTCCCTTGAGACATTCAACTTGCTGAAAGCTTAGACAAGATCCATCTTCTGGGTACTGGATTGGGCCCGCTATAGCACCAAAACCTGATGTTGAACATGTATATTATCGCTGGGACACGACTGAATATGATCCTATGGCTAAAATGGATGGTCAGATATTACTGTTGTCGAATGCTGAAGGAAGGGCTGATTAAAGATAACCATCTTTTCATCATCGCCACCTTCTACCAAAAGGTTCTTGTCAATATAATCTTGAATAATGTTCTTGAGAACGAAGCAGTTCTCAGTATCATGCCCCATAGTCCGGTGAAACTTGCAAAATATGTCTTTCATTTTTCCCATGACGACTGGGGGATCAACCATCTTTGGGAGCTTAATCATTTTACTTGTGAGCATATACTCAAGCATAATTTCGAGTGATTGATCCAGTGAGGTGAATTTGCGATTATAGCTCCACCCTTCATGCTTCACTTTTTGTTGCGGTTTTAGCTCCTGCTCAATGGTTGACAAAGGCGGTTTATTATTCTGTGGGAATGACTTACCCTTTTGCTCATTCTTGCTTAGATTCGAGCATGCATAACTGAATGATTTTCCCTCATTCTTACGATGGTTCTTGCCATGATCCACATCAGTGGAGTAAGTGAAATGAGTCTTCTTTTTTGACTCCTGCTGACTACTGTTCTTGGCGAGGGTTATGCCCTCATACACTCCATTTTCCATACCCAGCTCGAGCCATTCGGCTCGCTTTGTCAATTCAATAAAGGTCCTTGATGGAGAGGTCGAAATCAGGCCCCTTAGGGGTTGTGAAAAGTTATTCAGGATCAATGATAATGCATGTCCTTTTGATATTGGATCCCTCATTTTATTGCAAGTGGATCTCCATTTGTGAATAAAATCGCTAGCCTTCTCATTTTCCTTCTGCTTGAAGCTGCAGAGACGACTGAGGGTTGAAAGTGCTTCAACATTGAATATGAACCACTCAATAAATAGATTGACCACTTTGTCGAATTCCTTCAACTTAATGGGATTGATATGTTCTGAATACAGCTCGGTTGTCTCGCTTGAACTTGGCACATTCAGCAAAAAACATGGCAATATGTGCTTTAGGATCGCCAGAAACATCGAACTTGATGAACTTCTTGGGAAGATTATAGAGACTATCATTCCCGTCTAAACCATCATAAAAGTCTTCACTCGTGAAGACCTTCTTGCCCTTATCGCAAGCTTGCAGATCCTTGACCATTTTGACTACATCTTTGAGCAGTGGCCGAGTAGGGTCATCAACAGACTGATTTTTGGATTTGTAAGCCGACCCTTGTCCGTGAGTCAACTTCTGAAAGGCTTTCTGAGCCTCATATTCTTCATCGGTATCACCCACTGATTCGGCTTCATCAGAGGTATCCTTGTGTTGTACCTTCCTCTTTGAGATTTTCAAATGCTTTTTCACTGTTCGGCCCTTACCCTTCTTCTTGCTATGAGTCTTTCTTGAACTAGATTCTGTTTGCTCAGACAACATTTTATTCATCATTCTCTGAAACAGCGAGTCCATCTGAGGGTCAATGTCATCATTGTCCTGTTGGCTTCGGTTCCCGACAGATCATGGAGAGGCCATTTCCTATTCAAAGGCTGACGAATAACTGATATGTCGAATGGGTGCGGTTTTCTTGTCGGACCTTGTCTGAACCATGTAGGATTGCAAATGCTCTCTGCATAATAAAATGGGTAATTAGATTTGAAGAATAGTTTTAGGATAAAACAAATAGGAGGAAAATATTTAAGGAGAGTTAGGTTGATAATTTGAAGGATATCCCATTACCAGGGATCGGGTCATCGTTGGAATTACAATAATAGCGTTGATATTTTTTGTAAAAGAGATAAACAACTAAAATATGCCTTGTTACCTAGGCGAGGCCGTCAAACCATATAAAATGAGAATTGTTGAAGGATAATGATTTTATTAATAATAAACTTGAGAAAGAAGAGGCGGACAAACAATTTGCCACCACTCATGGTAATCAGAAGACACTCGAGGACCAGGAAAAATAGTGAGGGTAACAAAAGAATCTCAGCTATGCTTGGCAGAATGATATGTTTCAGACTACTGAGCGGACTTTAGATCAAACTCTGGCACGATGCCTGACAATAATCGAGCTTCAATACGCTTCTGTCTCTACGAGAACTGTCTGACACATCACTCTGGCTGGTAATAGACGGAAAAGAATGGTCCAAGCAACTTGAATCTTTTGCCATATGCATAAGTGTACCAAGGGAAAGACTCCTGACGGTCGAAGTAGTCCCACATGATCTCTTCTTCATGGAGGTTCTCGATTAAAAATTTATACCAGAAAATGGGTAATGGCTTCTTGCTGTTATATCTGAATGAGTTGACTCGAGATGGTACGTGCCGAAGAAACCAAGACTGTAGTGCATAGATGCATCCTTCTATTAAGATGGAATCTTTAAGCACGAAATAGGTCAATCTGTGATATAATAAGGCAAGTGCAGCCATGCCAATCGAGAGATGGCTGATATGTCGACTTTTCCATCTTCTCAAAAGCTGTACTATTCTGATATCTGCGTAGTTCTGTCCATTCTGGAAGAAGGCTAGCCCTACGGTGCACAAGATCATTGCATGTTGTATTCTCTCTCGAGCTGCTCGAGATAAAGAATCGACTTTTGTAAATATCCCATGTTGTTGATAGAGCTCGAACAAGTCTCTGTATTGATTTTCGTATGCCTCGATCAATGGCCAAGATCTGCGTCCAGTCATACGGGCTAAAGCCTCTCGGTGGTCAAGTCCCTTGACATTGATCAGAAACTGCTGTTATAAAGGATTCTCTGGCTGACCAGCTGGCTCAGGTAGACCCATTATATCTGAAAATTCATCAAGTAGTAGAGTTATCTCTCCCCACGAGAACCAAAAGGTACAGGTATGCGGATTTCACCGCTCTGCTAATGCTTAAATCAAACTGCCGTTGATGATTTGTTCTCCCACTGTTGATGTCAGTTCTAATCCATAGTCACTCAGATGGTCCGAGAACATACAAGAGAAGTTCTTGAGCCAGAAATAGTATCACCGGAGAATGAAAGGTCCAATATTTAGAGTTCGATGATCGAAGAGACCTCGTCGCACCTCATAAGAGATATGACCCTCAGGAAAGACTGAATCAAGTTGACTGGATGCCATCAGGATAGACTGGAAAATAAAGAAGAGATAAGGACAAGACTTGAGGAAAAACCACATGATTTTTGAAGAAATTATAGGCAGGATGAAAAAAAGGCTGGAATTTCGAGATCTAGAGGGAAGGGAGGATGGAAATCACATGGAGTTTTGAAGGAAAGAGAGGAGTTTTCTAAAAATCATCTAGGGTTTGTAAAATAAGAAGGGGATGTTAGGCAGTGCTTGAAAACAAATGGAAAATAGGAGAATTTTTAAAAATCATCCAATAGCTGTAGGACCCTAACCCTAACTGTAAAGCTCAGATCATCTGTGTCCAATCATGCTATGTTGATATACTCAAACCGAGGCTTGATATACATGACATAAAAAGAATTTCTTCGGTTCTAGGCTCATGTTTTCCAACATCCTTGAGCGCCTACTGATATACTTTGGATTATGGCCCTCGGTACGTGGCAGGGGGAGATCAATCCAAACAGGTGCCTCAGTTGTGAGGCTTTGTCCCAAACTATGGTTCTGGAAGAAAGCCTAGCAACGTGGTGGCCAGGTAAAAGTAGGTGGGGTTGTTTTTTGAAAAATGATCAACATGCAAGAAAACAGAAGACTCTAATGACCTAAAGAAGTAGAATTCTGAAAAATTTGAGAAGCAAACATTGTTTTCAATCAAATCCTATATTGAGGAGGATCGTATTAGACCTAGGTCTATGTGAGCATGAATAATGCCTCCTCAATCGGTCTTACCAAACCATGCCTAAGTCTACATGAAATCCTTGTCAGCTGGGTTTAATTCTAGGCTCCTAGGTTCACATAAAATAAAGCTGACATTATAGAACATGATTTTGACAAGTTGCATAGAACAAAGCACTAGATTGATAAGGCGAAGACAGGTCTCATCTCGGTCACCAAACCTGTTATTATTGCAAAATTTTACTTTTGCAAGTCAAGCTAACCTTTGAAAAAGATCTTGAAAATAACTCACATCCGTTTTAAAATGTAGGATGATTTCAAAGAATAGGACTCGCCTGTCGGTACGAGGTTCAACCATTCCTGGCACCATAACTAGGGGTAATCGAACCAAGGATCAGTCCAGTGCTTTGTTTTGCTCAACTTATCTAAATCGATGTTCTATTCCTAAATACACAAAGAATCAGGCATGTGCTATGAATTTCAGAAAATGCAGATTTGAAAACATGATGTATGTTTGAAATAATTGGAGATATTTGAAAAATGATACTTTGAAATTCGTGAACCATGTTGAGAGAACATTTTTGAAGAAAAGAAAATTGATTTCTAAAGAAATCTTGATATGTTGTGAAAATCGATTTCTGAGAAAATTCAAATAACTTTAAGAAATTTGATTTTTTTTAGATGAATTTGGAAAATATATAAAAAGAGATGGGTGTGTGGCCCTATGAAAATCCCTTCATAATGCAATCTAACTTAGATGAATGAATGCAATTTTGAAAAAAATATTTTCTGAAGATTTTGAAGAAAATCTTTGAAAAAGAGATTTTTGTGCCCTATAGAATTTCAATAAAGTAGATTTTCCTTATATCCCTCACTATGGCCATGGGTATAGATTGAATCTAATCCATTTAATTCTAAAAGGAGAAAATATTTAGAAAACTTTGAAATATGCAATGGTTTTTGAAAATAGGCTAAGAGTGTAGGCTGATTGTGGCTTAAAAGAAGATAAATCTGTATTTTGTTTATATTCTGACTATGGCCATAAATACGAACTCAATCGAGTTTATCAACTCCCTAGAAACTAGTGCACATGCCATTCGTGTAGACTATGGTGGAATTGAAATATGCATGAATCATCATCCATCACACAATTAACATTTATTAAAAAAATTAAACTATATGCACATGCAAACCCTAATCTAAGCAGGAATTTAAACTCTTATTCCAAATTTACATTTAATTTACATCATTAATTGAATTTAAATAAATAAAAATAAAAGAAATACAGTCTTGATTATCCCTACAAAACTAGAAAACCTATTAGTGAAGATATGTTGGCTTTTCTGGATTTATCCAATAATATCTAGAAATTATTGGATTTATCTAGATATAAGTGTTTTTCCATGTTTTCCTCAGATAAACATAATAAAAGATGATATAAAATTGAAGAAATACTAAAAATAAATAGTTTTAAAATTTGAAATTTTGAGAAAAATAACAAAAATACCCCTAAAAACAAGACTATGGCTTGAAATCAGGATTTTCAGAAAAGATTTTTGTAAAACTTTGGATTTAGGTCTCAAATGGATTCAAATCAAAGCCAAATCGGGTATGAAGTACCCTAACATGATTATAAACATGATAAAGCATTAAAAAAAGAAAAAATATGCATAAAAATTCAAAATATCACAAAAAAACAATTTTTAACAGTGTCTTACTCGAATCGAGATTCCGTGAGCACCCTATTTTCATGATTTAATCAATTAACATATCAAATGAACTCAAAAATTAACAAAAATCAACATGGATTGTTTTGATAACCTTAAAATTAAAATACAATAAAAAAATATATTTTTGATATTATTTTAATATAAAAATTGAATAAAACCCTAAAATATACGATTTTATCTGCGGGCGCATACCTGTCACAGTGTCAGACCCGAATCAGGAATCAAATCACCATAAAAATTCATAAAATTTTACAGAGAGATACTAGACAAATAAAATAGAGATTTCTCTTTTTACAGATTAAAAAATCATCTCCGATTAGGGAGATATTGTTCCGACAATATACGATCAATTATAACGAATATATAACAAGTTGAAATACATGCATCCTATTTCGGGTATAGGGAAATATAACAAATCACATTAAAAAATTATGAAATTTTACCAATGAACATCATATACACAAAAAAAGATTTTACTTTTTACGGATCATCAATCAGATCTTTGGTTAGGGAGATACGATCGACATAAGTCGATCTAAGGTTTAAACAAGGTGTAACAAACTCTGGGAAACTTACTCTACCTTCTGAAAAAGGAAAAATAGCAGACAAATACAAAAAAATATGAAAAATTACAGTAAATACTAGACATCAAGACAAAACCACTGAAACTTACGGATTGTCAATCAAATCTCTGACAAGAGAGATATTGCCTCTACGAGTTGTTCTCGAATCCCAAAAGCGATTTCATGGTTTAAAAATCACGGTTCAGTTTTCTATTTTTTTTTACAGGGTCCCAGAACCCAAAATAATCTGTTTTTTTTTTAAGTCACTAACAAACCCGTGAACCAACCCTAAAAAAATAAGACTTTTTTGACAGAAAAATGCACATGAAATTACGCTGTTCTCGCGTGCTCCAGATTGAAAATCATATATTAGCGATAAAGCTTGAAAACCCTAATCTAAATATGGAAAAAAATAAAAAAAATATGCAAATAATGTCACGAATTTAGATTTGATGCTTGAGTGAACAAAATAAACATTAATACAGTGAAATAGAATAAAAAACTCAGGGAAAGCATGGTTAGAACTTGATTTAGTCTTCGAAAGAGGGATTCGACCTATTAAACGGGTGAATCTCATCTTTTTATTGGATTAAACATAAAAAACATTAATATAAATGATTTTAATGAATTGAAATCATGTAAAATGTCCATATACAGTCTTAGATCATCTTCTTGAATCAATTCCATGGTTCTTGAATGAAATCCAAGCTTGAATTCAATACACAAGGGGCGATAATGGTGAGATATACGAAATAAACATTAAAAAATTAATAAAACTAGTGAAATAATATGGAAGAAGTTTACCTTGGGGCTGCAGCTTCAATGGAGGAAGAAGAACTGCTTGAGAAGAGAGAGAAAGAGCAAGAAAAGGAGGGAGAGAGCCTAGGGGTCGACTCCCCCCTTTTGCCCCTTTTTATAGATTTTCAAAAAAGCTATTTTAGAAAGAAAAAAAGTTTCCTAATTGGGTTTGGATA
This sequence comes from Nuphar pumila, assembly GCF_984573655.1. Lineage (NCBI taxonomy): Eukaryota > Viridiplantae > Streptophyta > Magnoliopsida > Nymphaeales > Nymphaeaceae > Nuphar > Nuphar pumila. The sequence continues at coordinate 103,751,386 of NC_143252.1, read as the reverse complement.
AGCACATGGGGGGGGGGGATTTTTTGAGATAATTCTAGCCTAAGTGGGACTCTATCTAACCCTAATTGACTTAATTAACTTAATTAATAAAAAGAAATTTCAAATGTGGCGCCACCTAGGCGGGCCAACATTTGGTTTTTAAAAACTCGAATTTAAAAGCTTTAAAAACTATTAAAAAACAAAGATGAAGTTTTAAAATCACTTTTGACTCTTCTAACCTAGATAGGACACTGACTAATCCTAAACTAACCAAAACTTTCAAATGTGGTGCCACCTAGTGTGAGCCCCACTTGATTTTTCAGAAAACGATTTTAAATTTCTTTTGAAAAAAAGGGTTAAAAACGATTTTTTCCTCAGAATCTTCAAAAGAACATCTAAGCTAAGTAATTTTTTTTATATTTTTGAGATATGAATGATATTAAATGATATGAGATTGAAAATTAGGGTTTTGCATCCATGTAGGGTGGGTCCCGCTTGAAGAAGGTTGAAAACTGATTTGGAAATCAGGTTTTTGAAATGAAGGATTTTAAAAAGGGAAGCTTTTGAAAGAAAGTTTGAAAATAAAATTGAGGTTCTAAACCAAATAGAGTCCTAAATGTATTGGGACTCTTTCAGAGGTGGCGCCAACTATGTGGGCCCCACATAAGGGTTTTGAAAAAGTGAAAATAAAGACTGAAAAGAGTTTTAAAACAGAGTTGATCACCAGATGAGAATCAGAGGTTTTGAAATAGAGTCCTAAGTAAACTGAAACTCTAGACTAGAGTCCTAAACCAACTGAAACTCTAAAATTTAGATTTTTGAAAGCTAAATAAAAAAGTTTTTGAAGGATTTTCTCAAAACTAGTGAAAATAAGTCAAAAATTACAGTCAAGGTTAGAGTCCTAACTCAACTGAAACTCTGAAATAGAGTCCTGAATCATCTGGAACTCTACAACAAAGGACTAATTTTTGAAAAACAGGTAAAGAGAATGAAAATGGAAGTAGAAACAAAATTCAGAATAGACTCCTAACTAGATTGGGACTCTGGGACAGAGTCTTGATTGGACTCAAACTCTAGATTTTTTGCACTTTTTAAAGATAAATAAAGGAATTTTAAAAAGGTTTTCTCAGAATTTGATAAAATGAGCTGAAAAATGAAGTTAGAGTCAGAGTCCTAGTTCAACTGAAACTCTTGAAATAGAGTCTTAAGTTGACTAAAACTATACAAAATTAGTTTTTTTTCGAAAAATAAGCAAAAAGATTTTAAAAACAGGTAAACATGGGAGTTGAAACAGAAATTAGAATAGAGTCCTGATTCGATCAGGACTTTGAGACAGAGTCCTAATTCCACTAAAACTTTAAAAATTTTGATTTTTTTGAAAACATACAAGAAGATTTTGAGAACTTTTTACAAAAACAGGTGAAAACAAGATAAAAACTGAAATCAGGATTAGAGTCTTGATCTAACTGGGACTCTGGGACAGAGTCCTAATTCGACTAAAACTCTCAGAATTTTGAACAAACAAGGAGGTTTTAGAAGTTTTTTCGTAAAAACAGATGAAAATAAGGTGAAAACTAAAATCGGAATCAGAGTCCTGATCCAACTGGGACTCTGGGACAAAGTCCTAATTCGACTAAAACTCTTAAAATTTAGGGTTTTCTAAAAAACAAATGAGAGGGTTTTAGAAAACAGGTGAAAATAGGATAAAAATTGAAGTCAGGTTTAGAATCCTGATCTGACTAGGACTCTAGAGAAGAGTCCTAATTCGACTAGAACTCTAAGAATTTTTACCTTTTTGAAAGTCAGATGAGAAGGTTTTCGAAAACAAGTAAAAATAGGAGTAAAGGATGAAATCAGGATAGAGTCCTAATCCGACTGAAACTCTGTGATAGAGTCCTAGTCTAACTGAAACTCTAAAATTTTGGCCAAAATGAAAGATTTTCAATGTTTTTTCTCGATAAGAGATAAAAATAGAAGTGAAAAGTAGAGTCCTGATCCGACTAAAACTCTGAAAAAGAGTTCTAATTCGACTGGGACTCTGAGATTTTGGCCAAAATGACAAGAGTGGACAAGGGATATGACTACATCTGATTTAAAATAAAAATAGAGTTTTGAAAAGGTTTAAAAAGATGAAAAGACAGAGTCCTGATCCAACTAGGACTATGAAATTTTGAGAAATTTGATAAATGAAGGAATCCAGAAGCAACATCACCTAGCTGGGTCTCATCTAAGGATCGAAATAAGTTAAAATTTGATTTTAAAACAAATTCAGATTATTTTTCTAAAGAAAATAGGATTCTGGGGGGTTAACAAATGGAAAATATCGATTCAAAACCCCGGTTTGTGAAATCAATATTGAAAAGAAGGTTTTAAAACTCGAATCTAGATTGGAAATTTTGGCAAATCAGAGTGCTGGATCTAAAAAATGACATGCAATGCAATGCCATGTAATGCAATGAAATGCCATAAAATGATGAGAAATGATAAGAAATGATGAGAAATGACATGCAATGATATGCAAAATGCAAACTCTGAATGAGGGATTTGAAGTCCCGGACCTCTGGCAAAGACAAAGAATTGAGAATTCTCGTATGAAGGCAAAACTTGATGATTGAAATTGAGCCAAAAAGGAGATTGAATCTTGATTGTAAGATGAAATATTGGAATTTATTTTAAAATTTGGGCTATGAACGTTCCTGACTCAGATATCGACCAATTGGTTCCCTAAAGGCTGCGAAGAGTGGGTCCCAGTGGCGAGAGGTAGGTGTTTGTGAATGAGAGTGAAAATTTGGGGTGTTTACAACTTCCATTACTAATGAGCTCATTTTCTTGGAGAGGATGTATCCTCAACTGCACGTAGAATCATTTTGCACCAGGATATGAACTCGACAATGAACGATATGGATGTTTTGGTAATCTCTTCTGTAAAAATGGGAGTATCTAAAAGATAGATATGTGTTTGACAGAAATGTCCTCCCATAAATAGCTTTCCATGATGTATTGTAACCAAATACTCATTTGTTTCGATTATTCAATATGGGGTTCTATCTGCATATCTTGGTTAAAGTCTATGCATAAGAAAATTCAAGCAGCTCTTATACGTTAGGAAGAACACATGGGAACAAGTCTATGCATAATCAAGAGGTACAAATGTGCTAAAAAAAAACTTGCAAAGAGATAAGGATCTTCATTGGTAGATAGATTTGCCTTCTATCATTCTCAGTGACTAGCGAAGGCCACTCAGTAAACTGAAGGTGATAGTCATGTATGTTGCATCTTCTCTGCCTGTTGCAATCCATACCTTCGATATACTTTAGTTCCGCCTGAAAGCAAGCCAGATTTCATGCGCACCTGGATTACACTCGAAGCACATAACTATTTGGACGTGGGGATGACGCTGATGATGATATATGTTTTCTTTGATGATGATGGTTATGTATTGTAACTAAATACTCATATATTTTGTAAATGAATGTGGTTATAATATATCGTCGAAGTTAACTCGATTTATAGTTTACTAAGTCTAAACATTGTGTCGATTTGTTTATTATTTTTTCTTTCAGCCTTTTATGAATCAGTCATTGTGTAAATCGCGGTAAGATATGTTCACATATACAAAGCTCGTAAAATTAATTCGTGAGAGGATAATCGGTATCAAGCAAATTGCTATAGCAAGTATTGTTACAGTGAAATCGATTTGCTACTATTTCAGGATTTGTAGTTTACTAAGTCTAAACATCGTGTCGATTTGTTTATTGTTTTTCTTTTTCGCCTTTTATGAATCAGTTATTGTGTAAATCACGATGGACATATCATTCACATAGGCATAGCTCGTAAAATCAAATTGCTAGAGGAAAAATATTATTATATTATGATACTTAAAGAATTTGGTTCTAAGTGGATTTGTATCTTTGAAGTTAACTCAATTTGTTCTTTACTAAGTCTAAACATCGTGTTGATTTGTTTAGTTTTCTTTTCCGCCATATATGAATGTCATTGTGTAAATCGTGATGAAACATATTGTTCGCTTAGACAAAGCTCATAAAGGCAAATCACAATAGGATATTCAAACGGATTTGGTTCGATTATTTGATGGGTTTTGATGGCATGGTTGTACAGATCGTGATGAGGCAAATTGCGATAGTACATAGTCTTTATATGTACAAATCATTTCATCCTTTTATCAATGTTTGTATAAATCGCGATATGAAGACAACTCATAAAAGCAATTCATAATTTCTACAGTACACAACGCTAAACGCTTCTTCAATTTTTTTTTATGAATGTCGAACATTACAATGATTTGTTCAGTGGCACTTGTGTGTTACGCTTATTAAAAAAAGAATTATACATTTATAGAATGTCACTTTACAAAAAAGAATTATAGAATTACAATAAATAATTATCGAGATAAAAAAATCATATAATGTTTATTCAATGACACTTGACGACTCAGATGGACTTTGACATACAAATCATCTCTTTCTTTTTCTCGGTGGACTCTCTTTCCTCGGTGGCCTCTTGGTTCCCACGATCTTATTAAAACCACTGGTAATCAGCTCTACCAGTGACCAAATTTTTTTCCCCAAATTCCTCACCTGTGTTATCATTGCAAAATTTTCCCCCTCCCTCTGCGAGAGAGAGAGAAAATGATTCTGCGAGTCAAACTCGACCAAAGTTTTTTAAAATGGTTTTGAAAATTACTCGCCTCCGTTTTAAAAATTTACGGAAAAATTCTGTGGAATGAGATTCGCCTGTCGATACGAGGTTTAACCGTTCCAAACGCCTTTACCAGGGGTAATCGAACCAAGGATCAATTGTGCGCTTTAACTTGACTCAAATATCTAAATCATGTTCTATTTTCCTAGAATACACAGAGAATCAGTCTTGTGCTATGAAATTTTGAAAAGATGCACATTTGAAAAATATGATGGTTGCCTTGGAAAATTGAAATATGCTTGGAAATACTTGGGAAAAGCGATGATTCTGGGAAAATTATGAATTTCATTGGAAATGAGGAATTGCATTGGAAAATGACTTTTGAAATGAAAAATGGATTCTCAGGAAAATTATAACTTTGAAAAATCAATTTTTGAGATTTGGATTATTTTTCTGAGGAAATCTATTTCTGAATAGGATTTGAGAATTCTGGGAAAACCAGTCTCAGAAGTAATTCAAAGACTTTGAGAAAATTAATTTTGGGATTTGAAAATGAAATTGAGAATGTAGAAATCTTGGGAAATCATGATTTGAACTTGGAAAATACTTGGAATCTCATTTGAAAACTCAGAGTTCTGAGAAAATCAAATTCTGAGAAAGACTTATAAGATTTTGAGAAAATTGATTTTTTTGAAATGGAGTTGAGAAATGAGTCTGAAAATGATGCAAATTGAATGAATGAATATGGATTTGAAAGAGAATTCTTTGAGAATTTGGAAAAATCCTTTTGAGTTTTTGAGAAATGCAGTGCATTTTTTAAGTTAGCCTAAGTGTGTAGGCTGAATGTGGCTAATACGAAGATCACAAATCTGTGTTTCATTTGTATTCTGACTATGGCCATAAATACGAATTCCACCTAATTTATGAACTCCCTAAGAGATTGTGCATGTACCATTCGTGTCAACCATAGTGATTTTGGAAAATGTGCATATGCATCATATATCAGATGTTGAAATACCCCTGATGACCTTGAAATTAGGGTTTTCTGAGAGAATTTTTATAAAATTTGGAAATTTGAAAGTCAAATGAAATAAAATTAAACACAATATGATGCAATATGATGATATGCATAAAAACTTTGAAAATTAAAGATTGAAATTTTGAAATTGAGGTCAAAATGACCAAAATACCCCTGATAACAAGACTGAAATAAATTTTGCAAAAATGGAAAATTGAAATGCAAATGAGATTGACATTAACCCTAATATGATATGATATGATATGCTTATTCACATGAAAAAAAACCCTAAAATAGCAAAAATATCATAAAATATCATATTTAACTTTATTTTCGCCTCTGAATTTAAAAGTAAACTAACATATAAGGTAAATAAGCTTGGAATTGAGCCAAATTTGGCATGGACACCTAGATTAACCCTAAAAACAGAATGAAGCTAAAAAATATATTTTTTTTAATATAGAAAATTAACTAGAAATCCTAAAAATCAAGATTTTGCCTAAAATTCTAACTCTAAACTGAATTTTGGGTACTAAACTATCATAAAAAATTTCTAAATTTTATGGGGTGACATAGGACAGTTAGGCAAAGATTTTTTCCTTTTACAGATTCTGGTTTTGACCTATGGTCAGAGCTTGACAGCTCCGACAAGTCGGATCAGAATCCGGCGACTCTAGGACTTAGGGCAGACTGACAGGTTTCAGGAAAATTATGAGGAAAATAGCAAACAGTAGATAAAATGACTGAAATTTTGGGAGAATGTCCCTGACAAACAAAGGAAAAAATTTTATTTTACAGTTTTGGGCTTAGATGAACGGTTTGGAAAAGAGTAGAGGATTATCAGAGATCTAGATCTCTGTAATTCTCAGACATTGGAATTTGATAGACAAGAAATTTAATTCTGGGAAAAATACCTAGGGTGCTTCTAAAATTCTCAAATTTTGGGGAATGACAGAGAAAATGGTGAAAAATAACTTTACTGTTGAAAGTTTTGACATCCAACCTACAGATTGAAGCATCACAATGGATTAGGGTTGGTCTAGACCCTGACAAGGAAAAGTTGGGATTTTTACAGGTTTCGGAAAAACTTGATTTTTAGTAGAGAGTAAACCTCATTGGAAAAATCTGGGAAAATACTGAAAAAAATAGATTTTAGCAGGGACCCACTGTATTTTTTAGAGGAAAATTTGGATTGTCCGTTTGGGAGATCTCAGATGTTTTTGTCTGCTAAAAGGGATTCTGGAATTTCCAGAAAGGTAAAATCCCAGTTTGGGATCCAATTTATTAGAGGGGGTTCCAAAACTCAAATTGAACCAAGATTTTGACAGTAGATTACCGATAGATAAATCTAAATACAATATAATTTCCAGAATTTATATAAGAAAAATCATGCATTAAATAGTGATGAGACTGGACGTCTAAAATAAAATCTATGAACTACTTAAACAACCATTAATGAAGCCTATGAAATATCTATCAAATAATAAAGTAGGCTAAGTACAACATCTAGAACATGCATCTAGTATGAAAAATAGCAAAATAAAAGAAAATCAAGGGGGTATGAGCCCTTATTTTTAATGTGACTATAGGAAGGAAGGATCCGACCCATGTATCGGGTGGATCCCCTTTCCTATATAGTTTTAATCATGTAGAACCAATCTTTTCAACAAATAAAAAAAAAACAGCAATATTATTTCAATGACAATCAATACAGCATGATGAGATAACATGGGCTTACCTTGGGTTAGCTTGGGTCGGCTGGAGGTGTGGCTGGAACTTGACTTTCCTTGCAACCAAGGAAAGCTTCAGGGAGCACCTTGGTTGGAGCTGGATTTGCACCGATGGAGATGGCGGTTGGAAGGTGTTGTAGTTGCTGGAAGAGGCGGCTGCAAAGCTTGGTGGCTGTTGTGGTTGGTGGCTGCACCGATGGAGTTGAAGATGTATGATGGTGAGAGGGAGGAGAGACTTGGAGGGAAGATAGCTGGAGAGAGAAATGAGAAGAGATAGTGCTCTCCAAAAGCTCTAGTCGTGAGCTCTTTTTTTTCTGTTTTATTAAAACCAAACTTAGGTTTTGATAGAATAGGGCTAAAGCTTGAAAAGGGCTAATGAGAGAGAGAGTCTCACGTATGGTCCCCCTTGAGAAATAGCAAGAAGATGGCCTTTTATTATGGCTGGACCAAAGAAAGGGGAAAGAAAGAAAGGAGGGAAAAGAGGAAGGAAAGAAAAGGAAGAAAGAAGGAAAGAAAGGGAGGAAGAAGGAAAAGGAAAGAAAGAAGAGAAGGAGGGAAGGAAGAAAGAGAGAAGAGAAGAGGAGGGAGGCTTGGTCGACCAAGGAGGAGAGGGAAGGAAGGAAGAAAGAAAAGAAGAAAGAAAGAAGAAGAAAAAAAGAAAGGAAGAAGAAAAGAAGGAAAAGAAGAAAGAAGAAGAAAGAAGAAAGAAAAGAAAAGAAAGAAGGAGAAGGAAAGAAGAAGAAGAGAGAAAAGGAAATAAGGAGAGAGGGGGCTGGTCGACCCCCTTGTGGGCCCCACAGGGTAAAAAAGGATAAAATAAAATAAAAAGATAAAATAAAAATAAAAATAAAAATAAAAATAAAAATAAAAAAATGATTACAAGGCTAAAGTTTTTTTTTAAATGAAAGGGTAGATGTGAATGAAGGAACCATCTCAGAGTGGGCTCACTTTTCAAATTTGAAATTCATTTTGAGGATCATAGGGGTAGAATAGTCTTTTTAGAAAATTTCTGGACGAAACAAGCTATTTTTGGCAGTTTTTGAAACAAGCTCAGATTTGAAGTTTCATACCCCGTTGCGAAGCAAATCCAGTTTAAAATTTGAAAATTTGAGTTTAAAAGAAATCCAAATTGTTTTTCTCGAGAAAATATTTCCAAATTTAGAATCTTGGGGGTAAAAATGTTAATTTTGAAAACTCAGGGTTTGAAATTGATTTTTGAAAACTTTTAAAACTCAATCTGGATTGGAATTTATAAAACTGGAATTCTGGACTTCGAAAATGAAATGAAATATGATGAATTGTTATGAAATGCTGAGAAATGATATGAAATGATGAGAAATGACACAAAATGCTATGCGAAATGGAGATCTTGAATGAAGAATTTTGGATATTGGACTTTGATTGATAATTGTATCAGTTCAAAAAGTGTTAAAATTGATAAAATTTGCAAAACGGTTCAAGAAATGGTTTTCGGGTTCTACCGGGCCAGAGTGACACTGAAAATTGGGGTGCGAGCTGGATTAAACTGAAATAAACTAGATTGAGCTGGGTTCTAGGGTTTTAGAACTCAAATGAACTGACAAGACACTGACTCAACTGAACTCTCTGAATAAATTTTCAAGAAAAGTTGTCATTTTTAGAGAAATGGTACGAAATGGTCACTGGAGTGAAGTGAATTGCAGACTAGAGCTGGGTTTGAGCTGGAACAAAGATCAATAATACTGAGATGAACTAAAATCGAAGCTTGAACACTAGCTCAACTGACTAGACTCAGTTCAATTTCATCTGAATGAGCTGAAATGGGCTAAAATGGGCTCCTGGACACTTGGAAATGCTTTTGAACTGAAACTAGAGCACTTGAACTTCTGGTGAGCTTAAGCTAGACTCAGGAGAATATGACTGACTCAGAATGACTGACTTAGAGACAATTGGCTTGAATTTAAGTGAGAAATGAGCTCATTTCTGAAGAAATGATCCCATTTTGGTAGGAATGGTCAGAAATGAATATGGTATGTTCACTATGAGCTCAGGTGAGCTAGAAATGATTGATATTCTAACAGTTCTGAGCTTGAGAATGAGCTTGGTTGACTCCGACTGACTGGGGACTAGGATGATCTAGGGGTAAAATGGTAAATTTTCTAATGAAAATGGGTAAAATGGTAATTTTCTGACACGGACTCGGAGTTGGACCCCTACACAGACCTACCAGGGTTGGCATCCACACGAGGGGTGGTGTCTGAAAATGGATGAGGAAAATTTGGGGTGCTTACAACCTGCTTCCGTAACTCTTTATTCTTCCTCTTTAGCATCTCAAACCTTGTGACAAAGACTACATTCTATTTTGTGAGCTGTGTTTGCTCCTCATCGTGTACTGCAACTGAGAGAATCATTGTTGTAACCAAAGGAACACAATGGACGTGTTTTCTATGCTGAGAGACAACATGATGAGAGACAGAAGGGACGCATGGGTTCTAAACATTTCCACGTTCTTTATTCTCAATCTCCCGATTTCGATGCATGGGTTCCCAATATTTTTTGAAATAGTTGGGGTCATATTGTCGTTCTTTATAATCATACGCTATGACACGAACACCTCCTTTATTCTAGCTATCCAATTGTTTCCTGAAGCGATCATGCCAATTCATGTCCCTGGCTCCACCACTTTTCATCTTCCTTCTCACTTCCACATGCTGCTTTGGGATAGACTGTCCCAAGTCAGCTTGTAAGAGAACTCGACTATCATATTACAACTCGGCCTCATAATTGCTAAACAACCAAATATCACAGTCAGATAGTCTCGCAGCCTGAGCAACAATCTCTTGGTCCTCATCCTCCCCATCTCCATACGGTCTCCACACAACCTGTACATTGGAGATTATGGTTTAGGTATAGACATAATTATTCAGGATAATGAATGCTAAATATTAAAATGATTTATAATAACGAGTGCTAAATATGTTACAGCAACTATTACTAATGAGAGCTTTGTATTAAAATGATTTACACTAATGAATGCTACATATTACAACAATTTACAATAACAAATGCTAAATGTTAAAACAATAACGCATTGTACTAACAAAAAAATAATCTTGCAATGATCATTACTTAAGAAAGCTAACAATTACAATGATTTACACGTGATAACAATTTGTACTAAGGAATACAAAATCCTGAATGATCATTACTTAAGAATGCTAATGATTACAATGATTTACACTAATGAAAGTTAAATGTTAAAGCAATAACAATTTGTACTAAGGAATACAAAATTCTGCAACGATCACTACTTAAGAATGTTAAACATTAGAACAATTTATACTAACAAAGTGAAAATCCTGCAGCGATGATTACTTAAGAATGCTAAACATTTTAACGATTTATACTAATGAATGATAAATGTTGAAATGATTCTAAACAATTTTAAACCATTTACCTTATTTAATTGCAGACCATCTAAAATGAACTTAGTATTATCTTGCTTTACATTTATTCTAGCCCACCGACCGATCTTTAGAAAATCACAAATCGCAGGGCCCACACTAAGGATGCAAAGCGACAATATGCTCCCACAACCAGGCTTACAAAATCATATATATTAGTAAGACTATAACCTTCAACTATCTTAGTCTACAACTATAAAATATGTAATAAACAATTACCTAAACAAATGGCCAAAACCTTGTGACAATTTTTGTACCATTACTCGCACAGTAAAGTTGATTGTACAAGTGTGCGAGCATAGCAGCACCCCATGCATAGTTATCGACTTTATCTAAGTCTTTCAAGAATTGCAGCAACAGGTAACTTATTCTCGAACCAAACAAATTAAAAAATAAAGTAAGACCAAAAAAATAAGGAAGGAAGCTGCGCAACTCTTGGTCAGCTCTTTCAGATGCACATGTAGCGGACCAGCCTTTTCATTTATTACGGAAAGAATAATATTTCATCGATGTGGAATTGCTTCCACCAGAAATATATTGCCTCCAGTTCTCCATCGACATTCCTAGAAGAGCCATGCACTTGTCCCTTGCGATATAGTTTGAATCTTGTAATAGGACAACACTTCCATGGCACTTAAGACCCATAATCCGTGCGACATCTTTTATGGTCATGGTAATCTCAAAAGAATCAAACTGGAATGTGTTTATCTTATTATTCCACTTATTTACCAGGTGGGTGATGGTGTTCCAACACGTTTCAAAAGAATGCTGGTCCAGAAGGCCGCCGAAGTGCATATTTCACAATCGACCCTTTTGATATTCACTCAATTGTCCATACCACAACAAAACTACATGCCACTGACACCGCCCTCTGAGCTTTTCACCTGGTGCTCTACTTCTCTTGTGACCTCTCTGTAACACAAAATAACATATTATTCGTATCAAATCAAAATTAATCTCATTTGTACTTCTACATGTCGTCGTACACAATAATCACTATAAATAATAATCGTTGCACACTTGTTATACATAGTAATCGCTATACATAATCATACCTATAACAATAAATTGTTCACAATCATCGCTATCACATTAATCGCTATACATAGTAATAGCTATCATAATAAATCGTGATCATACTTTTCTCTGCTTCATCCTAGTTCAACTAGTACGAGGATCAGATTTTGGAAGAGTACCAGCACGAGCACTGGATTTTTAAAAAAGTACCAGTATGAACACTGGGTTTTGAAAAATTACCAGCATGAACACTGGGTTTTTGGAAAAGTCTGACCAATGAAAACTGAATTTAGAGGGTTTGACCAGTAAGAAATGGATTCAGAGAGTTTGGCCAGTAAAAACCAGATTTAAGAAGTTCGACCAGTAAAAATCAGATTTAGAAAGTTTGACCAGTGAAAACTGGATTCTGGAAGTTCGACCAGTGAAAACTGGATTTAGAAAGTTCGACCAGTGAAAACTGGATTTAGGAAGTAGGCTTCACCCGAAGGTTGACCGGTAAAAACGGTTTCGATAAAAAACTCAACCCAAAGGTCGAATTTGAAAAAGATTGGTGTTTAAAAAGCGCTTGATGATTGTGATGTGAGATTTTCAATCTTTACCCTCACGATGGCCTAGACAAATGCCACGGGTCTCAGGATTTATCCCTTATCTTGAATGGGTATTGGATTGATGTAAATTGATGTATGCAAATGCAAATGAATGCATGCAAATGAATGCAAAATGAAGTAAATGGGTGCATATGTATGCAAAATATGAGATTTGTTTGACCCTGCCTGCATATAGAAAGTTTTGAAGATAATTTTCAAAGTAATGCCCCAGTATAATGGGGAAAGAATATTTTGAACAAAAGGATAAATGATTGATGTTCGAAGAACGCTCTCTGAAGGTGATAAGGCAACTGGCTTTTGATTGATTCAGGAGAGACTCTAAAGAGGTCTTTCCTCATGAAAGAACATTTTATAGAGAAGGAGAATAAAAGGGTGGCACCGAGCTTACGGAGAAAATAGACAACTTTATTGATGCATTGAAGGAAAAGTGACAAATCAAGGAAAGACAAATGGGATTGCATCATCCCATAAAAACAAGACAAGAAATTGGAAAAGCACTAGTGTTATCAATTTCTTGAATGATTGAGGAAAAGCATGGTCAGGATGACTGGTCCTCCTTTTCATCTTCAGTAGGAAGATTTTTGTTGATGTAGTCCTGAACGATGTTCTTGAAGACAAAACAATGCTCGGTGTCGTGACCCATTATCTGATGAAATTTGCAGAACTGATCTTTAAACCTTCCCATGGTCACAAGAGTCCATCCTCTAACTTTTTTTTTCCTTCCTTCGCTCATTCGACTCCCTACTCTGCTTTTCAATTTCTTCTTCCTCCTGCTTTTCCTTTTCCTTTCATTCTCTTCCTTCTGCTTCTTTCTTTCCCTTTCCTTCTCTTCCTCCTCCTGCATTTTCCTTTCCCTTTCCTTCTCTTCCTCATCCTGCTTCTTCCTTTCTTTTTCCTTATCTTCCTCATCCTCCTTCTCCTTTTTTTGCCTTTCCTTCTCTTCCTCATCCTCATTCTCCTGCTCCTTCCTTCGCCTTTCCTTCTCTTCCTCATCCTTATGCTTCTTCCTTTGCCTTTCTTCTTCGATCTTCATCATTTGCCTTTCCTTCTCTTCCTCCTCTTTCTTCTTCTTTAATTACCTTTCCTTCTTTCCCTCTCCTCCTCCTCCTTCTTCCTTTACCTTCCTCTCTCCTTCTCTTCCTTCTTCCTTTGCCTTTCCCTCTTCCTCTCCTTTCTCTCCTCCTCCTTCTTCCTTTGCCTTTCCCTCTCCCTCTCCTTCTTCATTTGCCTTTGCTTTTCATTCCCATTCTCCTTCTCCTTCTTCCTTTGCATTTTCCTCTCCTCCTCCTTCTTCTTCATCTTTAGTTCTTCCCCATGCTTCCTTTGCTCTTCAGCCTCAAGATCTGATGAATAATCCTCTACATAATACAATTTCAATGCTTTGTCCCTTTTTTTATCATTTTCAATCTTCATTATATTTTGGTACCTTTCATAACGCTCATATAGATGGGACTGGCGAATCATTTTATTAAGTCTTATGAAGTTGAACGGCATGGGCTTTCTTGTCTGACGAGCTTTAGACATGCTAACCTGCACAACACATAAATTTAACCGCATCATTATATGTTACAACTACCTCCCCAAAGTATATAATATTATAAATTATCTCATTCGTTAAACAATCATCAACATTACAAATCGTCATAATATTTGGCTTCATAAGTAAACATTGTTGTAAGATTTAGCAAACTTAAGTACAAATCAAGGTAACCTCATAAATACACATCGCTACTGCTTTAAATGTATAAATCGTTGCTGCTTCAAACTTACAAATCGTTGTAGAAATCACAACCTTCATAAGTACACATTGTTGTACAATTTGTCAAACTTAAGTACAAATCGTGGTAATTTCATTAAATCATTGTTGCTTCAAACGTATAAATCGTTGTTTCATAAGAACAAATCGTGCTAACTGTTTTTCGATGCCTAGAAGGTGGATAGGTACGAATCGATTTGTTTCAGTATGAAAATAGGTGTTATTTAGCATGAATAGTAAAACCAGTTGTAAGATTTAACATTCAGATTTACAAATCGATTTGTTTGCATAACAAAACTTTACACGAAACTCACTGAAACGATACGAGTTTTGGTAATCCGATAGTGGAGGAGAAACACCCAGAAGGTAGACGCAACTGATGGTAGCAATGATGCTGCCACTGCGCAGACGACGACAAAGGGTGCTCCGATGACATTAGACAATGACAAAGGATGCTCCGACGACAGCAGACGACGACAAAGGAAGCTCCGACGGCAGCAGACGACGACAAAGGTTGCTCTGGCAGCAACAGACGATGACAAATGGTGCTCCAGTGGAAGCAGACGATGGCAAAGGAGGGTCCAGTGGCAGCAGACGATGACAAAGGGTGCGTTGTCAAAGGGAGCTCCTGTTACAGCAGATGGTGCAAAAGTTTACTGCTTAGGGCGAAAACAGAACGTTTGGACTTTCAAGAGTTAACATCATCCTCAACTTTCTGGATGGAGGACATTTTTAACCTTTTTTTGAACTGTCGTTTTTCTTTTTTGGATGGAGGATTTTTTTGTCCTTTTCTCAAACAGTCGTTTCTTGGAGAGAAAGGGTCTTAAGTCTTTGCAACTGCACCAGATTGTGATGCTAAGTGATGCCGACACACATGGGGATACGAGCCCCACGAGCTTATATATGTGGCACTCATTCGGACCCCTGAACATGCACTGTAGCGAACAGTGCATCTTCGGGGGGGGGGGGAATAACTTGCTTCGACGTTTGTCACTTTGCATCCAAGGCACCTCTCTCGGTAACCCGTCAGAGGTGCCTCTAACCTGATACTGTCTCATAGAGAAATAGGCCAACCTTTGTACACCTTTGGCAGACCAACTTTGCCAAAGCCATGCTTTTGCAAATAAGATGGACAGCTATGACATCCATTTTAACATATCCAAACACAGCCTTAGGTGGGCCCTCAAGGGACAGCCTTTAGTGGAGATGATGATTTAGGGTATGCTTCAAACTAACGCAGACTATTTTGCTTATTTGTCGTAGGCTGGCCTGGCTAAGTTTGGCTTGCTGTGGTCCAATTATGGCACTCTAAAGTGGTAGCTTTTGGGATGGCAGGATAGGGTTTGTTTTTCTTAAAAAGTGTGGCTTAGGGTGTGTTTGATCGCGCATTCATAGAACGGTGATTCACCGTTCCAAATCTCCCCGTTACGTCAAGAATGGAAGGGGAGGAACACTTAAAAAAATCAGGCAGGGTGTAATACCCCTGGCACCTTCATTTCCCCACTCTGTGCATCTTCCCTCCTCTCCCCTCTCTGTGAACCCCCTGACTGACGCTTCAAACCTCCCTTTGGTGTACCCTGCTAGCTTCCCTCCGGCTGCAGGTCTCTCTCTCTCTCTCTCTCTCTCTCTCTCTCTCTCTCTCTCTCTCTCTCGGCATATCCTCTTAACAAAACTCAAAACTTATAAAGAGCTTAAGGATAATTTATATATATGCAGGCACCTAATATATCGATCAGTCTGATCAAATATTTAGGATAAATGTTTATCTTTTTAAGAAATTGCTCGGGTGACCCACTTGACTTGTGTCACTTCTACTCCCCAAATTGTTTATTTGCTCTTCATTGTGGCTGAAAAAAAAAGCAGCTATAAAGGTAACAGACAATAATGTAAAGAAAAGAGAAGGTTAAAAACATCATTTTTAGAGAATTAACTAGAGTTAGGTTATACAAAAAGTAACTTAGTCTGTCATTCAAGCAAGTTTTTTGAGAAGCTAGGTGTTTTTATTTTAAAAATTTAAAAATCAAGGTGTTAAACATAAAATTTATACCAAGATATAGAACACAAAATAGAGAAATTATTAGCTACCCTCGAGTGTACCATACCCTCTAGTAAAAAAACACATGCTTTCACATTTTCTTGATTTGGCCCCACCAGGGTTTTTCCATACTTTGGCGAGGTTCTGGTCATAAAAAAAAACTTGATTCCTTTGTAGATCAAGCCGTACTGATATGATATATATGGGTTTAATTAAAAACATGTTTTAGATCATTTGATTATATTGTATAAACTGAATTCAATAGTCTACAAAGTATGAAAAATTTTAGTATTAAAAACATCATATTTTTATGTTGAAACCATCCAATGCAAAGTACATCTAATAATAAATGAACCGTATTGAATATATTTGTGTGGTCAAATTAGTCAAATAAAGCTCGCAGATAAGAGATTCAACAAGGCTTAGCGGCAGCTCTTGCTGCCAAAGCGTCATCCACATTCACGAAACAAAGTCCAACCCCCCACCCCCCATTGCCAAACCTTTCAGCGAAAAGGTAGGTCCTTGCGTTGAGATGAGGTTCACTCTCCTTGAGTAGGAATGGGAGTGAACCTAGGGGAAACGGGGCCCCACCCCGCCTCACCCTGTTTGGAGCAGGGATAGAGGACATTAAACTGAGATGGAGGCCTGAATAGAGGTTAAAATCAAAACCCATGTGGGGGATGAAAGCAGGGATGAACTTATGTTTTTTTCTGTCCTGTCCCCGTCCTTGATTCCCACCCCGCCCCATCCCTGGCCCTTCTTTAGAGATGACAGTGGCCTGAAGAGAAACGAAGCCCCACCTCGCCTCACCCTGTTTGGACCGGGGATGGAGGACATGAAATGGAGATGAAAGCGGAATGAAGGTTAAAATCAATACCCGTGCAGAAATTGAGGCAGGGATGGAGGGTAAGATTTTGAGACGGGGCAGGGGTGTAGACCTTGTCCCCTGCTCTGGCTGCGGTCCACTGTCATCCCTATCCTTGAGACAAGATGTATATGTGTTTGTGTGGCCACAATCAGGCCCGCAGAAACGATGGGGTCATGTGGGTTTCTGCGGAGAGCCAGGACTTTCTTGTGACACACAAACGTGCCCTGATTAAAAGATCAAACAGTTTTTTGATAGACAGCTGTTTAACATCATTCGGTGAAGTTATTGGAGCAGCAATTATGACCACCCGATCCAATCCGAATATGCATGAGCAGGATCTGAATAAGCGTGAAGAGGATCAACGTGAGGCAACATAAATCGTTTCCTGATATCTTACTATGTTAAAGGGAAAAAATCCCTTAAAAGAAGAAAAATGATCAAAAGGAAATCTCAAATGTAACAGCTCATCCCAAACCTAACAGGTCACAGCAATTCTATTATAAACAAAGTGTTAAATAACCTAATAGAAAGAATACACTCTAGTTAGATTTAACGTGTGTGTGTTGAGATCGGATCCTGTAAAACGCTGGTTTACAACCACAAAACCCACCTATTGTACTGTAGCAGCTCAGTATAAGTGGGACCCACGGAGGGGTGGGTTTTTTTTTGCTGGGGCGTTTTACATTATCCGCTCTCGAGTGCGTTTGTGTGGCCACTGTGAGTCCGGCAAAAACGACAATTTCTCGCTAGATTTTCAGATAGTGACAAATATCGTGATATTTATATTTTTTTAAAGATATTTATCATGAAAACCCCTGAGACTTTTATTTTTAAATATGTTTTATTTATATTTTTTATTTATTTTTTATTCTCAAGATTTTGTCAAAAATGTAAAATTTATGAAAAATTTCAAATTTTTCTGAGTTTTTTGCCTGCCGAGATTTTGCAGTTTTTAACTTTCGTCACTATGAGAGAGCCCTGACTTTCTTGTGACAAACAAATGTGCCCTAAGAAAAAGATCAAACAGAATTTGATAGATGTTCAACATCTTGCACTGAAATGCAACATTTTGATTTTTGAGGCATTTTTTTTTTTCGACAAAGAAAGTTGGGGTTACGCATACCCCTACCAGTTATACAACCATATCATTTGGGGTTCGAGCTTGAAATGTTCTAATATAAGGTAACGTGCACTAACTGCTCCTGCCAGACAAGCGGAGGCCCTGTTGATGTTTTTTGAGCGCTCAGCTTCCAAACACAAGAATAAAACAACTGAAAAAAAGGAAAAATTACATTTGGATTCCCACTTTTTGCCTGATGTTTCAAAAAGAGTTTCATATTATTTCGATAAAACATCCAAGATCCTGAATTTCATCAAAAGTTTTTTTTTTTTTTTAAAGGCAAGCTGGGTTAGGCAGACCCCTACCAGAACAACAGCTGCCCCCATGTGGCAGAGGGATTCGATCCTAGGCCTTCAGCTTGATACAAGACCCCGCTTGCCACATCAAAAGTTAAAACAGCCAAAAATAGACTTCAGTTGGACTAACTCAGGTTGACCGTGGACCGTAAATAAAATTACTAAACTATCAAAACACAGCTCTTCCAAACCAAAGGTTAAAACAATATTTTATATGAATCTTAGCCATGAAATTAACTTAGGTCACTATTTGCACCCGTCCGGGTTGCTCAAGAGACAGTAGGCCTGAGAAAAAGGTGCTAACCACTTTGTCCCAAGTTCGACTCCCATCGAGTGTGAGGATGCCTTTAACTAGTGGGCTCATATGGGCTTGGGTGTCAGTGACCCCACCTGGAGTTTACCTTTCACATAAACGGGCTCATTAAGTGACCCGATTCTCGGTGAAGGTTCTTCGTCATAAAAAAAATTCAGGTCTCTATTTGACAATTTCACACAAAAATTGGGTCTTGAAATGTACCATCAATCAACATTGACTCCTTTTGAAATATAAGGCAAAAACGTAGAACTTTAAATGAATTAAAAAAAAAACAATGCTTTAATGGCACTCACAACGACATACGTTTTTCAACAATAGCATGATGACATGGAAAGGTATTCACGACGCCTTAATGACACTTGTTGGAATGTTTGTGTGTCATTGCTTTCTTTCATACTACTTAACAACAACGAAAAAGAAGAGAAGACTGTAAAAAGAGATGGCCGACAAATGCCTTTATAACACCCACCAATGATTGAATCAGTCGATCGCAAACCCGAGAATATTTTGTAACACAAGGCAGGAACGAGAAGGCGGAATGTATTGTAACACAAACTAAAAACCGAGGCGGGAACCTGGACTCGAGACAATGGCAAAGGCTGCTCTAACGGAAGCAAACGACGGTAAAGGTGCATCGTCAAAAGGAGCTCCTGTTACAACAGATGGTGCAAAAGTTTACTGCTTAGGGTGAAAATGAAATTTTTGAACTTTGAAGAGTTAACATCATCCTCGACTTTATGAATGAAAAACATTTTTATTCTTTTCTCGAATCATAGTTTCTTTTTTTTTTTGAATGGAGGTCATTTTTGTCATTTTCTCAAACCGTTGTTTCATAATAAGAATGACGGAAAAAAGTACTTAAGTCTTTGCAATCACACCGAATTTCGATGCTAAGTGATGCCGACACACATAGAAATACGAGCCCCACGTGCTTATATACGTGGCGCTCAATCGGACCCCGAACATGCACTGTAGCAAACAATGCGTCTTCAGGAAAGAACACACAACACCCTCTCGTTTCTCCATGTAAATATAAAAAAAAACTTTTTTTTGTCTACTGAAGTTGTGTTCCAGCATGCCTCCATGACGCACAAGCAGCCATCTCAAGTTTGACGATGGCTGGTCGATGGCTGGCTGCCGTTGGATTTAGCCCGTCTTTGACGGATTGACGGTATGCTGGTGCTTCAGCACTGGAGATAGTTGCGTGCTGAAGCACCATCATTAGGTGCTCCAGTGCCTGTTACGGTAGGCTAGTAGCGGGTTGGTTGGGAGCCGCATGCCGGAATTCCAGCACTGTCTGTCGTGCTGGAAACAACGTCTTTTGTTTGATTCCTCTCCAGGTGTCAAGAAAGATATGGGTATGACCTTGACATGGGAAGCTAGAACGTGAATTTTTTTTTGAACAAAAAAGGCCTGAAGGACAATTTTTATTTTAAAATTTTAATAAACAAAAAACAATGTTGTGATAATTTAATACATAACAATCCTTTTCTACTGAAATATTATGAAGAAAATTTAAAAATATTAAATAATTTCCATAAGTGTTGGTGTCCATGTCATCGTGTCTGTCGTATCACCCAGAACACGAGACATGGCTCCAGCAGGGATCAGGTGGTGGATCTGTCACATCCCATGATCCAATGACTATAGAACCTGTAGTCTTGGACTCCTGGAACTCTATTGACTTAGGACTAGGACCCACATCCTGTCATGTTTGAGGAAGATGCTTGCTTGTCCTTAGGCGCAGACAAGTAGCCGGGCGGGTAGACCTGAACCCATGCCCTTTATAGCCCGCCCACCTGATGGCAGACAAGCTGAGTTGACTGAGCCTAGGTCTTACTAGGTCTGACTCAGGTTAAAGTCAGGTCTAACAAGGATTTTAGTGTGTTTCTTTGCGAACAGCCAGGCGCGGTATGGGGTTGGGTCAGGCCTGGGTCTTATCAGGTTTTGGACCTCACAGCCTGCCCGTCCTTGTCCAACTGAAAGACGGGTTAAATCCAAGATCAGATTTACAGAAGAGTTCTACCAAAACTACAATCTATGGGAAAACGGGAAATAACAGAAAATTGGGAATAATCAGCTGCAATGACTTAAATAGTCATTGGGCCTTTAAATTAGTCAAACATGGGTTAGATTATTAGTGCTTGTCAATAATCATTACTTAAGAGAAGAAGATAAGTGCATTTTCACAGAAGGTAGTTTCATATGTATATTTTGCTTTGTTATAGCAGCTCATACAACAGACTGTTGAGAAACTATGTTTTGATGTCACATAATATGATACACTGTCGTATTCAATTTTATATGATATGATAATATGTCCTCTTGAAAAATGTTATATTATGACTGAATATGTTTTGCCATACATCTAACGAGTATTTGATGCAAGGATATCTCACCCAAAAAGGATGGAGACTTCCTGTTCAAGTACAACTTGTGCAATCATACTCCTTGAAGAAAAAGCTTGATGAGCCATGCATTCCTAAAGTTCAAATGAAGAGATCGGCTACCTCAAGATGAAGATTTTTTTTCTTCTTTAGAGTCATATGTAACAGAACCTTCAGGAACATGCATATTGCATATTACATACTCATGCATATAAACTATATCATAAAAGTATACGATAGTTTCAAAAAGGTCCTTTTTGAAAACTAATAATTGTACCTTCTTACAACCTTTTATGAAAAAGATATTTTGTCATGTAATAATTCTACCTTACACTATATACAAGACAACATGAAAAAGAAATGTAGGAAAAAAACAAAACATGAAATCGGCTACATAGAGAAAAACAAATTCAATATGTTTTTGAAAAGACTCTAGTTACCTTCTTTAAAGAAATCATTTTAAAATATGGGTAAAAGACAAAACATGAAAATCGGCTACACAAAGAAAACAAATATAAATTATTTTAAAGACTCTAGTTACATTTTTACAAACCCATAGAATGTCGACTTACTTGAAGTCATCATTCACTTTGTACAAGCATTAAATACCTCCTGTAAGAAATCCTTGTTAATATCATTCTCAAAGAATGTCGACCTTCTTGTAGTCCTCATTCTCTCTGAAGACTTTGAAAACCACAACATAAAGAAAACACTTGACATGACTATGTACAAATAAATATCTCAAAGCACTCATTGTACTTACACTCATTTAAAGTAAAGAAGTACTTATGTACCTCAAATCATTAATTAGAATAAAGACAAAACTACAATCCAACGTTCAATGTACTATTGTAAGAAATAGACTTTTTACATAAAATATGTATTACCTAAAATATTACAACGACTAGTGTACCATATATTTTACTTTTATGGAAAAAGGCATTCTCGAATTTCTCTAAAAATTGTTTTTGAAATGACATAGCATTTCACATTTCAAAAAGGCTACGATTTCAAAAATGTAACGACTACTTTTTTAATCTATATAAACACACTCAAATAAACTATTCAAGTAGAGGAATGATATAGACGTGTGAGCTTACAACGAGAAAAATTCTATTCATTATTTGAAAAGAGAGCATTGAAAAAGAAAGAAAAGAGAAAAAGTCAAGTCCAGCTCTTTGACAAAGAGTATCCTCTGAGTGACAAACAGAACATTCTGAGAATCCTTCATTCGTGCATTCATATCTTTCTGAAGGTTTTATAGGAAGTATTGTAACTTTCTGTTATTCACTGTATTCCTTCTTTGTTGAAAGAAGTAGACCTCTGTGAAAGAGGGTGTTGCCCTTCTCTGTTGAGAGAAAAAGACCTCTGTGAAAGAGGGTGTTGTCCTTCTCTGTTGAGAGAAGAAGACCTCTGAGGAAGAGGGTGTTGTACTATTTATCCGGTGACTCGGATGTTATAGTGGAAAGCTCAAGTGGTTTGCTTGGGGACTGGATGTAGGTCTAGGTACTTACCGAACCAGTATAAATTCTGTGTTTTTATGTGTTGTGCCTTATTGCCTGATTATTTTATTTTATCGATCTTTATCGTATTTCACTATTCATCCCCCCTCTAGTGGAATTTCATTTGGTATCAGAGCAGGTTTGCTGGTTTCGACATAACTAGTCTTCCAGCACAAATGGCATCTACCTCTTATGCTCGTGATATTGAAGGTCAACACGCATCTCGTCCTCCTTTCTTCAATGGCTCCAAATATGGATATTGGAAGTGCAGAATGGCTATCTTTCTCAAATCCATAGACTTTGTTGTATGGAAAATTGTTGAGCATCCATACACATCTCCATCCACAGACTATAACTTATGGTCTGATGAAGAAAAGAAAATGGCAAACCTAAATGCAAAGGCTATGAATGCCTTATATTGTGTCATTGATCAGAATGAATTCAACAGAATATCTATATGTGAATCTGCATATGACATTTGGCATTCTTTGGAGGTTATTCATGAAGGAACCAACAAAGTAAAAGAAGCCAAAATCTCATCTCTTGTTAGAAAATATGAGTTGTTCAAAATGAACAAAGATGAACCCATCACAGAGATGTTCACCAGATTCACCAGCATCACCAACGATCTGAAATCTCTGGGTGTAACATATTCCCAGACAGAAAAGGTGAAGAAAATCTTGAGATCTCTCACAACTGATTGGGAGAAAAAGACTACAGCTATTGAAGAAGCTCAAGATTTATCTAAGCTTACTTTGGACGACTTAATAGGCAATCTCATGGCCTATGAAGTCCACATGAAAGAAAGAAGGGAAGAAGAGCAACCAGTAAAGAAAACTCTAGCTTTCCCAGCTCTATCTGAGAATGAAGACTCAGATAAAGAATCCGAAATTGCGCTACTTACCAGAAAATTCCAGCGCTTCATGAGAAGGAACCGACTTCCAAACAGGCACAAGGATAGAAAAGATCCTAAAGAAGATCCCATGTGCTATCAATGCAATAAGCCAGGTCACTTGAGACGTGACTGTCCCCTTCTCAAAAGAAAATCCAAGGCTGAGGAACCAAAGAAGAGGTTCTTCAAGAAAAAGGCTCTGCATGCTCAATGGGATGATTCAGAACCATCCACCAGTGAAGAGTCAAGTGATGATGAAGCCAAAACTGCAAACATGTGCTTCATGGCAAACGAAAGCTCTGTAAGTGAAATTTCTGATTTTTCCTTTGAAGAACTTCTAGATGCTTTTCAAGAATTATTTGAAGAATCTAGAAAATTGAGTTTAAAAAATAAAGCCCTTAAATCTGAAAATCTAGAGCTTTCTCAGAAAAATGAAAAACTCAGTAGTGAAAACTCTGAGTTGAAAAAGAAAAACTTAATGCTTATGTCTGAAATCTCTTCTACTAGCTCCAAAACTAAAAATCTGCAAGTAGAAATTTCAGAACTAAAAAGTAAAACTGAGAACCTCATGAAAACGGTTTTCAAGTTTACTAAAGGTAAAGAGAACTTGGATAAACTCTTATCCTCTCAGAAAGTCTCTTTCTACAAGAATGGTATTGGCTATACTCATTTCAACAAACCTTCTTGTATCAATCAAAAGACCACGTTTGTGAAAGGTTCATCTGAACCAAATAAAAAGTATTCTAATGATAATTTTTTTAACTCCTCTAAAGATATAGACAAACCCAAATCCAAATGGATATGGGTTCCAAAGTCTAACAAAAAAGGACCCGATCGGGTACCAAAAAAGAGATTTACTTAATGTTTTGCAGGCTCCAAAAAAGAAGAACAGATGGATACTAGATAGTGGATGTTCAAAGCACATGACAAGACATCCAGACCTTTTTGTTGTTCTTCATCATAAAGAAGGAGGAACCGTCACCTTTGGAGATAACAACAAAGGTTTGATAATTGGTATTGGTAATATTGGTAACATAGATAAACCTCTTATCAAAGACGTTCTCCTTGTTAAAGGATTAAAACATAACCTACTAAGTATCAGTCAAATGTGTGACACAGGTTATAATGTTAACTTTAATCATGATGCATGCCTCATAACTGACACTAATGGAAACATCATCTTAAAAGGTATAAGAAAGAATAACATATATGAACTATACCTAGAAAACATCACAGAACATTGCCTCATAGCTAATAATGACACTCAACATCTATGGCACATGAGAATGGGTCATGTCAATTCTAAATACATGTCTAAATTAGCTAAAGATAAGTTAGTACGTGGGTTACCCAAAATTTCTTTTAAAAAGGATTATTTTTGTGATGCATGTCAATTAGGAAAATTGTCAAAATCATCTTTCAAATCAAAAAATGTCATTTCAAGTAAAAGACCTTTAGAGCTTCTCCACCTGGATCTGTTTGGTCCTTCTAGGGTAGCTAGCCTTAATCATAACAGATATGCTTTTGTCATTGTAGATGACTACTCAAGATTTACTTGGGTAATATTTTTGAAAAACAAAAGTGACACGTTTTGTCAATTTGAAATCTTATGTAAAAAGTTACAAAATGAAAAATCTTGTTCCATTGTTAAAATCCGTAGTGACCATGGAGGAGAATTTGAAAATGAACTTTTTGAAATTTTTTGTAACTTGCATGGTATTTCTCATAACTTTGCCTTTCTTAGAGCTGCACCTCAAAATGGTGTAGTAGAAAGAAAGAATAGAACCCTTCAGGAATCTGCCAGGACTATGCTCCAACACAATAATCTTGCTAAATCTTTTTGGGCAGAAGCTGTTAATACTGCATGCTACATAACAAATAGAGTTCTCATTAGACCCTTATTAAATAAAACTCCATATGAACTATTCTATGACAGAACTCCAAGAATAGACTATTTCAAAGTCTTTGGTTGTAAATGCTTTATCCTAAACACAAAAGATAGCCTAGATAAATTTGATGCTAAATCTATTGAAGGCATATTTTTAGGATATTCAAGTCATAGTAAAGCATACAGGGTTTTCAATAAGCATTCTAAGTCTATTGAAGAATCTATGCATGTTAGTTTCTGTGAATCTATTGATCAATCTGTTCATAAGCAAACTAACGATGATGATATTGAAAGTACAGATTTATTTTTAGATAACACAGCTAAGTCTAATGAAGATGATCATCAAAGAACATTTGTCGATATCAAAGATCATCCTCAAAAGCAGATTTTGGGAGACCTGACAAAGGGGGTTCAAACTAGAGCTCAGCTAGAACGAATTGCAAATATGGCATTCATTTCTCAACTTGAACCAAAGAAGATTGATGAAGCCATCATCGATGAGTTCTGGATGCTAGCCATGACTGAAGAACTGAATCAATTCCAAAGGAATGAAGTTTGGGATCTTGTACCTAGACCAAAGGATCATCCAATCATTGGGACAAGATGGATCTTCAGAAACAAGCTAGATGAAACAGGTAATGTTATAAGAAACAAGGCCAGACTAGTAGCTCAAGGATACAACCAGGAGGAAGGTATTGATTTTGATGAAACATTTGCTCCTGTTGCTAGACTTGAATCTATTAGAATGTTTTTAGCATATGCAAGCTATATGGATTTCAAATTATATCAAATGGATGTTAAAAGTGCCTTTTTAAATGGTTTTATAAATGAAGAAGTTTATGTAAAACAACCTCCAGGATTTGAAAATGAACAATATCCAGATCATGTCTTCAAACTCAAACGTGCTTTGTATGGTTTAAAACAAGCACCTCGTGTATGGTATGATAGACTTAAAACCTTCTTGTTAAAAACTGGTTTTTCTATAGGCAAAGCAGACTCTACATTATTTGTAAAAATAGTGAATGATCATACCCTAATTGTTCAGATATATGTAGACGATATCATCTTTGGATCATCTAACAACACTCTTTGTGAAGAATTTTCTAAGTCCATGCAGAAAGAGTTTGAAATGAGTATGATGGGAGAACTCACCTACTTTCTTGGACTGCATATCAAGCAAACCAAGGATGGAGTTTTCATCAATCAGTCTAAGTATGCTCGTGAACTTCTAAAGAGGTTCAACATGAACTCAACTGCTTCAAAATCTACTCCTATGAGCACTACTACTGTTTTGGACAAAGATGAAGATGGTAAGTCTGTTGATACAAAGGTATACCAAGGTATGATAGGATCACTTCTTTATTTAACTGCTAGCCGTCCAGATATTATGTTCAGTGTTTGCTTGTGTGCTAGATTTCAGTCAAATCCAAAAGAATCACATCTTAAAGCTGTAAAAAGAATAATGAGATATTTAAAAGACACAGTTGATTTTGGATTATTCTATTCAAAATCCTCTACATTTGATCTAATCTCTTACAGCGATGTTGACTTTGCTGGAAGTAAATCTGATAGAAAAAGCACAAGTGAAACATGTCACATGCTAGGGCACTCACTAGTTTCATGGTTCAGTAAGAAACAAAATTGTGTATCCTTATCAACCACTGAAGCCGAATACATTGCTGTTAGCCTAGCCTGTACACAAGTTATCTGGATGAAACAAACCTTAAAAGATTTTGGTCTAAATTTTGAAAATACAACTATTTTCTGTGACAATACTAGTGCTATAAACTTATCTAAAAATCCCATTTTACACTCACGAACTAAGCACATTCAAATAAGACATCACTTCTTAAGAGAACAAGTCTTAAACAACATTATTAAACTCGAATTTATACCCACTAATCAACAGTTAGCGGATATATTCACTAAACCACTAAAACATGAAGATTTCACACGTATTAGAAGAGAATTAGGAATATGCAAACTAAGTGACTTATAAATTAATCACACTTATTAAGATCATTGCTTTTGAAAATATCTTATTTTAAAAAAAAGGCTTTTCTCTTGTCGATTTTTTTGTGTATTTGCTTTACTATTCAAAGTCAAACTATGTTTTCATATTTTTGTATACTCTCAATACTCATAGAAACACATTCATTATGACACATTCTTTATGTCTTTCAACTTGTCATCTTTCAAGTACACTCTCATAATATCTTCTTGTCCTATCTCCTTTTACGTATATCCATAAGAACCATTTACTTTAAGTATAAAGCTATCATGACTTGGATCACATCACTCATTTCATTTCACCTTTTATATCTTTTGTCTTTTTGTGACAACCTCTCATACGATAAGCTAGCCGACCTCCAAACATGATATTATATTCTTCATGACTTTGATTCTAAACTAATTATATTCATGTGATATTTTCCCTTTTTATGACCTTTTATCAATATTCTTCTCAAAAATCTTAAACCCTCTTATGAAATATTCAAAGTGATTATTTTTTATCACCTTTTAAGTGGTTATATTTCACGTAAAACGTTTACTATATCATCGGTTATTTCACAGCTTAAATATAATCTATTATCATCCTGTCACATCATTTATGAAATAATTTTTTAAACTCTCCTTTGTCGACAACTTGTCCTCTATTGTTTCTAGCACTACTAGTACCATCCTTTTTTCTGTTTATCTCATAATGAAGTGACCTTCCATCCGTGACCATGACTCTCTCTCAGTTTATATCTCTCATAAATCGAGATTCATAAAAATCTTGTCTTCAAGCAAAACTTTATCCATTGGCTAATCTAACTCTACTTTATGTCATATCTAAATCAAGTGATTGTTGTCCTTTATAACCTTTCTCATTTTTCTACACCTCCATATCATCTTTTTATGTCTATTCATTCTCCTTTCACGCTTATCAATAATCTATAAATACAAATTATTACTGTCTCTCACTCATACCCTATGGGTCGTCCTATTCCAAACTCTTCTTTCACGAATTGGGATACTTCCACATAAAGTAAAATCATGTAGAAAAAAGTTGCTTGTTTTATTAGGCCATTATTTTTTTTCACTCTATAACTATTCCTTTAAACTTTTTGAATTATTCACTCTCTCAAGTTCAAAACATGACACCCCATACTCTATTAATGGATTCTCTCACTAGTCGATAAACTCACCCATAGTAAAATCTATATATATACTAATTATTTCAAAACTATGTCCTTCTCAACCCAATATAATACACTATCTTCAAGCATTGATTTGATTTGTCATTCACAAGCCTCTTAACTTACTACTCACGGATTTCCTTATTTGACTACATTCTAAAAATCACTCACTTCCAATGTCATTCAAATCTTATCAAAATTATTTTCATTCTTCTATTTAATGGATTGGTTCATCCCATACCAATACCACTCGTATCTATCGATTCTCCTACCCACTTCAAACTCGCTCTCCTTCGTCCTCCTGTTTCCTTACAAACTTTTGCAGTGGCCTCTTCCTCCTCCAACAATGTGATTACTGCAGCAGATCTAAGGTATCCAGATCTGTTTCATGATTACAACTTACTATGCTCTTGCCCCATTCATGAAGGAAAATTAGTTAACTTCGACGACTTCATGCTATTTGACTTAGACAACTATCTCTCTGAACTTAAACATCTACTCGGATCTTCATCCCAAGCTGCCTACTATCCTGAACTAGTTCGACTTTTCTATACAAATTTTTCCACCGATCATGAACAAACTACAATCACCACCAAAGTTCGCGGACAACTGATGATCTTTCGTTCTTCCTCACTCGGTAGAATTCTCAACCTACCTTCCACCGGGACAGACCTCAACACCTTAGTACCAATCGAACGATCGGTACTTCGAAAAATTCTTCTCCGCACCAACTGCTACCAACTTCCCTGGCACATGAGGAATCTCCAACCTCATGCTCAATTACTTGCCCAGATTCTTCTCCACAACATCTATCCCAAGCTTCCCCGCAAGGAATTAGTTCCACGAAAAATCTCTCTTCTTATATATGCATTTTTTTCTTCTACTCCGATAAACTGGTCCTCCATTCTTTTCAACCTTTTTATTCGTTATCAAAAATTCAAGCCTCTTCTTTTCGGGTGTTTTATAACTCCCATCCTAAAATACTTTGAAGTACCCCTTCACAACGAAGTCATCCTCTGTCCCTCTCAGGTCCTCGATGCTACCACCTTCAATCTAAGGTCCCTGCACATGCCCGGCTCTGATGAAGAAGATCCAACATCCACCTTCAATTACTTCCCTGCTCTGATGGATGTCCAGCGCTCTTAGGATTGTATTCTTTGCCGACAAGCCTCGTTGCAGCAAACTCTACGAACCCTCCAGTCGGATCAAATCAACCAAACACATCAACCTCCTCCATCTTCGGGATAAACTTTGTTGTTTTGTCTGTAATACTTTTAATTTTGGACTGTAATATTTTTGGTCTGTAATAACTCTCTTACTCTGATCCCTTCCTTTTTGTCCATGACAAAGAGGGAGAAACCCTGTCTCCATTATTGGAGAAATACTCCCTTTAAACATTTTTCAAATATTTTATCATATTATTATTTCTATGCATAATGTCTTTTTGACAGGGGGAGCATATTTTGTCATCATCAAAAAGGGGGAGAATGTTGAGAAACTATGTTTTGATGTCACATAATATGATACACTGTCGTATTCAATTTTATATGATATGATAATATGTCCTCTTGAAAAATGGTATATTATGACTGAATATGTTTTGCCATACATCTAACGAGTATTTGATGCAAGGATATCTCACCCAAAAAGGATGGAGACTTCATGTTCAAGTACAACTTGTGCAATCATACTCCTTGAAGAAAAAGCTTGATGAGCCATGCATTCCTAAAGTTCAAATGAAGAGATCGGCTACCTCAAGATGAAGATTTTTTTTCTTCTTTAGAGTCATATGTAACAGAACCTTCAGGAACATGCATATTGCATATTACATACTCATGCATATAAACTATATCATAAAAGTATACGATAGTTTCAAAAAGGTCCTTTTTGAAAACTAATAATTGTACCTTCTTACAACCTTTTATGAAAAAGATATTTTGTCATGTAATAATTGTACCTTACACTATATACAAGACAACATGAAAAAGAAATGTAGGAAAAAGACAAAACATGAAATCGGCTACATAGAGAAAAACAAATTCAATATGTTTTTGAAAAGACTCTAGTTACCTTCTTTAAAGAAATCATTTTAAAATATGGGTAAAAGACAAAACATGAAAATCGGCTACACAAAGAAAACAAATATAAATTATTTTAAAGACTCTAGTTACCTTTTTACAAACCCATAGAATGTCGACTTACTTGAAGTCATCATTCACTTTCTACAAGCATTAAATACCTCCTGTAAGAAATCCTTGTTAATATCATTCTCAAAGAATGTCGACCTTCTTGTAGTCCTCATTCTCTCTGAAGACTTTGAAAACCATAACATAAAGAAAACACTTGACATGACTATGTACAAATAAATATCTCAAAGCACTCATTGTACTTACACTCATTTAAAGTAAAGAAGTACTTATGTATCTCAAATCATTAATTAGAATAAAGACAAAACTACAATTCAACGTTCAATGTACTATTGTAAGAAATAGACTTTTTACATAAAATATGTATTACCTAAAATATTACAACGACTAGTGTACCATATATTTTACTTTTATGGAAAAAGGCATTCTCGAATTTCTCTAAAAATTGTTTTTGAAATGACATAGCATTTCACATTTCAAAAAGGCTACGATTTCAAAAATGTAACGACTACTTTTTTAATCTATATAAACACACTCAAATAAACTATTCAAGTAGAGGAATGATATAGACGTGTGAGCTTACAACGAGAAAAATTCTAATCATTATTTGAAAAGAGAGCATTGAAAAAGAAAGAAAAGAGAAAAAGTCAAGTCCAGCTCTTTGACAAAGAGTATCCTCTGAGTGACAAACAGAACATTCTGAGAATCCTTCATTCGTGCATTCATATCTTTCTGAAGGTTCTATAGGAAGTATTGTAACTTTCTGTTATTCACTGTATTCCTTCTTTGTTGAAAGATGTAGACCTCTGTGAAAGAGGGTGTTGCCCTTCTCTGTTGAGAGAAGAAGACCTCTGTGAAAGAGGGTGTTGTCCTTCTCTGTTGAGAGAAGAAGACCTCTGAGGAAGAGGGTGTTGTACTATTTATCCGGTGACTCGGATGTTATAGTGGAAAGCTCAAGTGGTTTGCTTGGGGACTGGATGTAGGTCTGGGTACTGACCGAACCAGTATAAATTCTGTGTTTTTATGTGTTGTGCCTTATTGCCTGATTATTTTATTTTATCGATCTTTATCGTATTTCACTATTCACCCCCCCTCTAGTGGAATTTCAGAGACTTCACTGCATGAATCTGAAAACTTCTTGAATAGTTCCTTTCTCTTCTCCCAGCTCGCTGTCCGGGCGGAAGGTGCCAGAGAAAGCAACGTCAGGGATGGAGGAGAAGGGGAGGAGGGTGGTAGAGGAGAAGACAGTAAGGGAGGTGGAGGAGGTGAGGACAAAGTCATGGGGAGGGGCGGGGGAGAAGTGGACGGAGGAGATGGCGGCAGAGGAGGGGAGGCGGGGTGGGCAGCAAGCTGCCAACTCAAAGGAAGAGAGTTTAGGGTCAACTTATCAACAAAAACAAAAATGAATCTTACATAAATGAGATTAATTTTCTTAAATCAAGAAATCATGAGAAGTGAAATCTCATGAGATTTACTTTCACATTATTTTGATTCTCATAAGATTTATTTTCACATTTGTAAAGAGCAACCAAAGAAAAGATGTTTCTAACTTTTTGTTGCATGTAACCAAACTATTGCTTGTATTCCATTACGTACCACCAGGTCCACCACACATCTCGTTTGATCAAGCGGCATGGCCCCACTCTCACATATCTCAGAGTGAGATGCACGGCTCCCAAGTGAGATGTGCAGTGGAAATTGAATATAACAGATGTTATATACAATATGACCTTAACTGCTGGCAGGACGAAACTACTGATCATATCGTATACAACTAAACTTAGGGCCGTCAACTAAGAATGCAAATGGGTCGGACCCAGGATGAAGATTTGCATTTTTTGGCAGTTCTGGACCCAATTCTGATCCGAATCTCTATGTATTTAGCTGTTTCATATCCGAACCATTTGCATCCCTACTGTCAATGGGTTGGATTTATGCCAGGTATATGCCTAGCCAGGATCCGAATTTGAAGATACGAACATGATTAAACTATCATAAACAATATTTAGGTAAACCTAAACAGAACCGATTAGTATTGATTTTGATATCTGACCTGACCCAATCATACTCAAGAATTTTACTAATTTTTTTATTTTCAATTGAATTGTATGTTTTAAACAAATTCTTTAAATTATATGTATCGGGTTTGGGCTACCATTTTTAAGACCTGACATAACCTGAATTTGGCCTGATTCTATCTGGGAAACTGGATGGCCTAATGGGTTCGATACCCAACCCTTTGATAGCCCTGGACGGACTCACCGAAATGCATGCATTGTATATTAAACTCAGCAAAGGGTCAAGTTGGGATCAATTTTTTTTTTTTTGTTATAGTCATAGCTGGGGTTAGACAGACCCCTACCTATTCATTGATTATTTATATACAAAAATTCATCATTTTGTGATGATCTTTTCAAATCTTGGTCATTCCTCCTCTTGCGAATTAGGATTTAAACCAAAGGATACGATTTACATTAACTATAGCTAATGTTCATACTGTCAAAACTATTAAATGCAGAAGCTCTATAGACAACTCTCTTCTTGAGCCCCTTTCTTCTAAGGCTTGTAATACTCGATAATAAATATCTATTCGAATTGTTTCTACGATGAGTTTTCCTTTCATTGCCACAAACTTTAGGATTTTTTATGATACTAACAATTCTTTATCCTTCTAACTTTTCATCATGCGAAAAACACGTACAATATAAGTTGCTGGAGTGTACACCACGTAGTCCATGAACCATTTATTTTGGAAGTTGATTTGGACGTTAACCTTTAAGCACCCCGTGAGAAGGGGCACTACAAGAAAAATATTATTTAGTGACAGAAATAATTTGTCGTAAAGTTGCGACGGATTAACGAGTGAAAACTATCCATTCCTAAAATTAAAATTAGTTATGAAATTAGTGACGAAAAAATTTCATCGCAGACGCCGTCGCAAATTTATGACGGATTAGCAACAAAAAATTTATTTCTCACACTTCGTCGCAATTTCGCGATGGATGAGCAACACCATTTTTTCGTCGCTACTCAATCACCAATTTGCGATAGCGTTTGTAACTGAATTTGACCCTCGCTAATCCGTCGCTAAATTTATCGTAAAACCTTTCTTTTCCCCTTCTGTTTCATTCATCGCACACCCCCGCCCTTTCTCTCGCCCCGTTGCTCACCCTCCCTTCTCCCCCTTTCGGTGACTGCCTCCCTCTCCGACAGCTTCGTCGGCACCACCTCGTTGGTCATCTGACCTTTCTCTTGCCCCCTCTTGCTTGTCTCCTCTCTCCTTCCCTCTTGCTCGTCTGTCGACGCCGACGACCTCCTCCCCTAGGTATGTCTCCTCCCTTCCCTTCTTCTTTCCCCTCATCTCTCTCTCTCATTCTACCCTCTGTCACCCAACGGGCCGGCAGAAGGGGTCGGGACCCCCCCCCCCCCCCCCTTTCCGCCTGTTTTGGAGATTTTGGCAGGGGGCTTTGGCCCCTGCTTCATTTTTAAGAATCTAGCAGAGGCCAATGGCCTCTGCCTAGATTTTCTTTTGAAGTCGGTAGGAGCCATTTTCCCCTGCCTCGATTCTTTTCAAGGATGACAGGGGCCATTGGCCCCTGCCTTCTCCTTTTCAAGAGCCGTAGAGACCTTTGGTCCCTGCTCCCCCCCCCCCACCCGCCCCTTTTTTTTCCTCTTGTTCCGGCAGGGCCCCTCTTTTTATTTCCAGCAGGGGCCGATGCCCCTACCCCTCTTTTTATTTTCGGCAGGGGCCGATGTCCCTGACCCTCTTTTATTTTCGGTAGAGGCCGATGCCCCCCCCCCCCGCCTTTTTTTCTTCTTCTTGGTTCGGCAGGGGCCATCGGCCCTTGCCCCTCTTTTATTTTTGGCAGGGGTCGATGCCCCTGTCCCTCTTTTATTTTTGGCAGGGGCTGATGCCCTTGCCCCTCTCTCGCCCCCGCCCTTTCTCTCACCCTTTTTCACCTTGCTCGCTTGATGTAACCCCAACTTCTGCCTCCTACTTTCAACGGGAGGGGTGATGCCCCTCCCTGCTTGCTCGCTCTCTGTCTTCTCTTTTTAACAGAGAAGGGAGAGGCTCTTCCAGCTCTATCTCTGTTTCGATGGGGTCGGGCTCGACCAGGTAGCCGAGCCCACCTCCCTCTCATATATAAATGTGCTTTGCAGGTGAGTAGCTAAGCTAATTGCACGATGCTTAGTGCTAAGCATCGCATGCGGCTAAAAATGCAATATAAAAAGAAATAAAAAAATACAAAGGCAATAGCATGCAAATATGGTAAATACCCATGGTGAGTAAGTGATGCAAGCACATCACAAGTTATTTAATTTCTTGGATGCAACATTTTTCTGTTCACACACTCACTTAGTTGTGGATATCTAAGACTGCTTTGATGGAGTTCGGAGATCATGCTGAGCATGATTTGAATGTATGAAAATAGATGTGCTCTTATTTTTGGAGTTCGAATTCCATGCTAGTCATGGTAGTAGTTAACGGGATATTGGAGTGTGTTTGCTGTAGGTACATGTTTGACATTGTTTTGATATGAATGATTTGAATGTATTATAATATTTGATGTGACTGTATCCATACTTGCATGAAGTGATTTTCAATTTGATTATGCCTTTTATGTGAAATTGTATCATGAAAATATGCTTCAAATGAATGTATCATGTTATGAATGGGTTTGCACATGAAAATGAATGATACGTTATCAATGTTTCAAACATGCTTTAAATGAATGGTTTTGCACATGAAAATATTAAATTATCAATGCATGCATCATAGTTATTGTGATTGAATGACATCATATATATATATATATATATATATATATATATATATATATATATATATATATATATATATATATCTGTGTGTGTATGATATATATATCAAATTATTACATCCACCATGAATGCATGATAAATTAGATATTTTCTTTATCATATCATTCTTATGATTCTTCTTTAACTGGTTAGAATAATATCCGTAACATCATAGGAAAAAATGGCTGCAAACCATGAATGAATGTACCATAGAATAGTTGACAATTAGATATCCTTGAGTATATGGATGGTGTTGACAGTTTTATTGAATTTGCAATAGCAAGTGTCAGTACAGTGGATCCCACAGGTCGAATCAGGTGCCCCTGCACGATATGTAAGAAAAATCGATTTGTAGAACCTCATGGCATTAGACATCACCTATACAGGAAGGGTTTTATGAGTGATTATCAGAATTGGACGCTTCATAGTGAAGAATTTTAGAACAATTTTGACACACGGGTGGATGTGGTGCACGATAATCTATATGTAGATTTGGTAATTGATGTCACAGAACCAGAACTGTGTTCTGCTATGGGTACTAGTGATGTATCAACTAGGGTAGAGGAAGAAGCAACAAATGATGCAGCTAGTAGATTTTATGATTTACTTAGAGATGCTGATGAGTCACTTTGAAATGGTTGCAAGAGTCACACTATCTTGTTTGTAGTTCTTCAACTACTGAATTTGAAGTTCGAGTATAATTTGAGCCAATCATGTTTTGGCCATCTGTTCTTTATTGTGAAGTGTATGTTGCCCAAAGATAAGAAATTGCCACAAAATTTATATTGTGCAAAAGTTATGGTCAACGCTTTAGGTATGGGGTATCAAAAGATAGATGCTTGTCCAAATCACTGCATGTTGTATTTCAAACATCAAGAAAATAACAGATCGTGTTCATCATGTGGCCATCCTCGGTTCAAGCCAAAGACAAGAGGCAATGGTAGCACGAGGTCAAAAGAAGTGTCATACAAGTCGCTCTGCTACTTCCCTCTCACCTCTAGATTGCAACGATCGTATATGTCTTCGAGGACAGTTAAACATATGAAATGACATGCAAATAAAGATTGACATGATGAAGACAATATCACGCATCCTGTTGACACAGAAGCTTAGAAGCACTTTGATCGTACTCATTAGACCTTCACAATAAAAGTGAGAAATATTAGGCTAGGTTTATGTACAAATGGATTTAATCCATTTGGAGTTAGATAAACTCCATACTCGTGTTGGCCAGTATTTTTTAACCCATACAACTTTCCTCCAAGCTTGTGTATGAAGCATCAAAATCTTTTCTTGTCTCCATTGATCCCTTGTCCGATCTCTCTGGGCTAAAATCTTGATGTATATTTAAGGTCATTGATTGATGAACTGAAAATACTATGGGATGACGGTGTTCTCACATACGATACCCACAAAAAATAAAACTTCAATATGAATATTGATGTTCTATAGACAATCAGTGACTTTTTTGCATATGGTATGTTATCTGGTTGGAGCACACATGGGAGGTTGGCATGTTCGTACTGCATAGAGGATACAAAATATTTTAAATTGACGCAAAAAAAGAAGTCGTACTAGTTTGATTGTCACTGTCGATTTCTACCCAACAACCATCAGTTCTGACGACAAAAGAATGTATTTCGAGCAGGCACAACTGAAATGGAAGGTCCACCTACACGGTTGACTGACATAGAGATTTTAAGACAATTGCGATACTTTTCATATGGACTGACAGATGCCCGTAGTCCGACGCCCTTCCTTGGATTTGGGAAGGATCACAATTGGACAAAGAAATCTATATTTTGGGAACTACCATATTGGCCGACCTTATTGATACAACATAATTTGATTGCGATTCATATAAAGAAAAACATGTTTAATTATGTATTCAATACAGTAAAGAATGTAAAAGAGAAAACGAAGGATAATCCGAAGGCTCGTATGAATTTAAAAGTAATATGTAAAAGACCAGAATTGGAACTCAAAGAGTACAATGGCAAAGTACTGAAACCAAAGGCAAGGTATATACTTAGACCAGATCAAGTAAAGCAAGTATTTCAATGGTTGAGACAATTGAGATTTTCAGATAGATACGTCTCTAACATTGTTCTGGCTGTGAAGATAGATGAGAGAAAATTATATGGGTTGAAGAGCCATGATTGTCATGTCATTATGCAACGGTTGATTCCCCTAACATTCTATGATATGTTAGACAAACCTATATAAGAGGTATTATCCAAGTTGAGTAGATTTTTTAGAACATTGTGCGCATCAGAAGTTGTAGTAACTGAGGTAAAAAATCTCAAGGATTCTGTCATCACTACTATTTGTCAGCTAGAGAAGATATTTCTGCCATCATTTTTCGATGTTATGAAACATGTGATCATACATTTGCCATATGAACTTAGGGTTGGTGGTCCTGTGCAATATCGGTGGATGTACCCATTTGAAAGGTATATTTTTATTTATATTTTTCTCTCTAATGCTATTGAGAATTTATTATATTACGAGATGTATATTGTAGATAGATGCATGTTTGACCTAAAAAAAAGGTTCGGAATAAAGAAAGAGTGGAGGGTTCTAATTATGAAGCGTACACTTTAGAAAAGATTTCAAATTTCTCATCTATGTACTTCAAACCTCACATTTCAATATATTATACTTGTGTGCCTCGTAATGATAATGGGGAACAATTTACTATAGCTGACAAACTGTCGATATTTCAATCACTTGGGCATGCCTTGGCAATTGTCGGTCAAGACTCTTGGTAGATCGAGAGCAAGATGCAACACAAATCTATATCCTTTTTAATTGCTCAATGATCGACCCCTACATCGAGTAAGTATACTTAATATGTAACACTAAGTTCTAAACTTGCGTACAAGCTTCGGTAATATAAGTATTTGTTAAGTGCAGATGATTTGAACTTTCACATCTTACTGATTCAGAAGTACAAAAAGAACATGAAAATAAGTTTGTGGCATGGTTAAAGAGTTGGTAAGGACGATGACATACAGTCTTTCCGTGAAAACAACAATAAGTTACTTAATTGGTCATGATCACAATCATTGTTTATGCCTGTAGATCCGCCATGGTGATGTTAGTGACTAAGGAATATGTGATTTACAAAATGGTCTGACTAAAGTTGTGCAATGTTACAATGGATACATCGTAAATGGTTATCGATTTTATACAAAAGACTATGGTGTAAACAAGTCAATGATGAATAGTGACATGTTTGTCAAGGGTAGCAGCTAAGGTAAAAATGATCATGACTACTATGGTGTTATAAAAGAAATAATGGAGTTGACTTACTTAGGCATAAATAACATGGTAACTTTATTCAAGTGTCATTGGTTTGATCCCACAACAACAAGAGTCGACAAAGCCTCAAGCATTGTGGAGGTAAATCATAAATCAAGGTTTGGAACACATGAACCATTCATATTAGCCTCGCAAGCTCAACAAGTTTACTATACTTCATATCTGAATACAAGGAAGTCAGATAAAAATGAATAGTAGGCAGTTTGTAAGGTGAAGTCTAAAATATACCCCGTGTATAATCAGTTACAGGAAGGCAAGATTGTTGAAGAGGGTGATTACTATCAATCAGATGATATATATGACTTCTCTTATGGTTACGATGTCACACATGGTATGTATGTCATATCTCTATTGTTCGATGGCACACATATAGAAGAATGTGATCCAAATGATATACCAAGTGGATGGGCGCCCAATGAAGAAGAAGACGAAGAGGACGAAGAGGAGGAGAAGGAAGAAGAAGAATATGAAAGTCAAACAAGTGATGAGGAAGCATACTCGAGCTAGTGAAATACATCTTGTAAT
The DNA here is from genome assembly GCF_984573655.1 of Nuphar pumila. NCBI lineage: Eukaryota > Viridiplantae > Streptophyta > Magnoliopsida > Nymphaeales > Nymphaeaceae > Nuphar > Nuphar pumila. The sequence goes on along the minus strand of NC_143252.1, from coordinate 103,711,873 downwards.
ACATACCACATCACTTTTTCATATGCTCTTATTTTTGGAGTTCAAATTTCATGCTAGTCATGGTAGTAGTTAACGAGATATTGGAGTGTGATTACTGTAGGTATATGTTTGACATTATTTTGATATGAATGCTTTAAATGTATTGCAATGTTTGATGTGACTGTATGCATGCTTGCATGAAATGATTTTCGATTTGATTATGTATCTATGAAGAGTTAGAGTTGTGTAACTGATCCAAATAAAATTTTTATTTGTTAGAATATGGTTCATGGAGGTCACAGTGGTCGAGTACCCAGTGGTAGCCAGTCTCAGCCTTCATCTTCATGGGCTGCTTCGATAGGTATATCGTTTAACTAATTGTATACTTGATTAGTTTAAATGTGCATTATGTGAATTTCTAACTCATTTTTCTATAGATGATGTTTCGCCTGCACATGACCCACCTATACCAGCTATTTATACACGTCACGAGACAACTCCGGATGCAGGGTCTTCTCAGTCTGACACACAATGACTCATTCAAATAGTGTATATCGATAGTTGACCGTAAGTATTTTATTTTCACTTATCCAATACTTATCTTATAAATAGTATATATCGATAGTTAATATATATCAATTCATGTGCAGCGCAAGGTTCGAGCCATAAGAAGTAATACGAGAAATTAGGCAGTCACTAGTTCAGCATCTTTCAGGACCAGTCGCTCAATAGAAAGAGTACCCGAAAGAGGTGTTGGACAGATTGTGGTCCTCATTCATGGTATACAATCGTTTATAATAGCTAATGTGTTTCATATTTAATTTTTTGTTATAGTCATGTCTACTAACTTTTTGAAATTATTTGTACGCTTCAAATTGCTTCGCGACTGTGATGGAGGAGCAGGACGTGAGGCGGGTGTGGCAGAAGGTGGCTGCCAGTCGATTTGCAGATATGCTAGACAATATGAAGTCTGCAACAATAAAAGCATCTGGTGGGATAGATGATCCACTGTAGTGGAAGGGCCATGACCCTCCTACTATCAGGTCAGATTTTTGGGATGCAATGTGCGACAAGTGGGCAGGGCATGAATTTCGAAACTGCTCAACAAAGGCTGCACAAAACTGAGCGAAGATGCCTGATGCCCATCTACACACAGGTGGATCTAGGACTTTTGTGAGCCACCTGAAGAAAATGGTAACTCTTCAATATATATATTGTCAAATTTATAAGTATTGTTGCATACTTTTTGAATGATTTTTTTAGCATTTAACCTCGCAGAAAGCAAAAAATAGAGGCATTGTACCTTACAAGGATGCGTTTGTTGAAACACATAAACATAAGAGCATGGGAGAGTTCATATCAGAGAAGGCGAGAGCAACAACAATATATATTTATTGTATTAATAAACATTGTAATATACAAGTTACCATTAACATTATAATTCTTAATTATTAATCCATACTATAATCATTACTTTGTAGGAGTCATACGAGCAACAGATAGTAGAGCGATATGGCGATGACTCCACTTAGCATCCACCTTTTGATCCTACAGCATGAGTGACTGCAACTGGTGAACCAAAAAAGGGTCGTGTGCTCGAGTTTGGGAGTAATATAAACACCACATCAGTCGTTGCCTCCTCCAGACAGAGCTCTCAGAGTTCTTCCTCCAGCATCAACTTCCAGTGTCCGATTGACCCTACTAATTCTTGGGATGGTGTCCGCCAGCTTGTTAAGGACACAGTGCGTGACTATTTACATGAAGCAATTTCTGATGTTGTTTGTAATGAGTTGTGCAGTTTTTTGGGGGATAAGAGAACTTCGTCAGCAGGTGCCTCTCAGGTATGAAAGTTTCATATCATTTGTTTTATGTCGTTTGATTTCAAGCTAGTATATGCATGATTTCATTACATATGAACATGATTTCATCAATATGAAAGTTTTTTGACAGCCTTATAACACATATATGCATGATTGAATCACTATAAAAGTTTTTTGACAACCTTTGAACACATATATGCATGATTGAATCACTATGAGAGTTTTTTGACAACATTAGAATGCATATAAGCATGATTTCATCACTATGAAAGTTTTTTGACAACCTTAGAACACATATATGCATGCTTGAATCACTATGAGAGTTTTTTGACAACCTTAGAACACATATATACTTGATTGAAGCACTATGAGAGTTTTTTGACAACATTAGAACACATATAAGCATCATTTCATCACTATAAAAGTTTTTTTGCTACCTTATAACACATATATGCATGATTGAATCACTATGAAAGTTTTTTGACAACCTTAGAACACATATATAAGCATGATTTCATCGCTATGAAAGTTTTTTGACAACCTTAGAACACATATGAGCATGATTTCATCACTATGAAAGTTTTTGACAACCTTAGAACACATATGAGCATGATTTCATCACTATGAAAGTTTTTTGACAACCTTAAAACACATATATGCATGCTTGAATCACTATGAGAGTTTTTTGACAACATTAGAACACATATATGCTTGATTGAAGCACTATGAGAGTTTTTTGACAACATTAAAATACATATAAGCATGATTTCATCACTATGAAAGTTTTTGACTCCCTTATAACATATATATGCATGCTTGAATCACTATGAAAGTTTTTTGACAACCTTAGAACACATATATGCTTGATTAAAGCACTATGAGAGTTTTTTGACAACATTAGAACAAATATAAGCATGATTTCATCACTATGAAAGTTTTTGACTGCCTTATAACACATATATGCATGATTGAATCACTATGAAAGTTTTTTTATAACATTAGAACACATATAAGCATGATTCCATCACTATGAAAGATTTTTTATTTCCTTATAACACATATATAAGCATGATTTCATCGCTATAAAAGTTTTTTGACAACCTTAGAACACACATATAAGCATAATTTCATCACTATGAAATTGTTTGACTGCCTTATAACACATATATGCATGATTGAATCACTATGAAAGTTTTTTGACAACCTTAGAACACATATCTATATAATTGAATCACTATGAGAGTTTTTTGACAACATTAGAACACATATAAGCATGATTGTGATACAAAAGACATTTATTTGACAACCTTATAACACATATATGCATGCTTGAATCACTATGATATTTTTTTGACAACCTTTGAACACATATCTGCATGATTGAATCACTATGAATTTTTTTTTGTCATCCTTATAACACATATCCGAATTCTGTTAATGTCCTTCACTTTATTTCTAGCTGGTCTATGTGTAATTCATTCATGTTACTTTGATTGCCTTAGATTAGGTGCATTGCATATAATTTATTTCATTATATTTTGTTTATCAATACTAACCTTTCTTTTTTCTTGTAAGATGCTAGAGATAATCAACATAGAGGAGCTGATGGAGGCATGGATGAAGGGGTAGATCGAGACAATGAAGAAGATGATGCTCAGAATCTTGGCGATGATCAGATTCATGTGTTGAATTTATTGCACCTTCTTGTTGTTTCAAAAGAAACTCTTTGTAAATGTTCACTTGTAAATAATTAGAACTTGACAATGATTATAGTGGATCAATAAATATTTTTACCTTATATCTTGTGTTAAATTTGTTTCAGTTGCTTTGTATATGTATTTTTTATGTGTAGTTTGTTTTTTATACACAGGATATATAAATTATACAACGAAAAAAAATTTCTCGATATTTATATTTCAAATAATTTTTTAAATTTTTTTTTATTTATTGCGATGGATTAGCGACGAATAATATTCGTCGCTAATTAGTATCAGCCTCCAATTTAGCGACGGATTAGGGATGAATATTTATCCATCATAAAACTGAATCGACCGATGTTTTGCGATGGATTGTAATCTGTCGCAATTCCATCGCTACTATAGCGACAAAATTAGTGATGGATGTATATCTGTCACAAAACCAAATCTTTGCGGATTAACGTTGGCCTTGTGACAAATCATGTCATTCGCTAATTCATTGCAAATTAGCGATGGAAGTAGCAACAAATATTTTCTGTCTCTAATTAGCGACTAGAAAATTATGATGAAAGTTATCCGTCGCTAAACTGTTTAGTGACAGATTTGTGACGGATTACGACCATCGCTAATCTATAAATTTCTTGTAGTAGGGTCCCACTGTCGTAGGTGCTTTCATTGAGCTGCCACCGGGTGTTATGAGTGCTTGAGAATGCACAACACCAGCTCCCACACTCCCTAAATGACATCCTTCATAACTTATAACTTATTGTAGGGTCTTGGCAACTCCAAAAATTGTCTCATTCCTTTTCTTTTATATAATTCATATTATCACGTGAAAGGCTATATCTCAACTTACATGAACATCCTTTTTCTTAAATTTCTTACTTATCCACCTGACTAAGTCATCCTTTACATTGACAACCGATTTTCAAGACTGAACATATTTGACATAATTGGGTGTTTGAATACATGGACACGAGTTGGCCAGATGCTCATGCCCAAAACATGGGGGTCCGACTCTTGCATCTTAGGAAAATATGACAAAACAACTCCAATTAAAGCTGCTTTGTCCCCGTTCACACCAATGTATCAAACACTGGACAACCCCACTGCAAAAACAACTTTGTCCCTGAATGACTGTTGTGTTGGATTTATAAATCCATCGGAAACTAAAGAAGACCAATTTACATGTTCTTGCTAAACCATTGAAATCAAAACTGAAACAAAACTTGATGCGGAAGCGTACATGAATCCATAAGCGCTCCGGTAGATTATTGACGAGTATGATCTTTCAGAACTTATATATGTGACCCTATTCCTTTCTCTAAACCTTATGAGAGGGATTGTTTTCTCTTAATGGTTATGGGGAGCCTCAAAGAGAGGGACATTATATAAGGTTTGGAAATCATAGAGTCTATCTCCAATTCAGCCTATTACAAAATTGTAGACAGAATAGGTCTCTCCATATAGTGTACCATACCATATGAGATATCACATGACCCAACCAGATTAGATCACATAAACCGGACATGAACCTAAGATAATCTATAATGTGTGGTTCAACGTATGTAGGCCGACGATTTTTCTAACAATCTCCCACTTGGGCTACATACGTAACCTTATAATCACACATTATATCCTTATGAGCGCAAAAATACTATCTTACCAATTGATATCGCTACCAATCTGATCCATTGATCATGTCAACATAGAACCAAAGTGGTCTTTATTACAAATAACGTAATTGGACACATCAATGATCACGTATATCGACATAACCAAATGACATGGATCAAGCATGGATGTGAAGCATGGAAATTACATCTAATGTGATTAAAGATGCCTATTTTCAACTGGTCTTTCCTGAAAACTTTATTGAGATCACAACATAATGAGTACAGAATAAAACTGAAACTTTAACTTTATATCGAAGTGGTCAAATGAACTTTATTATATTATAAAACATCCAAATACAAACTCCCACTAAACCAGCATATCATAAAATGATAAAACACTCATTCGAGCAGTATGCTTGTGAAAGACCTTGGGTGACAAACCTTTAGTAAGCGGATATGCAATCATGAAGTTTGTGGCAATATATTCTATCGATATCTGACCATTCTGCACTCTTTCTTTAACAACAAGGAACTTAATGTCAATATACTTTAACTTCGACAAACTCCTATTATTATTGAAATATAGCACTGCTGAATTATTATCACAAAATAACTTTAGCGGTCTTTCAACATTATCCAAAATTCGTATCCCTGTGACAAAATTACGTAGCCATATTTCATGATTTGATGCCTCATAACAAGCTATGAATTTTGTTGCCATGGTGGAAGAAGCAATGAGTGTCTGTTTGGCACTCCTTTAGGAAATAGCTCTCTCGGCCAACAGAAAAATATAACCTGACGTGGATATGCGACTGTCTTGACATCCCATAAAATTAGAATCAGAATACCCAATGATCTCCAACTGATTTGACTTTCTGTATGTGAGTATGTAACATTTTGTTCTTTGCAAATACCGCATAACCCGTTTGGCTGCTTTCCAATATTCATACTTGGGTTACTAAGATATATGCCTAACATTCCAATAATGTACGCTAAATACGGACGCATACACATCTGAACATACATATGACTCTCCACAGTAGATGCATAGGGAATCTGTTTCATATCCTTAATTTCAGACTAGTGTTTAGGGCACTGAGCACGACTAAACTTGTTTTCCTTAACAATAGGAGTATCCCCTGATTTGCAAATCATTCATGCCATACCTCTCTAGAATCCTTTCGATATAGAAAACCAGAAAAATAAATTTACTTTCATTGAACTTATGGTATATGCATTCATCAACTACATTCATCTCAAAGCCAAATGAGAGGACAACTTGATGAAACTTATGATACCACTGACGAAAAGCTAGCTTAAGTCTATAGATGAATTTTTTTTAATTTACAAACTATTTTCTTGGCATCGCTTGGGACAAAATATTCTGGTTGGCCCATGTATATTATCTCATCAATGTCATCATTAAAGAATGTAGCCTTAACATTCATATGATGCAACACTAAATCATAATGAGCTACAAGTGCTATCATAATCCTAAAAGAGTCTTTCATAACAACTGGAGAGAAAGTCTCTGTGTAGTCAATGCCTTTCCTTTTGAGTAAATTCTTTTACAACAAGACGTGCCTTATATCTTTCCACATTACCATTTGAATCTCTTTTGGTTTAAATATCTATTTGCAACCAATGGGTTTCACACCTTCAGGTAATGGGACAAGTTCTCATACATTATTGTTCCTTATAAATTTAATCTTCTCATACATTGCTTCAATCCAGTTTTGAGAGTTAGAATTTTGTGTAGCTTGATGAAAGTTGATTGTATCATCTTTTCTTAAGCCAGTATCACCCTCATGTTCTTATAGAAAGACAATATAATTATCTAAAATCATCCTTCTTCTCTCTCTAGTGGACTTCCTTAATGACACTGGTTCTTGAGGTATTTCTTGAGGTTGTTGAGTTTGAACACCGAGAGTAAAAGCTTGATTTTGGATAGGAAAATCTAAAGCACTGCCTTGATCCGAATTTGTGAAAGCCATATCAAGAATAAAAATCTGATCATTGTTAACCACAACTGTAGGAAGAGAAATAGACTCTTCTTCAAAAGTAATATCTTTTACTTTATCACTCCCCCAAACACTACAAGAAAAATATGGATTAGTGATGAACGCTATCCGTAATTAATCTATCGCTAACATGTTTAGCGTCAAATTAACGATGAAAATCAGCCGTCGTATAATCCTGGTTGCTAAAATATGACAGAATTTATCTGTCATCAATCTATCGCTAATGAGTGATGGATTAGTGACAAATAATGTCTATCACTAATCTGTCGCTTATTTGGTTTTGTGAAGGAACATATTCCATCGCTAATCCATTGCTAAAATTTAATGACGAATATGTATCTGTCGCTAATGATCGTCACCAATTTAGTGAGGTATTAGCGACAGATTAAATTCCATTGCAAAATATCAACTGATTTAAATTGGCGATGGATATTAGCAATGGATACTATCCATCACTAATCCGTCACAAATTTAAAAAAAAAATTAAGTTTTTTTTTGAAATATGAATATCGAGAAAAAATTTTCGTTATACAATTTATATAACCTATGTTTAAAAAATAAAGTACACATAAAAAATACATATACAAAGCAGATGAAACAAATTTAACACAAGTTATAAGTTACAGTACAATCCTTTCCAAGTTTTAATTAGTTACAAGTACGTGAAACAAATTAAACAGATGAATCTAATCCTTGACAAGATTCGAGGCATCATCCTCTTCATTATCTCGATCTGCTCCTCCATCCATGCCTCCATCAGCTCCTCTACACTGATCATCTCCAGCATCCTACAAGAGAACCAGAATGTTAGTATTAACAAACAAAATATAATGAAATAAATTATATGCAATGCACCTAGTCTAATGCAATAAAAGTAAATGGTTGAATGACACATAGACTAGCAATAAAGTGAAGGACAATAACAGAATTTAGATATGTGTTCTAAGACTAACAAAAAATTTTATAGTGATTCAATCATGTAGATATTTATTCTAAGGTTGTCAAAAAAATGTCACAGTGATTCACTCTTGTATATAATGTTTATAAGGCTGTCAAATAAATATGTTATGTATCACAATCATGCATATATGTGTTATAAGGCAGTCAAAAAACTTTCATAGTGATGAAATCATGCTTATATGTATTCTAAGGTTGTCAAAAAACTTTCATAGTGATTCAATCATGCATATATGTGTTCTAAGGCAGTAAAAAAAATTCATAGTGATTCAATCATGCATATGTGTTCTAAGGCAGTAAAACAATTTCATAGTGATGAAATCATTCTTATATGTGTTCTAAGGTTGTCAAAAAACTTTCATAGTGATGAAATCATGCTTATATGTGTTCTAAGGTTGTCAAAAAACTTTCATATTGATTCAATCATGTATATATATGTTATAAGGCAGTCAATACACTTTCATATATGCTAATATCATGCTCATATGTGTTCTAAGGTTGTCAAAAAACTTTTATAGTGATTCAATCATGCTCATATGTGTTCTAAGGCAGTCAAAAAAATTTCATAGTTATTCAATCATGCATATATGTGTTTTAAGGTTGTCAAAAAACTTTCATATTAATTCAATCATGCATATATGTGTTATAAGGCAGTCAAAAAACTTTTATATATGCTAATATCATGCTCATATGTGTTCTAAAGTTGTCATAGTGATGAAAGAATGTTTGTATGTGTTCTGAGATTGTCAAAAAACTTTCATAATGATTCAATCATGCATATATGTGTTATAAGGCAGTCAAAAAATTTTATAGTGATGAAATCATGCTTATATGTGTTCAATCATGCATATACTAGCTTGAAATCTAACGACATAAAACAAATTATATGAATCTTTATACCTGACGGACACCGGAGCTCATGTTGAATTCAGACGAAGTTCTCCTATCCCGAAAAAAGTTGCATAACTCATTATGGATAAGGTTGGGAATGACTTCATGTAAAAAGTCATGCATTTTATCTTTAAGATGCTAACAAACATCATCTCAAGACATAGCAGGGTCAATCGAACGGTGGAAGTTGATGCTGGCGGGAGAACTCTGAGAGCCCTAGCTGCAGGAGGCAACGACTGGTGTGGTGTTCATGTTACTCCCAAACCCGAACACACGACCCTTTTTGGGTTCACTGATTGCAGTCACCCATGCTGCATGATCAAAAGGCGAATGCTGAGTGGAGTCATCGCCATATTGCTCTACTATCTGCCGCTCATATGACTCCTATAAAGTAATGATTATAATATGAATTAATAATTAAGAATTACAATATTTATGACAATGTAATTCATAGTAACTTGTATATTACAATGTTTATTAATACAATAAATACATATCGATGTCGCTCTCGCCTTCTCTGATACAAACTCTCTCATGCACTTATGTTTATGTATTTCAACAAACACATCCTTGTAAGGCACAATGCCTCCTTTTTTTGCTTCCTCTAAGGTTAAATAATAAAAAAATCAATTAAAAAGTATGTAAAAATACTTATAAATTTGACAATATATATTGATGAGTTACCATTTTCTTCTAGTGGCTTCCAAAAGTCCTAGATCCACTTGTGTGTAGATGGACATTGGGCATCTTCGCTCAGTTTTGTGCAGTCTTTGCTGAGCGGTTTCGAAATTCATTGCTCGCCCATTTGTCACATTCCTTCCCAACAATCTCTCCTGATAGTAGAAGGGCTATGGCCCTTCAACTGCAGTGGATCATCTATCCCACCAGCTGCTTTTATCACTACAGTCTTCATATTATGCAGCATATCAGTAAATCGATTAACAACCATCTTTTACCATACTACCCTCGCGTCATTCTCTTCGTTCGCAGTCACGAAGCGATGCAGAGCCTATAAATACTTTCAGAAAGTTAACACACATGACTATAACAAAAAATTAAATATGAAACATATTAATTATAATAAACGATTGCATACCATGAATGAGGACAATAATCTGTCAAACACCTCCTTCAGGTACTCTTTCCATTGAGCGACCGGTCTTGGAAGATGCTGCAGTAGTGACTTCCTAATTTCTCGTACTATTTCTTATGGCTCAAACCTCGCATTGCACATGAATTGATATACATTAACAATCGACTGTCGATATACACTATTTATAAGATAAGTATTAGATAAGTGACAATGAAATACTTACGGTCGACTATTGATATACACTATTTGAATGAGTCATCGTGTGTTAGACTAAAAAGACCCTGCATCCGACGTTGTCTCGTGACGTGTATAAATAGATAGTGTAGGTGGGTCATGTGCAAAAGAAACATCACCTATAGAAAATTGAGTTAGAAATTCACACAATGCACATTTAAACTAATCAAGTATACAATTAGTTAAATGATATACCTATCGAAGCAGCCCATGAAGATGAAGGCTGAGACTGGCTACCACTGGGTGCTCGACCACTGTGACCTTCATGAACCATATTCTAATAAATAAAAATTTTATTTGGATCATTTACACAACTTTATATCTTCATGGATACATAATTAAATCGAAAATAACTTTATGCAATATATTCAAATATTGCAATACATTCAAATTATTCACATCAATTCATTGCAATACATTACAAATCATTTCCATCAAACATTGCAATATATTCAAATCATTCAAATCATTCACATCAAACATTGCAATACATTCAAATCATTGCAATATATTTCAATACATTCAAATCATTTAAATCATTCACATCAAACATAAGGTATGTATTACAAAATGTATTTTACTAGCTCGAGTATGCTTCCTCATCACTTGTTTGACTTTCATATTCTTCTTTTTCCTCCTCATCTTCTTCGTTCTATTCTTCTTCATTGGGCGCCCATCCACTTACTATATCATTTGGATCACATTCTTTCATATGTGTGTCATCGGATAATGGAAATGTGACATGCAGACCATGTGTGACATCATGACCATAAGAGAAGTCATACATATCATCTGATTGATAGTAATCACCCTCTTCAATAATCTTGTCTTCTTGTAACTGATCATACTCGAGGTATAGTTTAAACTTCACCTTGCAAACCGCCCACCATTCATTTCTATCTAACTTCCTTGTATTTGGATATGAAGTATAATAAACTTGTTGAGCTTGCGATGCTAATATGAATGGTTCATATGTTTCAAACCTTGATTTATGATTCACCTCCACAATGCCTGAGGCTTTGTCGACTCTTGTTGTTGTGACATCAAACAAATGACACTTGAATAAAGTTACCCTGTTATTTATGCCTAAATAAGTCAACTCTATTATTTCTTCTATAACACCATAGTAGTCAAGTTTATTTTCACTGTAACTGCTACCCTTGACACACATGCCACTATTCATCGTTGGCTTGTTTATATCGTAGTCTTTTGTATGGAATCGATAATCATTTATGATGTATCCATTGTAACATTGCACAACTTTGGTCGGACCATTTTGTAAATCACATATTCCTTAGTCGTTAACATCACCATGATGGACCTACAAGCATAAATAATAATTATAAACACGACCAATTAAGTAACATATTGTTGTTTACACAAAAATAATGCATGTCATCGTCCTTACCAACTCTTTCAACCATGCCACAAACTTATTTTTATGTTCTTTTTGTAATTCTGAATTAGTGAGATGAGAAAGTTCTCTTCGTAACTCTAGATCAAATTGTCTACACTTAACAAATAATTATATTACCAAACCATGTACGTAGAGAACTTAGTGTAACATATTATGTATACTTACTTGATGTAGGGGTCGATCTCTGAGCAATTAAAAAGGATATAGATTTGAGTTGCGTCTTGCTCTCGATCTTCCAAGAGTCTTGACCAACAACTACTAAAGCCATTTCCAAGTGGTTTAAATATCAATAGTTTGTCAGCCACAATAACTTGTTCTCTATCATCATTACAAGGTGGGCAAGTGTAACATGTTGGAATGTGTGGCTCAAAGTACATAGATGAAAATTTTGAAATCTCTTCTAAAGTGTACGCCTCACAAATTGAACCCTCCACTCTTGCTTTATTCCAAACTTTTTTTTTAGGTCAAACATGCATCTGTCAACAATATACATCTCGTAATACAATAAATTTCCAATAGCATTAGAGAGAAAAATATATAAAAAAATTTTACCTTTCAAATAGGTATATCCACCGATATTGCACAAGACCACCAACCCTAAGTTCATATGGAAAGTATATGATCACATGTTTCATAACATCGAAAAATGCTAAAGGAAATATCTTCTCTAGCTGACAAATAGTAGTGACGACAAAATCCTCTAGATTCTTTACCTTAGTTACTACAACTTCCGATGCACACAATGTTCTAAAAAATCGACTCAACTCAGATAATACCCCTCATATAGGTTTGTCTAACATATCATGGAATGCTAAGAAAATCAATCATTGCATGATAACATGACAATCATGGCTCTTCAACCCATATCTTTGTCCCTCGTCTATCTTCACAGCCCGAGCAATGTTAGAGACATCCATCTAGAAATCTCAACTGTCTCAACCACTAGCATACCTGCTTTACTTGATCTGGTTCAAACACGTACCTTGCCTTTGGTTTCAGTACTTTGTCATTATACTCTTTGAGTTCCAATTCTGGTCTTTTATATATTACTTTTACATCCATACGAGCCTTCAAATTATCTTTCGTTTTTCCTTTGACATTCATTACTGTATTGAATACATTATCAAACATATTTTTTTTTACATGCATCACATCCAAATTATGTCGTATCAATAAGGTCGGCCAATATGATAGTTCCCAAAATATAGATTTCTTTGTCTAATTGTGATCCTTCCCAAATCCAAGAAAGGGCCTCGCAATATGGGCATTTGTCAGTCCATATAAAAAGTATCACAATCGTCTTAAAATCTCTATGCCAGACAACCGTGTAGGTGGATTTTCTATTTCAGTTGTGCCTACTTTGACTGCATTTCTTTGTCGTCAGAACAGATGGTCGCTTGGTAGAAATCGATGGTGACAATCAAACCAACACGACTTCCTTCCATGTGTCAATCTAAAAGATTTTGTATCCTCCATGCAGTACGGACATGCCAACCTTCCATGTGTACTCCAACCAGATAACATACCATATGCAGGGAAGTCACTAATTGTCCATAGAACAACAACCTTCATATTGAAGTTTATTTTTTATGAGCATCGTACTTGAGAACACCGTCATCTCACAGTATTTTCAGTTCATCAATCAATGACCTTAAATATACATCAAGATTTTGGCCCGGTGACGTCGGGTCAGGGATTAATAGAGACAAGAAAAGATTTTGACGCTTCATACACAAGCTTGGAGGAAGGTTGTATGGGGTGACAAATACTGGCCAACACGAGTATGAGGTTGATCTACCCCCAAATGGATTAAATATATTTATGCATAAATTGAGCCTAACATTTCTCACTTTCATTGCGAAGGTCTGATGAGTACGATCAAAGTGTTTCTAAGCTTTCGCGTCAACATGATGCATGATCTTGTCTTCATCATGTCGAACTTTATTTGCATGTCATCTCATACGTTTAGCTGTCCTCAAAGACATATACGATCGTTGCAATCTTGAGGTGAGAGAGAAGTAGCAGAGCGACTTGTATATCACTTCTTTTGACATCGTAATACCATTGCCTCTTGTCTTTGGCTCGAACCAAGGATGCCTACATGATGAACATGATCTGCTATTTTCTTGATCTTTGAAACACAACATGCAGTGATTTGGACAAGCATCTATCTTTTGATACCTCATACCTAAAGTGTTGACCATAACCTTCGCACGATAAAATATTTGTGGCAATTTCTCATCGTTGGGCAACATAATCTTCACAATAGAGCATAAACGATCAAAACATGATTGACTCAAATTATACTCGGACTTCAGATTCATTAATTGTAGAACTGCAGACAAGATAGTGTGACTCTCGCAACCATTCTAAAGTGGTTCATTAGCATCACTAAGTAAATCATAAAATCTACTAGTTGCATCATTTGCTGCTTCTTCCTCTACCCCAGTTGGTACATCACAAGGACCCATAGTTGAACCCAGTTCTGGTCCTGCGGCATCAAATATCAAATTCACATATAGATTATCGTGCACCACATTCACCCATGCATCAAAATTGTTCTAAATCTTTTTACCATGAAGCATCCAATTCTGATAATCACTCACAAAACCCTTCCTGTATAGGTGATGTCTAACGTCATGAGGTTCTATAAATCGATTATTCTTACACATCATGCAGGGTACCTGATCTAACCTGTGGGATCCACTATACTAACACTTGCCACTGCAAATTCAATAAAACTATCAACACCATCCATATATTCAAGCGATACCTCATTGTCAACTGTCGTACGATACATCCATTCACGGTTTGCATCCATTTTATCCTATGATGGTACGAATATTATCCTAACAAGTTAAAAGAGAATCATAAGAATGCTATGATGAAGAAAATATCTAATTTATCATACATTCATGGTGAATGTAATGATTTGATATATCACACACACACACACACATATATATATATATATATATATATATATATATATATATATATATATATATATATATATATATATATATATATATATATAAAGGATGTCATTCAATCACAAGAACTATGATGCATGCATTGATAACTTAATATTTTTATGTGCAAAACCATTCATTTGAAGCATGTTTGAAGCATTGATAACTTATCATTCATTTTCATGTGCAAATCCATTCATAACACGATACATTCATTTGAAGCATAGTTTCATGATACAATTTCATATGGAAGGCATAATCAAATTGAAAATAACTTCATGCAAGCATGGATTCAGTCACATCAAACATGATTACATTCAAATCATTCATATCAAAACAATGTCAAACATGTACTTGCAGCAAACACACTTCAATATCCCGCTATCTACTACCATGACTAGCATGGAATCCAAACTCCAAAAATAAGAACATTGCTATTTTCATACATTAAAATCATGCTCAGCATGATCTCCGAACTCCATCAAAGCAGTCCTAGATATCCACAACTAAGTGAGTGTATGAATAGAAAAGTTTTGCATCCAAGAAATTAAATAACCTGTGATGCGCTTGCATCACTTACTCACCATGGGTATTTACCCGATTTGCATTGCTTTTGCCTTTGCATTTTTTTCTTGAGTTACAGATTCGAGTACATTTAGTGGTAAGTAACACATCCAGATGAATTTCATACTTTGTACATGATATCAGACCTAATTGAGTCCATAAATTTCATACGTGTGTAGGCGATGCAGGGCTCGGGTCATGGGGCACAAGCGGGATCCATTGCGAAATCTGCAGGAGACACTGTGTTAAAATAAAGTTTATTACCCGATGACAAGGGGGGTGACACCCCTTATTGAAAATGAGCCCGGACAGGGAGACACAACCCTCTGCTGAAAGCGAGACAGGTAGGGGTGTTGCTCCTGCCGGCTGTAAGGTCAAGGCAGGGAGCGAAAACCCCTGCCGAAATATTCACAAGAGACAGGGGGTGGGAACCCCTGAAGGGAAGCATCGGGAGGTAGGGGCTGAGCCCCCTGTCAGGAATCAACCACGAGGCAAGGGGGTCTCGCCCCTGTCGAGGCAAAATAGTAGAGCAGGGGGTTCCGCCCCCTGTCGGGAAAACAGACAAGAGGCAGGGGCCTTCGCCCCCTGTCAAAATTATCGAGGACAGGGGGGACAAAGCCACCCCCTGCCAGAGAAAACAAAAGGGCAAGGGGCTTCTCCCCCTGTCGATCATAACGAGGATAGGGGGGCAGAGCCCCACTACCGAAGAAGTCAAGAGCACAGGGGGCGAAGCCCCCTGTCGGCATTCAAAAGGATAGGGGCAAAGCCCCCTGTCCTGCCGGAGAAAACAAGAGGACAGGGGCGGAGCCCCTTGTCCTGCTGAAGAGATCAAGGGCAAGGGGAGGGCATGGCAGAGGCAATCGGGGCCTCTGCTAGCCCTTGCCGACTACAGAGGGGTGTGGAGGGCTCGACAGAGGCTGTCAGGCCTCTACTGGCCCTCCGACAACCATAGGGGAAACGGAAAGGCTCCGACAGAGGTTGGCACCCCTATGCCCAACCTCCGACGACGTTGATTTCAAGAGAAAACATCAAGGGGGAAAGGGGGAGGGTTACTTGTGGGAGGCATCGATGATCATCGCGGGCAGGGTCGACGCGGGGAGAGCATGCTGGGGTCATCAGCTTGCCAGAAATCGCAGAAGGGGAGCAACGAGAGAGAGAACAGGAGAGGGAACAAGAGCGGAAGTCACAACCTGGGTCCCCTCCTGTGACCACTTGAATGCTCGGGGGGGAGCCATTTTAGGAAACCCCGAAGGTGTGAGGTCAAAAGGGGGTGGCCGGATGGGGCTCGCTGACCAAAAAATGATGAGAGCGAGAGAGAGGGGGACTGAATCGAAGGGGGAGGTCGACGGGCGGTGGGAGACAAGCAAGGGATGAAACCGAAAGGGAAAGAAATGGGCTCACATTAGGGTTTTACGGGGGAAATTAGTGACGGATTAGCGACAGAATAATTCTGTTGCTACTCCGTCGCTACTTAGCGACGAAAAATTTCTGTCATTGATCCGTCGCTAAGTTGCAAAGGATCTTGAGATAAAATCTCTGTGTCGCTAATCCATCGCTAATTAGCGACGAAATTAGCGATGAAAGTTTATCCATCGCTAATTCTGCAAATAATATGAATTTTAGTGTTGAATAGTTTTCTCTAGCTAATCCAACATAAATTTGCGACGGATTATTTCCATCGCAAACTTCCATCGCTAATTAACATTTTTCCTGTAGTGAAACTCATCACCCTAAAAAAATAAGTGTTTTCCATTTTGAAAAAGGTCTTATTCAAAGTGTCATAAAACGTATAGCCCTTAGACCTTTTAGAATACCCAACAAAATAACAGCTAACCGTTCTGGAATCCAGTTTCTTTTCATGTGGCCTATAGAGTCTAACCTTTGCTAGACATCCCCAAATATGAAAATGTTTCATACTAAGCTTTCTGGTTTGTCCATAATTCATATGGGGGCTTAGTTACTGCTTTAGAGGGTACCCTATTCAGAACATAAGCTACAGTGTTCAATGCTTCTCCCCAGAGAAACTTTGGTAAAGTAGAATAAAAAATCATACTCTTTACTGTATCCTTAAGGGTTATGTTTCGTATCTCAGCAACATCATTCATGTTAGGAGTACTCGCCATGGTATATTGAGGGACGATCCTACATTCCTCTAAGAATTTAGCAAAAGACCCTAGACGATGTTCACCCGATCTATCATATCTACCATAATATTTACCACCACGATCAGATATAACAACCTTAAACAATTTGAATACATCTAAGGACTGAGACTTTTCATAAATTAAATATAGGTACTCATAACAAGAATAGTTGTCTATGAACGTAATAAAATATTGTTGACCATTCCAAGAAACCGTAAGGAAGGGTCCACAAATATCTGTATAGATCAGTTCACAATGTTTGTTCTCCTTTCGACACCTAATTTCCTTATATTTTTTTTGTTTCCCTTTTATACACTCAACACAAACCTAAAAGTCAGTGTAATCAAGAGAATTAAGAATCTCACTTGACACAAGCCTTTCAATTCTTTGTTTAGAAATATGACCTAAGCGCTTATGCCATAATAAAACATAATTATCATTTATTAATTTTTGTTTTATACCACGAGAACTTAAATGCAAGGTTTCATTAAATAAGGCAATAGTATCAAGCAAATACA
This sequence comes from Nuphar pumila, assembly GCF_984573655.1. Lineage (NCBI taxonomy): Eukaryota > Viridiplantae > Streptophyta > Magnoliopsida > Nymphaeales > Nymphaeaceae > Nuphar > Nuphar pumila. Next base: position 103,693,950 of record NC_143252.1, on the reverse strand, counting down.
GGTTATCAGTCATAAATAAAGAACTGGTCCAAATAAGATTTGAATCAAGAAATAATTTAAATTTATTATTTCTAAATAAACAAAAATAACCATGTTTGTCTAAAATGAAAATAGAAACCAAATTCCGCCTAAAAGATGACATAATAAATGTTTCTTTCAAATCTAGATAAATTTTAGTCTTTAAATGTAACCTAAATGTCCATATTGCCTGAACTTCAATTGTATTGCCATCGCCCACATAGATGAATCTTTTAGCATCAATTGACAGTCGACAACTTAGGCAACCCTGCATAGACACACTTATGTGAGTGGTAGCACCAGAATCCATCCACTAAGTGTGTTTGGGCACAAAAGACAAATTAACTTCAGAACATACCAAAGTAAGGAGGGTAAATTTCTTCTCATGCCAGGCATGCTACTTGTTATAGTCCTTCTTCATGTGACACTCCCCTTTGAAAAAAAAATAACTAGACTTTAGGTTCTGATGTCTTGTATGTTTCTTCTATGATTGAGGGTCGGGTCAACTGCAGCTTTATTAATCATTTTCTTTTTCTTAAACTTATCCTTAGAGGTTACTGCGAAGTGCGCACTCTCAGTCTTCTCTTGCTTCATTATATTCTCTTCTTACACACAGTGAGAAATGAGCTCATTAAAGTATATTTTTTCTTCTAGCAGTTGTAACTGACCTTAAACTAACTGTATTATGCAGAAAGAGATATCAGAACCAAGTGAACAAGTAAGTCATCAGATAACTCTAACTTAAGTGCTTTGAGTTTTAAAGCAAGATGGGACATCTCCATAATATACTTTCTAATATTTCCTTTGCCTGTATATCTCATTTAGATAAGACTCAAAAAAAGAGTACTTGTCTAAGCCTTTTCATTTTTTATAAAACATTTTTCAATTTCTTCAAGGAAACGTTTGGCATTCACCTCTTCGAACATAGTGCACCGGAAGGATTCAGGAATTGCATATTTCATGATCATGAGACTCATACAATTAAATCGATCACACCGCTCAGAGTTTCTTTTATCCTCAGTGGAACTCCTATCCATTAGAGTAGGGGATTGATCTTCTTGTATTGTAAGATCTAAATCCAAACATCCAAGAATAATCATGACATTCTCTTTCCAGTTTTTGAAATTGAAACCACTCAAAACAGGAATAAAATTAATATTTGCAGATACTGTATAAGCAGAGGTATTAACTGAATTAAGAACAAACAAGCTCATGATTAACATATATTTTTACACGCAATAACATAAAATAACATATTTAAACCATGGTGAAACCCATCATAAGATACCTATTACAACATTGACATTTAGTCTTTGGATAGAAATGTCAACTTGTAAACGGTACTCTCAATACAGTAATCAAATATGGACAATTAGTCCTATCAAATAATGAGCCTTTCTTTGAACCGACTCGTTATTTATATAAAAAATCGAATAATCATCTTATATTTATTACTGAAGTATATATTTGGGCTTGACCAAATAGTAATCTTTCTTTGGGACAATCACTATTTGCATGAACTGCAAATATATAAACATCACATTATTCCAAAACAAATAAATCTACACAATAGAGGTTACTTTGGCAGTGTATTGATTCAACTAATTCAATTTAGAATATTGGACCCAAAATTCCAAAAAACACCAATGTTCAAATATGTCAATATATGCATATGAACATAAATTAAGCACAATCATAACATGCATGGGCCGCAAAAAGATAACCAAAAAATGCCCACCAAAATGACTCATGATGCACACTGAATAGCCTTTGCAAATAATAAAATCCTTAAAAAATTTATTTATTTATTTATTTTTATTATTTAAAGGCTTGCGCATGGGTCTGGCCAATAGGATTTGGTTGTACCCACATGCGAGTCTCATCAAATCTGACTTAGCACAGGTCAGCACCATGGTCGAGTACAAGCCTGCATCATCGAGTCGAGTTCATCCAGGCTCGATCTGCATAATTGTGCGGCTTGACTCGGTTCAACCCCCAAAACCAAAGGCGGACTGAACCAGTCAGTAGCCCCCATCTCCCAATGGGACCTGAGCCGATACAACTTTGACTGGTTGCCAAATCCGATTCGGGTCACCTGAGAGGTCAGTACCTAGTAATACACAGGATCGAGCCAGTCTTGTGTACAAATACCAAAATGGCCCAGGCCCGACTGAGCTGGTTAAAGAGGGCTCCGGACCACCCTAGCCCGGATGAGATAGCAGAAGAGGCGATGTAACAGCCTGGTCTGGCTTAGCCAGCTAAAGAGGGTGTTGAATCGGCTGTGGCTCGGCTGAAGAGGGTGCCAAACCTCCCTGGCCCGGCTTAGCCGACTAAAAAAGGTGCTGAATCGCCCGACCTATCTGAGTCAGCTAACAGGCGCTGAACCGGCTTGAATGCCATTTTCCTTGACTTAACTCATATGCCTCGTTCTGGGTTGACTGCAGTGTGATTCGTCTGTAATGAATGAGGCCCAAACAAATCGCTGGGAACCCATAGCAGTCACCGAAACTCATCGACAGAGGGTCGAATCTCGCCAACAGGTGGCCGAATCTGACCGTAATAGCCACTGACCTGCGAAGATCGTTGATGCTGGCCGAATCTGGCCTAGATGCCGGCAAACTTCAAGAAAAAAAATTGGAATGACGTCCATCCTCTACCGTCTGACGAGAAGAAGAAAGAGGGACCTCCACCGCCCACCGTTCGATGACCAGAAGGAAGGTGATGTCCCTCCTGTTCTCTGGCAATCGTATCAGCTAGGGCACTCCACCGTCGGACATGCTGATGAGGGCCTTCGTCTGCCACTCAATGAATCAAGAAGCCAATGACTCCTGTCATTCGACAATCGAAAGAAAAATAGGGGAGGGCCCAACGACCTTCCTGAATGGGGAAGCCTTTCCCGACTGGTGCTCTAAAGAACTATGTCGAACCTGATCATTCGGTCACCTAAGCCATACAGTGATCGAAACAGGCAGACGCCCATTCGACGATTAGACCGGGCATCCTCCCATTTGGTGGTTCGAATAGGGGTAAGCCCTGCACCACCCGACGATAGACTTGCGATCAGAAAATTGGGAAAGAGCTCAGTCTACCATTCTGTTCGATCCATAAAGAAAGGAAAGGCCCGACGGCCCTCTTGTCCGGCAAGCTGAATGGGGAAAACCCTTTGCCGCACGGTGGTGATCCAGCGATCACGATGGATCATCACTAAAAGAAACATGAAAGAATACAAAAATTGTATTTTCAACGATTCAACGGGAGCAGTAGTTTTGATACCAATTGTTGGATTTGTAAATCTACCAAAAACTAAAAATGATTGATTTACATGTTCTCACTAAACTGTTGAAATCAAAATTAAAACAAAACTTGATGCGGAAGCATACCTGAATCCATAAGCGCTCCTGTAGATCATTGACAAGTATGATCTTACGGAACCTATATATGTAGCCCCTATTCCTTTCTCTAAACTTTATGAGAGTGATTATTTTCTCTTTATGGTTATGGAGAGCCTCAAAGAGTGGGCCATTATATAAGGTTTGAGGACCATAAACTAATGTGTATTCAATTAAGAGTCTGTCTCCAATTCAGTTCATTACAGAATTGTAGGCAGAACATGTCTCTCTACACAGTGTACCATACCATATGAGATATCACATGGCCCAACCAGATTAGATTACATAAACCGGATCTTAACCTAAGACAGTATATAATGTGTGGTTCAACGTATGTAAGCCCACACAATTTTTCTAACATGTTCTCCCATGTTTCAAAAGAGCCCTAAAAGGTGGTTCAATTTGGTTTGGTTGAGCATGATGGAGCAATCAGTAACTGATGATCTATAATATTCAATCGCCACTACACTTCTCACTTGGAAACCATAAGATATGTGAGAGCGGGTGCCCCATACATGCCTCCTTCATGAGCACAATTATGGTCATATTGTATATAGCTGATCGCTAGTTATATTCAATCCCAACCGCACATCAAACTTGAAAACCTTGGGATATATGATAGTGGGTCCAATTCGCACCTCTAGCAACTGAGATGTGTGGTAGTGAGGGTCTGTAACATCATATATGATATAACAATACCTGCTCTCCATCATGGAAGATATGCGGTGGTGTTGGAATATAAGGTGTAAAACACGCAAAATTTTGATAATTATCAAACTAAATAAAGGATACAATCCTTTGAAATAAATATGATAAAATGATATAGAGTCGATCCAAATGGATCTTGAATCCAAATTGGATCAAATGGATCCAGTATCTGGATTAGGGTACGATGAACGAATTTGGATCCTGGATGGATTTGAAACCCAATTAGAATCCAACTGAATCTTAACGGATCCAAATATGGTTGAATTCCGAACAAGATCCAAAAAAAAAATCTAGTTAGAAGGTTCAAAAGATCTAAAATATAATTTTTATCCAACTCATATTTGAGATTCGTCGAAAACCAATTTGTATATAAGAGAATTAAACAAGGCCAATATTGCAACAAATGGTGTTGTGGTGTTGTGGTAGGATGCACGGTGGTGTGGAACCACAACCCTAGTTCATAACCCCCGTCCGCGGAAAAATCCGAGGAAAACATACATGATAGGGACTTGGACGGATTTTCATAAGAAGATAAAAGAATTATAGTTGCAAGATGGTGCAACTAAAGAGGAATTGGCTTTGCGGTAAGCATGAGGACTTCCCAGGAGGTCACCCATCCTAGTACTACTCTTGCTCAAGTACGCTTAACTTCGGAGTTCTGATGGGATCCGGTGCTTTAGTGTTGGTATGATCGCAACCTTCTCATAAAAAGTTATGATAGTTACGTTATAGTAGATATAAATCCACTATGAACCTGAAGATGCTATAATATTCACTTGTGAGATATGTGTACATTTGAAATTTTCTACTACGCATATACATTAATATTATCTTAAGAATGTTACGTATTGAGGAATGTGACAAATGAATGAGATTGCACTAATGTAATCTTACTGCATATTGGTTATATATGTGGCCAATTGTTAAATGCATATGTTTGATATAATTGCTCAATTAAGGAACACTAGAGTGGCATGATGGTACGATATTGCATTCGTGCATACAAAACTCATGTAGTACTCTGTGTGCACTTACAATACGCATTGACTGCCTAATGATTTTGTGTAAATGTTACCCCCGTATCCGGTGCCAGTTTGTATGTGCTTGTTTAAAAAAAAGGGGAGGGGGGGGGGGAGGGGGGCATTTGACCTGCCATGAGCATGTGAAAGTTTAAAACTGAGCTTACAACTTCGCATAATGCTAATAGTGCCATACGAGCACTTATGAAATGTTAAAGTTGTGGTATGTCATGTGGTAGCATAACCAGTGGGGTACGATATGTATACCCTAACACCAAAACAAAAGCTAAATTAATACATGATCACATAAACGAAAATTTCAGACTCTGGGTATACCTAAAAGACGGTATATGTTAACAGTTTCTATTGGGATTCTGGGTATACCTGAAAGATGATATATGTTATTGGTTTCCCAGGGTTCTGGGTACACCTGAAAGACGGTGTATGTTACTGGACCCAAACTAACAAAAATAGAAAAAAATTATACATATTTAAAATAAATATGAGGGGATTCTGGGTATACCTGAAAGATGGTATATGTTACTAGTTTCCCGGGATACTGGGTATACCTGACAACGGTATATGTTATTGGTTTCCCAGGGCTCTGGGTACACCTGAAAGATGGTGTACGTTACTAGACCCATGGTCTACCTTGGAGAGGGTAGATGGTACAAACTTCGTGGGTCATTCTTGTTTTGTGAGAGCGAAGCGTCTCACCCGGTCTCCAGTCCTCGAAGTTAGGGGGTCAGGACTACCAATGTGTCATAGGTGGTAGATCAAAGTCTTCTACAGAAGTACAGGGTGCATCCTAATTCTAGTTCTAGCCATTGGAGAGTACTCTCTCGGTCGTGAACCGTCCCCTTTGGATATCCGTACGGCTAGTCATACGGGTTATTAAATAATAGACCCCGTGTAGTCTCGCTCCGCTACGATGTCGAATGCCTGTGCGTACCCACAGGGTAATTAACAAGATGAAACATAAAGTTAGTGCATTAAGAAAAAATTCTTCAAGTAGTTGTATAATGCTTGGTGCTGCAATTGTCAAAGTAAGCCGTGATTCCTGTGTTGCATGACTCAAATTGGTTTTCCTTTACAAGAAAAATGTGACAACTTATAAATGATGTGTTGAATATTGGTTTGTGCTTTATGCAAACCTTATATGGAATGCTTTACTTAAGTCAGGTGTACATCTACATAAGTTCCAAAGTTGTTATTACTTATATAAATATGGTTCATGCATATAATGTATCGTGCTTTGATGTTGATGGAAATTAATCATGAAATACTTGACGTTAGTGACCTGTACATTTATCACTTATTAAATGGTTATTAGTTCTATCTAAACATGTTGCATATATACTTGTACACATGACACTGTGCACATTCATATGGATATTATGCTTCTAACTCAGACGTGGTAGTCTGACTCCTTCTGAATTAATATTTTCAGGAAAACAGTATGACGAGCAATTGCGGTCGTCGCTGCGGACAGTGCCATGTGACCATATCTTCTTCGAATGTCCTGAGGAATTCTGACTTGTAATAAATCATTAATTTGTAATTGATAACTTGTAATATTTCAATGCAAGAGTTTATTTTACTTAATGCCTTGAGTCTGTGCTATTACTTGTAACCCGCCCAGATAAATTGACTAAGGATTTAATAAAGCTTTTCCGTTGTTGTTTAGGAAAAAAAGATTTATTCCAAAAAATTTAGGTTAATTATTTGGGGTGTTACAATTATGGTATCAGAGCAGGACAAGAATATATGGTTCATAACCTTTAATTTTGTTTTCTAGTTTGTAAAAAAATGAATTATTACATCATTTTTTAGAAGCTAGATATATTGCTAGGGACACTATTAGACTTAACGATGTTATTATGTAGGTTCTTTGGGAACCAAGATGAATATTTTAATGAAAGGATTCAATGGATTAATTTTAAGTTTAATACTGGATTGGTTTAATCTAGAATGTTATACCAGATCTTAATTCAATACGATCCAGGATATAGAGTCTAACGACTCAAGTTTCGATACGCATTGAATACTGAATCATAGTTGACCCAATTGATATATAGAGGTTATATATATATATATATATATATCACTTTCTAGTAATGAAGGCTATGCCATTAGGGGCTTCAAATAGGGTATTTCGCTACACTAAATAGGACCCTAAAACAAGATGCAAGGTTTATACTTCAATTGGTTTTGAAGTATCACCTAATATAACACACATAGTTAGATACTCCAATCCATTTGATTGGTCTTTTCAACGAATTTCGAGGACGAAATTCTTTTTAGGGGAAAAGGATATAAAACCCGCAAAATTTTGATAATTATCAAACTAAATAAAGGATAAAATCCTTTGAAATAAATACAATAAAATGATATAGAGTCGATCTAAATGGATCTTGAATCCAAACTGGATCAAATTGATCCTGTATCTGGATTCGGGTATGATGAACGAATTCGGATCCTGGATGGATTTGAAACCCAATTAGAATCCAATTGGATCTTAACGGATCCAAATATGGTTGAATTGCGAACAAGATCCAAAAAAAAAAACTAGTTAGATGGTTCAGAAGATCTAAAATATAATTTTTATCCAACTCATATTTGAAATTCGTTGAAAACCAATTTGTATATAAGAGAATTAAACAAGGCCAATATTGCAACAAATGGTGTTGTGGTAGGATGCACGGTGGTGTGGAACCACAACCCTGGTTCATAACCCCCGTCCGTAAAAAAATCTGAGGAAAACTTACATAATAGGGACTTGGACAGATTTTCATAAGAAGATAAAAGAATTATAGTTGCAAGAAGGTGAAAGTAAAGAGGAATTCGCTCTGCGGTAAGGATAACATAGATTTGTGCATTTTTGTCATTACCATGTGATTTTTTTTTTTCATGCAAATTGAAAATAAGTATGCCTGACCAGACCTTAGCATGACATAACATGATTTAATCTGTGAACTCTCTTTCTTATTACGTGAATTGTTTTTTATCCTTGCAAATCAGAATTAAGTATGCCTTCCTTCCTTCTGTTTTGGCTTCCTTTGAAGTTTTGTGACATGGGTTGCTCCCTTTGGGAGTGTTTGGATGCACCCACTTTTCCAGCACATGGAGATATGCTTAGACATGGCACTGCATTGTGAAACAAAGTGCGATTTCCCAGCTTAACCCCTTTCTATGGATAAATTTGTGTCCTCACACGCCATTAATGGTAACAGTACCTAGTGAACATCTTGTGGTTAACTTAAAATTTAACAAAGTGCCCATAATCTAGCAGAAGTGTGCTTGCATTTATTTCCATTTGTGCTTAAATCTTATTATTATTATTATTATTATTATTATTGTTATTATTATTATTATGAGTATTTTGGATCTATATCTAAAGATTCTAAACTATTGGTATCCCCTTTGCCATTGGGTTGTAAGATTATGCTTCCATAAATACATGTTCCAGGTTTTGATATATTCAATAGTGGCACATCTTGCTCTGGACTGTTGTTTTGTCAAGTTAAACATTGAAGGTTCCTTAACCATCCATCAACCCAAAGAAGTACCAATTTATTTGCATCATATCTACTGTTGGTTGCGGTCTCTTGGGACTGTTTACTCAAAGGTTTCATGTCCTCTAACACTGTACATGTTTGGCATTTGCCTTTCTTTTCTCTAAGATTTTCTTTTATTAAAAATATATTTCTATAAATAAAACACATGCTTCATGTGCTTAGTTTCTTGCACCTGGAATAGGAAAACAATGTAAACATGGAAATATTTAGAAGTCGGCCTTGTAATTTCTGCCATAAGTCACATTGTTTTTTTTTCATGTACTGGGGATTAATTAGGCGCCCCTCCTTAGTCGTACAGTTAGTGAGTATCCCATTTGTGCATCCTAAAGGGTTTCTCTTTTCACAAGATGCATTCCTCATCCTGACCAATACAAAAAGGAAGGTTTGCAACCATTCTATCTGGTTGTCTTACACAAAAATTAACATATGTACAACACAAGCCTTGGGAATATCCTAGGCACAACTTGTTTTCCTTCCACCATCGCTTTCATTTTGTTTATCCACCATCTGTTAGGTGTAGATACAGTCATTATCACCCATTCCTTCAAGGTCGGACAAAACAAATTAAAAAAATAAATAATGCAAATCGATTATGAACACAAACTCATCCTGACAACAAGAAAATCATTTAGACTTACAAGTACGCAGGCTACAACGAAACTGAGTGGGTAATCGCATCAGCATGTGACAAACCTGGACCGATAGCGGAGTGTGGCTGAGAGTTGTATGCTTAGCCTACCAGTGCTGCTACTATACGGTAGTACTGGGACCACCGAAATTTACACATGATGGCCATGAAACATCAGTTTCTGTAGTAAGTAAAGGAACTGGTTTTGGGGATTTTATCATATGATGAATGATATATATTGTAAACCAAGAAATTTAGATCTCAACTTATATATATATATATATGAAAAGTAGTTTTTTTGTCTATGACGTTGTGAGTTTAGTTTAGCATATAGAAAAAAAAAAGATATTTCCTATATCATGTTTCTCTTATGCGAGGTAATGGATGATTATGTCGTGATCAAAATACTCTAATATTCTTTATGATTAAAGGTAAGGGTTACACACATATAAAGATTTAGGTATGAGTCCCAGTGACTCTTTCAAAGTACCTAAAACCCTTATTGTGAGGGGCCACACGGGTGGATCTAAAGCTAGTAACATATGGAAGTTGTGGTAGTATATGCGAAAGTCTAGTAGAATCGTGTCCCAGTTATTTCATATGTGAACGTCTTACTTACGCATGTGCGACTCCGCTATGAACTCAACCTTGTCATAAAAAGTTATGATAGTTACGTTATAGTAGATGTAAATCCACTATGAACCTGAAGATATTATAATATTCACTTGTGAGATATGTGTACATTTGAAATTTTCTACTACGCACATACATTAATATTATCTTAAGAATGTTACGTATTGAGGAATGTGACAAATGAATGAGATTGCACTAATGTAATCTTAGTGCATATTGGTTATATATGTGGCCAACTGTTAAATGCATATGTTTGATATAATTGCTTAATTAAGGAACACTAGAGTGGCATGATGGTACAATATTGCATTCGTGCATACAAAACTCATGTAGTACTCTGTGAGCACTTACAATACACATTGACTGCCTAATGATTTCGTGTAAATGTTACCCCCGTATCCGGTGCCAGTTTGTATGTACTTGTTTAAAAAAAAAAGGGGGGGAGAGGGGCATTTGACCTGCCATGAGCATGTGAAAGTTTAAAACTGAGCTTACAACTTCGCAGAATGCTGATAGTGCCATACGAGCACTTATGAAATGTTAAAGTTATGGTATGCCATGTGGTAGCATAATCAGTGGGGTACGATATGTATACCCTAGCACCAAAACAAAATCTAAATTAATACATGATCACATAAACAAAAATTTCAGACTCTGGGTATACCTGGAAGACGGTATATGTTACCAGTTTCTCTTGAGATTCTGGGTATACCTGAAAGATGATATATGTTATTGGTTTCCCAAGGTTCTAGGTACACCTGAAAGATGGTGTATGTTACTGGACCCAAACTAACAAAAATGGGAAAAAATTATACATATGTAAAATAAATATAAGAGGATTCTGGGTATACCTAAAAGATGGAATATGTTACTGGTTTTCCGAGATACTGGGTATACTTGATAACAGTATATGTTACTGGTTTCCCAAGGCTCTGGGTACACCTGAAAGATGGTGTATGTTACTAGACCTATGGTCTACCTTGGAGAGGGTAGATGGTAAAAACTTCGTGGAACATTCTTGTTTTGTGAGAGCGAAGCATCTCACCCGGTGTCCAGTCCTCAGAGTTAGGGGGCCAGGACTACCAATGCGTCCTAGGTGGTAGATCAAAGTCTTCTGCAGAAGTACAGGGTGCATCCTAATTCTAGTTCTAGCCATTGGAGAGTACTCTCTCGGTCGTGAACCGTCCCCTTTGGATATCCGTACGGCTAGTCACACGGGTTATTAAATAATAGACCCCGTGTAGTCTCGGTCTCCTACGATGTCAAATGTCTGTGCGTACCCACAGGGTAATTAACAAGATGAAACATAAAGTTAGTGCATTAAAAAAAAATCTTCAAGTAGTTGTATAATGCTTTGTGCTGCAATTGTCAAAGTAAGCCATGATTCCTGTGTTGCATGACTCAAATCGGTTTTCCTTTACAAGAAAAATGTGACAACTTATAAATGATGTGTTGAACATTGGTTTGTGCTTTATGAAAACCTTATATGGAATGCTTTACTTAAGTCAGGTGTGCATCTACATAAGTTTCAAAGTTGTTATTACTTATATAAATATGGTTCATGCATATAATGTATCGTGCTTTGATGTTGATGGAAATTAATCATAAAATACTTGACGTTAGTGATCTGTACATTTATCACTTATTAAATGGTTATCAGTTCTATCTAAACATGTTGCATATATACTTGTACACATGACACTGTGCACATTCATATGGATATTATGCTTCTTACTCAGACGTGGTAGTCTGACTCCTTCTGAATTAATATTTTCAGGAAAACAGTATGACGAGCAATTGCGGTCGTCGCTGCGGACAGTGCCATATGACCATATCTTCTTCGAATGTCCTGAGGAATTCTGACTTGTAATAAATCATTAAGTTGTAATTGATAACTTGTAGTATTTCAATGCAAGAGTTTATTTTACTTAATGCCTTGAGTCTGTGCTATTACTTGTAACCCGCCCAGATAATTTGACTAAGGATTTAATAAAGCTTTTCCGCTGTTGTTTAGGGAAAAAAAATTATTCCAAAATTTTTAAGTTAATTATTTGAGGCGTTACATAAGGACATACACAATATGACGATAACTACTCTGCCTCCCGGGGTGTGTTTTTAGGGCATGTTTGAAGGTGAGAAAATGGTAATATAAATGCAAGCTAGAAAGAAAAGAAATAACAACTTTTTCAATCATTTCAAACGAGAGAATCTTTTAAAGAATTTTTTTTTCTAAGAAGTGTAACTTTTTTATTGGAAAATTTCCACTACCAGGGAGGGTGGAGGGATTTTTCTTATCAAAAAATAATTTTTATTAGGGCAATCATTCACCTACAACACATTTCCATCCCATGAGCTGCTATAACAAGGGCTTTCTCTATCTTCATCTTCCTTACACTTACCACCATTTAGAGGTCTCTCTCATTTTTCTTTCATTTTTCATTCCATTTTTTCATGCTAGACAACAAGTGAAAATTTTTCATTTAAAAAAGTTATCGTATCAAAACTTTTCATAAGCAAATTTTTTATTCTTGTGAGAATTTTTCTTGTTTCCAAGGGTGCTGCTACACCTTATCACCCTTCCTCATTGCTTGGCCACACGGTTGACAGGTCCCTCCTCCCTCTAAAGCTTCAAACATAAATGCAACATAAGGCTTAGATAAACATATCTATCATGAGGTGGCCCACAGCTCCAGAGCTGGAAATGGAAGGATTGAATAACCATAGTGACAAAAGTTAAAGACGGCAAAATGTCATTTTTCAAAAACTTTAACGAGAATTTAAACTTTTTCATAAATCTTGCATTTTTTGGCAAAATCATGGCAATAAAAAATAAATTAAAAAATATAAAAATAATTCTTATAAGAAAATATTAATAAAAATTATTTAAAAATAAAAACACATGTTTTTTCATGATAAATAGCCGTTTAAAACATAAATATCGTGTTTAAATCATGGTATTTATGTTTTTCATAAATCTCACGAGAAATTACGGTTTTAAACTTTCAGGCAATTTTTTACGACATTGTCGCAAAATTTTCATAAATTTCACCATATTTGTCACTATGTGCATAACTGCGTACAGTTGAATTTTGAAAATTTAGTCTAATGGATTCAAATTGGTCAGCCCAAACTGATGGCTCCAGCCATGGTAACCAATTTATAGCGCAAGAAATCGATGCCAAAATGGATTGACCGGGTTCATATGTTGATAAATGCACCTACCTGCATCTCTTATGACCATTAATGAGGCCACATGCTTCACCTTACTCGAACCCTTATCCTCACCAACTTGGCTTAGTTACAAACTTCAAATGACTTGTCCTCACAATAACCACATATATTTCTATCCATTAAAAAAAATAATAATAACCACACACACACACACACACACACACACATATATATATATATACTTCTGAACTAGGGTTTTCCCTCAATAAATGTCATAAAAATAAAAAAAGAAAAGTTACCATAAACCATTCATGCAGTTCAATCAGCTTGAAAATGTATAAGTAGATGAGATTATGCAATTAAGTCCGATAAACGAGCTGAAAGAGCCGAGCTTGAAGTGTTCAAGCTTGACTCATTATTGTAGAAAGCCAAACTGAGTTCGACCTCATAATGAAAAGCTTGTTTATAGAAAGAATACATTGGTTTAGAGTTGGAAGAAATAGGATTACAAAAAAATTACATGTAAAAAATATATATAATATATTCAAAATATATATTTTAATACCTAACGAGCTGAGCCAAGCAAAGGACCTATTGCTCATACTCAGCTTGCCGAGCCTATTTTAGTACAAGTTCAAATGAGCACTTTATGAGCCAAACATATAAGCTGAGCCACGAGAGAATTGACTTGTTTCCGAGTCCTAATTATGTTTATGGTTTATTACAGTGTGAAGCATGAATTGCATCGAAAGTTTATATATATATATATATATGTGCGTGTGAAAATGGGGATTGTGCTGCCCTATTTTCTCATTAGGTTACATTAGGACTCTTCAAAACTTAGGTGTGTTTATCATTGCTTATTAATTAAAAAATAATCTTTGTTTTGAATTGATTTGATGCAACAATGTGAATATTTTATCATCAAATTTTAGTACAATCTCAACCATTGATCTTTTTTTACCTGTTTAAAATACACATCTGAGCATAAAAAATGCTTAAGAAAAAACATGTTTTCTGTTAAATAAACAATGATAAACACATAATGGTTCGTATCTAGCATAAACTACCTAAAACTATGATTTTTGGAGCATCCTAACATGTTCTAACAAAAAAAGGGCATCACAATCTCTCTCTCTCTCTCTCTCTCTCTCTATATATATATATATATATATATATATATATATATATATATATATATATATATATATATATATATATATATATATATATATATATACAGGCCAAGGACTAGATCATCTTTCAAAGGGAAGCAAGTTTTTTCCAGCTCTCTCCACCATGATGTCTGTGATACTCTTTCTCCTTCTCTCTCTCCATGGCACCAAGGCCTTTGTACCTGCTGGTGACAAGCCTTATGACATCGCTGCAAATTGCAAAGCATCCCTAGAGTGCCCTTCCTATGATGTTGTAGCACACGATCGGGGCAAGGACTTCGAGATAAGGCAGTACAAGGCCTCTGTATGGGCCTCCACTCTGCCCATAAGCAGTGTCTCCTACACTGATGCAGCCTTTCAAGGATTCCGCACGTAAGTAAATAACTAGTCGACTCAGTTTCACATATATCAATACATCGCAATATTATAGTGATCTTATCGCAATCGTTGCAGTTCGGTTCTACTCGTCCCTATGTCATCCCCCTATCTTTATACCTCTTTTAAATCTTATGGTGCAACTTGTTTGGATCAAATCTGACCTTATAGATGGATTCAACATGATCGATTTAATGAGAATCAACCATTTGATCAATTTTTTTATGCGCAAGCTGAGGTTAGGCAGACCCCCACCAGTTACACTACATACCATTTTGGGTTTTGAAGTTGGAACATCCCAACACATGGTGACATGCACTAACAGCTCTTACCAAACAAGAGCCCCGTCAACACATGGATCGTTTGATGAAAAAAAGTTATTTTTTAAATGACAGAAATTTGTGCTCTATCAACCATTAATCTTAAAAAAAAATCCTGCACACAAGTTGGATTTTGGTGATTTATATGCCGATCTTCACTAACTGAATGATGTTCTAAGTATGAAGATGGGGATGAGTGGAACCGATTTGCAATCTTTGCCACTCATTATTTTGGTCATTTTGACATGGTTTTACTTTTTACTTAAAAGATATGCTAAGATACATTTTCTTAATATTCTCTTGAGAAAAAAAGGGCATGTTTGCTAATGCCATGTGATTATTGAATTTTCTCAAGATGTTGTGATTGTAAATCATAAGACAACAATTTCTCAAGGACAGTGAAACATATAAAAAGTACAAGTTGTGATTGTGATTCCCAACTGTGATCTGTTTTTGCCTCCAGTTATGTGAAAGTTGATCACAAGATCAGCCTTGTGACCAACAATCATATGTTTTACTTTCTCAGCTTTGATTGTTCATGGCCACCTATGACCAAAGCAAACATGCCCAAAATAAAAATTATCAATTTATCTGAGATATTTCATGCAGAGAAATTTCCCAAAAAATAGATTATTTATGACCATGTTCTGGGCTCCCATTGTGCAGTCTTTTTGCCTATATTGAAGGGAAGAACCAAGGTGACATTAAGGTTCCCATGACCGCACCCGTTCTCATTCAAGTCTCTCCAACCACCGGCAAGTCGGCCTCGTACGTGGTCAACTTCTACGTCCCCAGGAGGTACCAAACGAGCCCACCGAGCTCGGCAGAGGTCCGAATCATCCGGTGGCCCAGCGGTCACCGCTACGCTGCGGTCAGGCGGTTCGATGGGTTCCTCAATGACACCAACGTGGCCCTAGAGCTGAGTGCGCTGAGGAAGAGCCTCAAGGGCACCCCTTGGGACGCGCAGGCCGGCATCAAGAGCTACGCAGTTGCGGGCTACAACTCTCCCTTCGAGCAGACCAATAGGGTCAACGAGGTCATGCTCCTCTTTGACAGCTATGTGTAATAAAAAGTCATGATATTGACCAAGGGGGGCTCCACGTGGTTGGTTGGAGCTCTCAGTGCAAGTCTCCTTGTAGTAAGATGTTGCAGGTTCAAACCCTAGTGGTACGTTGAATAATAACTGGTGAGGGTCTGCCTAACCCCCGCTTGCCTGTCAAAAAAAATGATGTTGCCAACCTGCTTGAAGCTTTGCTCACTGCTTAATAAAAAGTCGAGACTGGCACCTTTGGGAAGGATTTTACTAGGGTACAATTGCATGCTATGTCACAAAGATACGTGGACACGAGGATGCACATTGCGATCTGGGTGTTGGTGTCTGTGTCCGCTCGTGTTACCTGGAAGTTATGTTGTCAGTATCGGCATTGGCCCTGGGCCACCGATTCAGCTATTGAGCCGATACCGATACTCAAGTAAATCATTCTGTACAAGTCGATAGGAACTGACACTGATAACATTGCCTGGAACCATAGTGACAAACTTTTTTTTCACCGAAATCTCGTTTTTTAAAAACTCATGAGAAATTTAAAATTTTTCACAAATCTAGCATTTTTTTGGCAATAAAAATAAATTAAAAATGCAAAAATATTTTTTATAAGAAAATATTAATACAAATTATTTAAAAATAAAAATGCACAGTTTTTTCAAGATAAATAGCCATTTAAAATGTAAATATTACATTTAAATCACGGTATTTATGTTTTTTCATAAATCTCACGATATTTTGAAAATCTGATAAGAAATAGCTGTTTTAAACTTTCAGGCAATTTCTCGCAATACTATCACGAGATTCTCATAAATCTCGCGATATTTGTCACTATGACTGGAACATACCACCAAAATGGGTGCTTTTGTGACAGGGATTGCAAGACTACAATATGGTATGTGTTGAATATGGATAAGGATGTAAACATGTCAGACTCGGGTTGGATATTGGCATTACCAAGTCCCAGATCTATCATAATCGGTTCTGGAGTTGGGCTTCAAGTTAAATGGGAATCGGCCAAAATTGAATCCACAACCAACTGCCTTAAAATCGGATATTTACATTATTTGGAATAGGATTTTATTTGAAATCGGACTTGAATTTGTGTGCAACACTCAACACCAAGTGTGGGCATGATTATTAATTGGATCTAACTTTGGCTACTGAATCCGATTAAATAGATTTGGATTCCGTTGAATATCCAACATAAATCCTAACCATTTACATCCCTCCCTAATCATTGTGGTGTTGGTACCAACATGGATAAAGGATCCAAACCTGTGAGGTACGATGCTGCAAGACCAGATGTTGATCCTAGCCATTGAACAGATGGGTATTGATGGCTAAGATTGGTCCACATCCAAGTGATTGCGGACTAGACCTAAGCAGTTGGTTGGATGGCTGGGATCGAAATAAAGTGGATCACATCATGTCAGATTTTTTGTATTTGTGCCATCCTCTATGTAAATAATTGTTGAAGAATGGAATAGTGACAGAAAATTTATTAACATTATAATTGCAGGACTGCTGCTGTTACGGGCTTAAAAGCGAAGTGTCTTTATCACAGATTTATGATTGTGCAAAATTACGAAAGAAAACGCCAAAGCTGCTTGTTTCTTAGAGAACTCAATTCAGAAGCTTAAGCCATACTCTTTTTTTTCAACAGAGAGTTGGGGTTAGGCATACCCCTACCAGTTATACAAGTATACCATTAGGAGTAGAACTTGCAACATCCCAATACAAGGTGGCGTTCCCTAACTGCTCCTACCAGACAAGCTGAGCCCCGTTAGCAATTAGAACAAAGACAAAAAAAGAGAAGCTTGAGGCCAAAGCCTCTCAATCCAGTCTGAACAACAGAAATCATAAACTAAATAATGTTTAGCATCTCCACTTTCAGTTCCCTTTGGTTTGCGTGTTTTCTTTAAACTTTCAGGCGCAAGCTTAATAGGAGGAAGAGGTATGGAAAGAATCCACTTCCGGATAGGGGTGTCAATGGGTCGGGTTTGGTTCGGATTCAGGTTTGAATCAGATTTTTGGGTATGGTATTGGGTCTGGACCTGGGTATAATTGGGTCTATTATAAGAGAAATCATACCAGGCGGCCCCGACAAGAATGCAGGCTCTTAATCGGAACTTGGGATGGGCTCAGGTCTGGTATAAAATTTCGCAAACTATACCTGGATCAATGTATTATTGAGACCTTCAGTGATGTACCCGAGTCTTAATCGGGTCATCTTATTTGTTACCATACCTGGACCCTATAGGGTTTGGTCCAGGTAGGGTCTGAGTAAACCTGACCCGTTGACACCCACCCCTACTTCCAGCTTAGGAGGTGAAGCGCATATCTTGTTACCCTTAGAGCAAGAGCTTTCATAAAATCTTCTAGTGACGACGAAAACAGGAATATTTTTTTTTTCAAGGCAGACCCTTATGAATTGGTGTTAGGCAGACCCACAGTGACAAAACTTGCGAGATTTATGAAAATCTCACAAAAATATCGCAAGAAATTATCCGGAAGTTAAAACAGCAATTTCATGCGATATTTTTAACTTCTAGCGAGTGTTTTGTCAAAAACATAAATATGGCATTTTGAACGTGATATTTATGTTTCTATAAGCTAATTATCAAGAAAAATCTGTGGTTTTTATTTTTGAATATTTTTTATTTATATTTTCTTGTCAAAATTTAATTTTTATATTTTTACTTAATTTGTATTGCCCGAAAAACATAAGATTTTTAAAATATTTCCAATTTCTTTCCAGTTTTTTGCGGCCCATATTTTTTCCATTTTAGACTTTTGTCACTATGGGCAGACCCCTATGAGGTTGAGAAAAAACTGGAGGGTATATATTCTACAAGAACACAGCTCGGCCCGTGTGTGTATATAAATAATATAAAACATATTTATATAATAGGCCCGACCTGGCTCAATTAGGCCCACGGTGGGCCGTGGGCCAGAGTTTTCCCAAAGGGGCATCCCGAACTGGGCTTTCGTACTGGTCCATTAGCGGGCCCGGCTGGCCCTTGCCCACCCCTACCCATGTGACATGGGCGGTCAGTAATAGGGAGTTTTTTTCACCTGAATTATCTAGGGATATTGACAGTGATATGGGGAAAATGGGCCCCCGCCCCGCCTTGCCCCGTTTGGATCGGGGATGAAGGACATGAAACGGTAATGGAGGCGAAGATGAAGGTTAAAATCAAAACCTGTGTTGGGATGGAGGCGGGGATGGACTTACGCTTTCTCTCGCCCCGTCCCCCATTCCCGTTAATAAAATAACTAAAATGCCTTTAGGGATAACAGTGGTCTCAAAAAAATTGGGGGCGATGCCTTGCCCCATTTGGACCGGGGATGGAGGACATGAAATGAGAATGAAGGTTAACATGTGCGGGATGTATTAATTAGGGCGGAATTTTGAGACAGGGCATGGGTGGAGACCTTGTCCCCGGCCCCGGTCCACTGTCATCCCTAGGATTATCCAAAATAAAAAATCTTGCATCTCTCCCATTTTTCATTGTCAGCTTCCATATGAGGCAAATCTCTCTCTGTGTGTTCATATTATTCTTTTGAAAATATTAAAAATAAATTGCCATATAACACTGTGTTTAATATTGTTAATTGATTGGATTGCATTTAGGTGGGTTGGGGAGCGCAATGTGCTGGGCCTACAATTTTAAGTAATATAAAACCACAAAATAATCAATCTCATAAAAGAATGGTGGATCAGGGAGGAATTGAAATGTCGCTAGTGATCCGGAATTCAGTAGCTGCAATTGAGAGACATCAACACCAGGTTTTTTCATAGCTTCAATTTGGAACATAAGAGGATGAACCACATCGAAGATAGTCGCGTCCAAGAATCCCTGTTCTATGCAAAGGAGGTCCTTCATATTGTAACTGACTTCTGAGAGTGGATCCTGTAAAACGCTGGGTGAGATTTACAACCACACCACTCTGTGGGAGTGGTTCCACTTGTACTGAGCTACGGTACAGCGGGATGGGTTTTATGGCTGTTGCTAATCTCACCCACCGTTTTATAGGATCCGCTCTTCTAACTTCTATACAACATTATTTTCTGCTACTTCGAAGTGTGGTGGCTGTATAGAGGCACCCTTCTCTCTTGACGAAATAAAAAAGGCCGTTTGAGAATCATCAAAACTCAAAGTTGCATGTCCCGACGGCTTTCCTCCTGATTCTTCAAATGGTTTTGATAAACTAGAAGACTTTATCTCAAGCTAATTTTTTGATGAACTCTTCATCAATGGTTCATGGTTGAAGGTCTTGGGATGACCCTAAATTGTTCTTATCCCATAGTGTGATGTTGACAATATCTCTGCACTACGGCCGATCTCCATCAGGGTTGTTTGCCATCACCAATCCTGTTTGATACTGCTGTTGAAGGCCTAGCGACCCTATTTATTAATGCGTCGGTGAAAGGTTTTCTATCTCAGATTTTATTTTTTGATACTGATTTTTTTTTATTAATTAAATTTGCAGATGATTTTGTGAGTTTTTGGGAAGCTTCAATAGAGCAAAATGAGCAAGATTTTTTAGGTCTCCAAAAAGCTTTTAGCCTAATATAAAGCCTTAAAATAAATGAGGCAACGAGTAAGATATTCCTCTTCAACTCTGATCCCCTCACCTCTATCGTCGGGTTGCCTACTGACTTTAAGCTTATTCGAGCACCATAAGGTTAATCGATCATAGACAGAATTCATTCCAAAATATAGGCTTAGAGGGTGAAATATGTGACGCCCATTTTTTTTTCTTTTTTGAACACTCATATTTTGAATTTTTTTTTTGAAACACCACAAGAAAATCTCTAATTAGAGATGAAAATTTGCGACAAATTTTTTTCGTCGCAAATTTATGACGGATTAACGAGAGAAAACTATTTGTCGCTAACATTCAATTTTTTTGCGAAAGTAGCGACGAAAAACATGTCGTCGCTAATCCATCGCTAATTGGTGACGGATTCACTTCGAAAACATTCTGTCGCAACTTAGTGATGGATCAGCGGCAGAAATTTTCCGTCGCTACTTGGCGACGGATTCGCTACAAAATTTTTTTATTGCTACTCCATAGCAAAGTTTTCCCTTAAATCCCTAATGTCAGCCCCTTTCTTTCTGTTTCATCCCCCGCCCGCCACCCGTCGTCCCTTCAGACCACACCCCGCCGCCCGTCGTCCCTTCTGACCTCACCCTGTCGCCTATCGTCCCTTTCGCCAGCGAGCCCCGCCGCCCGTCGTCATTTTCGACCTCACCCTGCCGCCCGTCGTCCCTTCTGCCAGCGAGCCTCACCGCCCGTCGTCCCTTCCGACCTCACCTCGTCGCCTATCGTCCCTTCCGCCAGCGAGCCCCCGCCCGTCGTCATTTTCGACCTCACCCTGTCGCCCGTCGTCCCTTTTGCCAGCGAGCCTCACCGCCCGTCATCCCTTCCAACCTCACCATGTCGCCCGTCATCCCTTCCGCCATCGACCCCCGCCTCCCGTCGTCCCTTCTGACCTCACCCTGCCGCTCGTCGTCCCTTCCACCAGTAAGCCTCATCTGGCAACCCCCTTCCGACCTCACCCTGTCTCTCTCTCCCGACACCAACACTGGGAGATTTCAGGTAACCCCCGACTCCCCTCTCTCTTTCCTTTTTCATCGACCGGCGAGCCTCTTTCCCTCTGTTTCCTTTTTCACTAGGGAGAGGTCGAGCCCCCTCCCTGTCTCTCGATCTTACAGGATGCGAGGGAGGGGATTGGCCCCCTCCCTATTTTTTTTTTTCGCCAGGAAGGGGCCGAGCCCCCTCCGTGTTTTACGGGATGCGAGGGAGGGGCTGTAAACACCCCAAAATTTTCTTATCCATTCTCAGACAACACCCTTCGTGTGAATGTCAGCCCTGGTAGGTCAGTACAGGAGTCCAACCCGAGTCTGTGTCAAAAAATTATCATTTTACCCACTTTCATTAAGAAAATTACCATTTTACCCCTGAGTCATCCCGGACCCCTGGTCAGTCGGAGTCAGTCAAGCTCATTCTCAAGCTCAGAACAGTTAGAATGGCAATCATTTCTAGCTCACCTGAGCTCATGATGAATAAACCATTTTCATTTCTGACCATTCTTGCCAAAATGGTATCATTTCTTCAGAAATGATCTCATTTCTCACTTAAATCCAAGCCAATTGTCTCCAAGTCAGTCAATTCTATTCCTCTGAGTCTAGCTTGAGCTCACCAGGAGTTCAAGTACCCCAGTTTCAGTTCAAAACCACTTTCAAGTGTCTAGGAGCCCATTTTAGCCTGTTTCAGCTCTTTCAGCTGAAATTGAGCTGAGTCCAGCCAGTTGAGCTAGTGTTCGAGCTTCGATTTTAGTTCATCTCAGTATTACTGACCTTTGTTTCAGCTCAAACCCAGCTCTGGTCTACAATTCACTTCACTCCAGTGACCATTTCTCACCATTTCTCTAAAAATGACAGTTTTTCTTGACAGTTTAGTGGGAGAGTTCAGTTGAGTCAGTGTCTTATCAATTCATTTTCGTTTTGAAACTCTAAAACCCAGCTCAATCCAGCTCACACCCTAATTTTCAGTGTCACTCTGGCCCGGTAGAGCCCAAATACTATTTCTTGAACCATTTTGCGATTTTTATCAAAATTATTATTTTCTGAACTAGTACAACTGTCAATCGGGGTCTAATGTCCATAATTCTTCATTCAGGGTCTGCATTGCGCAAGACATTTCATATCATTTCTCATCATTTCATAACATTTCATCACATTTCATTTCATTTTCGAGATTCGGAACTCCAGTTTTATAAATTCCAATCCAGATTGAGTTTTAAAAGTTTTTAGAAATCAATTTCAAACCCTGGGTTTCCAAAATTGACATTTTTATCCCTAGGATTCTAAATTTGGAAATATTTTCTCGAGAAAAACAATTTGGATTCCTTTCAAACTCAAATTTTCAAATTCTAAACTGGATTTGCTTTGCAACGGGGTATAAAACTTCAAATTTTGAGTTCATTTCAAAAACTGTCAAAAATAGCTCATTTCGTCTGAAAATTTTCTAAAAAGACTATTCTACCCCTACGATCCTCAAAATGAATTTCAAATTTGGAAAGTGAACCCACTCTGAGATGGCTTCTTCATTTACATTTACATTTTTTTTAAATAAAAAATAAATAAAATAAGTATATTTTCTTGTTTATTATTTTATTTTCTTTCATTTTGTGGGACCCACAAGAGGGTCGATCAGCCCTCTCCCTTTCTTTCCTTTTTTTCTTCCTTTTCCCTCCCTTTTTCCTTTCTTTTTCCCTTTTTCTTCTTTCCTTTCTTTTTTCCTCTTTTCTTTCCTTCTTCTTTCCCTTCTTTCCTTCCCCTCCTTTTTCTATTTTAGCCCCAAGGCACCATACGGATGCCTCCCCTCTCTTTCATTGGACTTAGCCTTAATCCTATCATCCTCATTAAAAATCTAAGTTTGCCTTTTAATAAAATCCAACAACACTACACGGCTGCCCCCCCCCCCCCCCCCCCTTGGAGTCTCTCTCTCTCTCTCTCTCTCTCTTGATCACTCTTTGGGTCAAGCCTGGTTTTTTCATTTTTCACCAAGGGAGCAAAGGGACCATCCCTCTCATCTAGCCGGCAGCCACCATCTTCAACATCGGTTCACCACAACCTCAATTGCAGCCTCCTCCACTCTTGCCTTCAGCAGCTACAGCTCCAACCACAGCATGCAACAACTTCAACCTTTGTTCCAGCACCCTATAGGCAGCAACTTCAACCTTTAGCAGGCGCCTTCCAACACCTCCAGCACCACCTCCAGTTTCTTCATTATAGCGGGTTCAGCTACATCAAAGTGGTGACAACCACCATATCAAACAGCAACCACCTCCTTGGTGATGCCACCTACTACCACCACAGCCTTCTCACCAACCGATCCAAGCCATCCCAAGGTAAGATATTCACTTTGCTTTTTCCTGTTTTTCCTTTGTTTCATGCTTTTGCTATTGAGAGAGAAGGATTTGTCCAATCAATGGACTGGACCCTCCTTTCTCATAGCCACAAAAATAAAAGAATATGATTCGTATCTTCCTCAGTTTTCAGGTTTTATTCCAGGTTTTAGATAAACTTTTATGTTTTATGTTACTTATTTCAATTTATATTGATAATTTGTTATGTTCTACCTTAGGCATCCAGTCTAGTCGTAATTTCATATTTGATTTTTCACCAATAAATCCTAAAAAATTTCGTTGAGAATGCCTTTATCTATCTGCAATATTCTGCCAAAAATTTGAATCCATTTGAGTTCTTGAATTCCAGCAAATAAATTGAATCCCAAACTGGGATTTTACCCTTCTGAAAATTCCTGGTTTTGTTTTAGCAGACAAGAACATCCGAGATCTCCTAGATGGACAATCCAAATCATCCTAAAAAAAATACAGTGGATCCCTGATAGAATCTATTGTTTTTAAGTATTTTCCCAGATTTTTCTAATGAGGTTTGATCTCTGCTAAAAATCGAGTTTTTCTGAAACCTGTGAAAATCTCAAATTTTCCTTGTCAGGGTCTAGACCGACCCTAATCCACTGTGATGCTTCAATCTGTAGGTTGGATGTCAAAAATTTCAACAGTGAAGTTATTCTTCACTATTCTCTCTATCATTCCTCAAAAATTGAGAATTTTAGGAGCATTCTAGGTATTTTTTCCAAAATTAAATTCCCTGTTTGTCAAATTCCAGTGTCTGAGAATTACAGAGATCTAGATCTCTGATAATCCTATGCTCTTTTCCAAACCATTCATCTAATCCCAAAACTGTAAAAAGAGGAATTTTTCCTTTGTCTGTCAGGGACATTATCCCAACATTTCAGTCATGTTATCCACTGTTTGCTATTTTTCCTGAAACCTGTCAGTCTGCCCTAAGTCCTAGAGTCACCGGATTTCGATCTGAAACCTGTCAGCTCTGACCATAAGTCAAAAATAGAATTTGTAAAAGGCAAAAATCTTTGCCTAACTGTCCTCTGTCACCCCATAAAATTAAGGAAATTTTTATGGTAGTTGAGTACCCGAAATTTAGTTTAGATTTAGAATTTTAGGCAAAATCTTTATTTTTAGGATTTCTAGTTAATTTTCCATATTAAAAAAATATCAAAAATATAGATTTTTGAGTTTCATTTTGTTTTTAGAGTCAGTCTAGGTATCCATGCTAAATTTGGCTCAATTCTAAGTTCATTTACCTTGTATGTTAGTTTACTTTTAAATTCAGAGGCGAAAATCAAGTTAAATACGATATTTTGTGATACTTTTGTCATTCTAGGGTTTTCATCATGTGAATAAGCATATCATATCATACTAGGGTAAACTTCAATATCATTTGCATTTTATATTTCAACTTTTTGCAAAATTTATTTCAGAAAACCCTGGTTTCAAGGCCATAGTCTTGCTATCAAGGGCATTTTGATTATTTTGACCTCAATTTTGAAATTTCAATCTTTAATTCTCTAAATTTTCATACATATCATCTTATTACATCATATTGTATTTCATTTTATTTTATTTTATTTTCAAATTTCCAAATTTTACAAAAATTCTCTCAAAAAACCTTGATTTTAAGGTCATCAGGGGTATTTTGGTCATTTTTACTCTAATTTTGAATTCCAAGTTTATTTTCGAATTTGGTTACTTATTTCTCATGTTTATATCAAAGGGGGTATGAATTTGGGTTTATATCTGAATAATATTCGATAATTTTCAATATTTTTGGATAAATCGAGATAAACCAACATTTCTGTGCTAACATGTTTTTCTAGTTTTGCAGAAACATTCAAGAAGAATACTTAGCTATTTTATTTATTTTATTCAAGTCAATGTAATATCAAAGATGTAATATTTGGAATAAGATTTACATTTTCTGCATAGAATAGGACTGCATTGCATATAGTTTAATTTCTGTAAATTTCAATATCTGATGTACCATTCATGCATATTTTTCTAAATCCACTATGGTTGACACGAATGGCACGTGCACAAGCTCTTAGGGAGTTGACAAACTTGGTGGAATTCGTATTTTTGGCCATAGTCAGAATACGAATAAAACTCAGATTTGTGATCTTCGTATCAGCCACATTCAGCCTGCACTCTTAGGCTAACTTCAAAAATGCACTGCATTTCTCAAAAATTCAAAAGGATTTCATAATTTCTTAAAGAATTATCTTTCAAATTCATATTCATTCATTCAATTTGCATCATTTTCAAACTCATTTCTCAATTCCATTTCAGAGAAATTGATTTTCTCAAAACTTTCTAAGTCTTTCTCAAGATTTGATTTTCTCAGAACTCTGAGTTTTCAAATGGTATTTCAAAGTATTTTCCAAGTTCGAATCATGATTTTCCAATGTTTCAACTTTCTCAAATTTTAAAATCCTAAGTTTTTTCAGAAATCAATTTCTCAAAATCCTTGAATTATTTCTGAAACTGGTTTTTCTCAGAATTCCCAAGTCTTCTTCAGAAATCGATTTTCTCAGAAACAGCATTCAGATCAAATTCCAAAAATTGATTTTCTCAAAGTTCAAGTTTTCCTGAGAATCAACTTTCCGTTCAAAAGTCTTTTTCCAATGCAAATTTCTGATTTCCAATGAAATTCAATGATTTTCCCATAAATTCTTTTTTCCAAGTATTTTCCAAGCAAACATCATATTTCTCAAAATGTGCATTCTTTCAAAATCTCATAGCACATGCCTGATTCTCTATGCATTCTAGGAAAATAGAACATGCTTTAGATATTTGAGTCAAGTTAAAGCGCACATTTGATCCTTGGTTGGATTACCCCTGTAAAGGCGCTAGGAATGGTTGAACCTCGTACCGACAGGCGGATCCCATTCCACATAATTTTTCCATTAATTTCAAAATTGGAGGCGAGTAATTTTTAAAACCATTTTCAAAAACTTTGGTCGAGTTTGACTCACAGAATCGTTTATCTCTCTCGCAGAGGGAGGAGAAGTTTTTTACGATGATAACAAGTTTGAAGACCGAGATGAGACTTGTCTTCATCTGATCAATTGTGTGCTTTGACTTAGCTCAATTATCAAAATCGTGTTCTATGGAATGTCAGCTCTACTTTCTGATATCATGTGAACCTAGGAGCCTAGGCTTGAACCCAGCTGACATGGATTGCATGTAGACTAGGTATGGTTTGGTAGGACCAAATTGAGGAGAATTATTCATGCTCACATAGACTTAGGTCTGAAATACAACACTCTTCAATCTACGATTTGTATGAAAACAATGTTTGCTTCTTCAAAATTTTAAAAATTCTATCTCTTTAAGACTTAGAGCCATTTGTTTACTTGCATGTGCTCATGTTTTCAAAAACCAGCCCACCTATATCTACCTGGCCTTCACGTTGTTGGGCTCTCTTCGAGAACCATAGTTTGGGACAGAGCCTCACAACTGGGCCACTCATTTGGGCTAACGCCTTCCTGCCACGTACCAAGGGCCATAGTCCAAAGTATATTGGCAGGTGTTCAAGGATGTTGGAAAAACACAAGCTTAGAACCGGAGTTGAATTTCTATGCCACATATTTCGAGTCTCGGCTCGAGTATATCAGCATAACTGGATTGGACACAACTGATCTGAGTCTAGAGTCAGGATTAGGGTCCTACAACTCTTTAAAAAATGATGCATTTTAGAGTCAGCTTCTTAGGGAGTGCTGAATGTGCATAATGGTTTATGCAGGATGTGATTGAATGCATTCTTCTTTTATTTATCATTTCTCTTTTATTTGCCTTTTATATCATTTTCTAAATTTCATCTATTTTTCTAATAATTTTATCAAAACCCTGGACGATTTTCAAAACCTCATATTTTTCCTCAAAAAGTCCAGGCGATTTCTCTTTTCCTACCTTTCCTCTGGATCTTGAATTTCCAGCTTTATCCTGCCTGCAATTTTTCAAATATTCAAATTTTGTCTTCCAAATTCTATCCAAAATTTCTATCTCTTTCATCATCCTCAATATCTTCTTCATTATCTCAATTTATCCTAAAAATCCTTCAATCTAAGCCATCCCTTTGTCCTACAGAGAATTTTGGTGTTGTGGACCAGATATAGAAAGAAAACAGCGTCACCTCAGTGCTTTAGCAGTGGCAGCAAGCAAGAAATGGATTCGCCACGATCTGTCAGAAAACAGAGTCAACAAGCCAACGATGATGTGGATCCATAAATGTACTCATTATTTCAGAAAATGATGAGTAAGATGATGGCAGAGCAAGTAGGGGCAAGTTCCGGCAAGATTCCTACCATGAAAAAGATCAAGGGTCGCACAGTCAAGAAGCAGGTGAAAGTATCCAAAAAGCGTATCCAGTATGAAGATATATCTGATGAGTCAGAATTGGTTGGTGACACCGATGAAGAGTTTGAGACCCAACAGGCATTTTTGAAATCAACCCAGGGGCAGGGGTCAGCCAATAAGTTCAAAGATTAGACTGTCACTGATTCTGACCAACCATAATTCAAAGATGTGGTCAGGATGGTTCGAGATTTGCAGGCCCGCGATAAGGGCAAGAAAGTCTTTACTAGTGAATACTTCTATGATGGTTTGGACGGGGACGACAGTCTTGACAATCTCCCCAAAAAGTTTATCAAATTTGATGGCTCTAGCGACCCGAAAGCGCATCTCGCCATGTTCTTCGCTGAATGTGCAAAATT
Source organism: Nuphar pumila (assembly GCF_984573655.1). Taxonomy (NCBI): domain Eukaryota; kingdom Viridiplantae; phylum Streptophyta; class Magnoliopsida; order Nymphaeales; family Nymphaeaceae; genus Nuphar; species Nuphar pumila. Next base: position 103,665,216 of record NC_143252.1, on the reverse strand, counting down.
CAAGCGGGACAATTGGGCCCTCTTCCTTTGTTTCCCTCACAGTCTGGAGAGAATAATTGCAAAATGGTACTCTAAGCATATCAATCCAATCAAGCTGAAAGAGTTCGACAAGGTGATCAACCTGTTCATTGAACGATTCCTTTTTAATATTGAGGCACTTTCGACTCTCAGTCATCTTTGTGGCCTCAAGCAGAAAGAAGATGAGAAAGCCCGAGATTTCATTCACCGATAGAGGTCAGCTTGCAACAAGATGAAAGATCCAATATCAGAGGGACATGCATTGTCACTGATCTTAAATATTTTTTTGCAACCTCTGAGAGGTCTCATTTCTACTGCACCGTCAAAAACTTTCATCGAACTGACAGAATGAGCCGAGTGGCTTGAGCTAAGCATGGAAAATAGAGCTTATGAAGGCTTTATATTTACCAAGGGTAATAATCTGAATGAGCAGAAGAAGAAGGCTCACTACACTCTTTCTGCCAATGATAGCAACAACAATAAGAAAAATCATGATAACTATTCAGAGGGATCCAAGGGCCAAAAAAAGAAAGTTCTCCAACAATGACAAGCCTCTTCAATATAGTCCTCATCATAAAGAGAAAGATCAAGAAAAGCCAAAGCGCAATGATTGGAGTACGGATCGAAAGTTCACCCCTCTGAACCAGACACTCAAAAATGTTCTGGAATACATGCTCGCAAAAGATATGATCTGTTTACCTAAAGTAGTTGATCCCGCAACAATCATGGGCATATTAAAAAAAAATCTGTAAATTTCATCGAGCAATAGGGCATGACACTGAGAATTATTTTGTCGTGAAGAATATCATTCAATATTGCATCGACAAGAATATCCTTATTGAGGATGGGGAGGACACCAATCGACCATCCTGAGCAAGTTTTCTAAGAAATTGACAATGTCAAGACTATGTCACTTTCATCATTTTGTTATTTTGAAGGAACAATGCAGTCCCAGTTCTCTTATCAATTTGTTATTTTCTTCTTCAATGCATTAATAAATTTATCAATTTTCCTCATGGCCTAGTGTCATCTTTTATATTCTTCCTTTGCAAAATGTTCAATGTCTTCTTACAAGGGGTAACCTCTTTTAGAGTGCCTCCCCGATCAATCAAGAAGCTCATTGTCAGTTTTTTTTACCTCGTTATCTTCAGAGAATTCTCGTCAAATATCAATTACTTATCCTTTCGTCCAACATCTTATTCCCCAGTTACACTGGGACATTTTTCTTGAAAAATTATTTTTTTTTCAAAATGTTCTGTATGCAGGCAGAATCAAACAAATATCTCATTTTGCACGCATGTGTACCCATTTACATCATTTTGTATTCATTTGCATACATTTGCATTTGCATGCATTCATTTGCATCAATTTGCATTTGCATCAAGATTTCTCCGCTCAGGTTAAGGGATAAAACCTGAATCATTTTCCATGACTTCCTCAAAATGCTCCTCAAATTTATTTCGTCTCCATTCAGAAAAAAGGAATAATCTTGAAAGTAAACCACATATAGCTGAACTATGATGGTCCATTCAAAGCCTACAAGTTGAACCCTTCTTAAACTTTGATCCCTAGGGTAAATCCATATGGAATCAATAGTTTATAGGGTAAACCCCAGCCAAACCAATGTGATCTCTAGGTTAAATCCCTATAGAATTGATAGTTTTTTGGCTGAACCCCTACGAAACCGATGTGATCCTTAGGTTAAATCCCTATGGAATTGATAGATTGTAGGTTGAATCCTTGCCAAACTAATGTGATCTCTAGGTTAAATCTCTATGGAATTGATAGTTTGTAGGCTGAATCCCTGCAGAACCGATGTGATCCTTAGGTTAAATTCCTATGAAAGTGATAGTTTGTAGGTTGAATCTCTGCCAAACCAATGTGATCTTTAGGTTAAATCTCTATGAAATTGATAGTTTGTGGGCTGAATTTCTACGAAACCGATGTGATCCTTAGGTTAAATCCCTATGGAATTGATAGTGTGTAGGCTGAATCCCTGCCAAACCAAAGTGATTCCTAGGTTAAATCCCTATAGAATTGATAGCTTATAGGCTGAATCTCTGCTTAACCAATGTGACCCTTAGGTTAAATCTCTATGGAATTGATAGTTTATGGGTTGAATCTCTGCTTAACCGATGTGACCCTTAGGTTAAATCCCTATGAAATTGATAGTTTATGGGCTGAATCTTTGCTTAACTGATGTGACCCTTAAGTTAAATTCCTATGAAATTGATAGTTTGTGGGTTGAATCCTTGCTTAACCGATGTGACCCTTAGGTTAAATCTCTATGAAATTGATAGTTTGTGGGCTGAATCCCTGCTAAACCGATGTGATTTCTAGGTTAAATCCCTATGAAATTGATAGTTTGTAGGTCGAATCCATACTAAACCAATGTGATTTGTAGGTTGAACGCCTGTCAAACCAATATGGTTCTTAGGTTGAACCCCTTTGTGAACCAAAAGTCCTTCTCAAACCCAGTTCTTAGGTTGAACCCCTTTAGAACTAATCTCACTGTCAAAAATTCGATCTGTAGGTTGAAGTTCGCCTGATCCAATATTCTTTACAGTCCTTAGGTCGAACCCTTTTTGCATTGATATTTTTCAGAAATGTGATCTGTAGGTTGAAGTTCGTCTGATCCAAGTTCTTAGGCTGAATCCCTATTGAACCCATGTCATTTTCAGTGAACTAATGTCGTTCTCAATTGAACCAATGTCATTCTTAGGATGAATCCCTACTAAACCCATGTCATTTTCAGTGAACTAATGTCGTTCTCAATTGAACCAATATCGTTCTTAGGCTGAATCCCTATTGAACCCATGTCATTCCTAGTGAACCAATGTCGTTCTCAATTAAACCAATATCGTTCTTAGGATGAATCTCTACTGAACCCATGTCATTCTCAGTGAACCAATGTCGTTCTCAATTGAACCAATGTCGTTCTTAGGCTGAATTCCTATTGAACCCATGTCGTTCCCAGTGAACCAATGTCGTTCTCAATTGAACCAATGTTGTTCTTAGGCGGAATCCCTATTAAACCCATGTTGTTCCCAGTGAACCGATGTTGTTCTCAATTGAACAAATGTTGTTCTTAGGTAGAATCCCTACCGAACCCATGTTGTTCCTAGTGAATCAATAATAATTTTTTATTGAGCCGATTCGAGTTCCGACTCAAAATTTCTTTCCTTTAAATTTTAATTCTTCTTCGGAGATTCAAGTTCTGACTCAGATTTTCTTGTCAAAACTCAACTTTCGAGTTGATCTTTTATCAAATACCGAATCTTTTCCTTTGGGGAAAAGAGAAGAGAATTTTTGTCATGGATGTGTTGAGTCGTGCTTCAAATACTCGCTTTCACAAAGGATTTCAAGAATATTTTGCCAATTTGTCATTGAATATTTGTTGATTTCAAAATCTTTATTGCACAAAAACTTTACCTCGGAATACCTTCAATATTACTTTCGAAAGGACAAAGATTTCGCGAAGAAGGATTCAAAATTCAAAATCTTTTTATTGGCCAACCAAAAGGATGAAGAATAAATCCTCGATATGGTCAGCAAAAAAAATTCAATGTTACTGCAAAGCCATAAGTGATCAATATTGATCGCAGTTAATGGCACATTTTTAAAGATCATTCTTGGAAAATAAGGCAGTCGAAATATCCTGAGTGATAAAAAAAATCCATTCAATTTTCATATCTCCTCAATCATTTAAGCTGCAATTAAATATTTGTAAAAGGGATCTCTCAGTTGTCGTCAAGTTGAAGATGAATTATGCAAGTTAGACCCCGGGGGCCAAAGAAGATTTGGATCATCTCCAAGATGAAGGAGTTTGTGACGGATCCTTCCAGGGAAAGTTTAGATCGCCGCCAAGTTGAAGGCGAATGGATGAGTCTCCCGACAAACTCTAAAAGATATTTAATTTCTGATACCATCAAGAGATTTCCAACCAATGAGCCAATACCGTCAAGATAATCCCTGAGGCAAAGAAGGATCAGAACATCTCTGAGTTGAAGGACTTTGTAAAGTACTCTTCCAAAAAAAAAGAGAGAGAAAAGTCAGGACATCTCCAAAATGAAGGATGATGTAATCCCCAAAAACCCAAGAGAGCTTCAATTCTGTCAAAAAAAAAAAAGAGTGCAGAAAGATCATCATGAGAAAAGAATCTCAGGATATCGAACTGCCAAATCTGCCAAGAATCCTCTTTAAATTTTGTGAAATTCTATTATCATTATTTTTTCACCAATTGCTTTCACAATAAGAATTCTTTCTTTTCCGTTCATATCAAGGAAATTGATAGCTTCCTTGAAAGAAAGTCAATTGCAAGCAATTTGAATTTGAATCTTGATTCTACGAAGTTAAGTCCAATCGAAGGTAATACTTCAGGTAGAAAAGAGGGAATATTTTCACACCAATGTGCATCATTTTCAATTATTTTGAATCAACAATAATTTTCAACATTTTGACAATATTTTCTAGTTGTCTTAGCATGAAGTGAGAGCTTGAGGTTCATCTTTGGCGCATTCTGACACCGTTTGTTATCCCTTGTTAGGACTTGATAACGGGAGTTTTCAAGATTCCTTCCCTTCTTTGGTATAATTTGAGTGTCTGGGCTCTCAGATTCGCACACTTCTCTGTGTCCCCACTGTCTCACCATAGATAGTCCAATTTCGGCTTGAGGTTAAGCCACCAATCATTTTCTCGCAAAAGGCTATCAATTTCAAAAGTTATTTAGTCTCAGCAATGAGGTGCCCAAAATCAAACCCCTTTTCAAGTTTTAGGGACCCCAATTTCATCCTTTTGCAAAACCCCTATCGGATTCATTGTGCGGAAGTCCGAAGATCCCATCATGGGTTCTTCTTTCAAGAAACTCGTCATTTTCATTCCCGATCAGGTTAAGGGTTAAACCTGAGCCTCAATTTGATGAGGTATTTCATCTCTCGCTCAGGTTAGGAGTCAAACCTGAGCCTCGTTTTTACATGAGGTATTTCTCGTCCCATCCAGATTAAGGGCAAAACTTGAATCTCACTTCTTTGAAGTAAATCTCTTCTTCTTTATTCTCCATTTCATACCTATCAATTTCATCAGGACAAATCTTCATATCCAGTCAGATCCCTCTAACTGGGGCATTTTTATAGCCCAAATTTGGTGTATTTTTCTTTGCCACTAACTTCGTCCTCAACCCGTCTTAGTAGCAAAGAGGGGCATCTGTAAACACCCCAAGTTTTCCTCATCCATTCTCAGACAACACCCTTCGTGTGAATGCCAACCCTGGAAGGTCAGTACAGAAGTCCAACCCCGAGTCTGTGTCAAAAAATTACCATTTTACCCCTAGGTCATCCCAGACTCCTGTTCAGTCAGAGTCAGCCAAGCTCATTCTTAAGCTCAGAACAGTTAGAATGTCAATCATTTCTAGCTCACTTGAGCTCATGATGAACAAACCATTTTTATTTCTGACCATTCTTGCCAAAATGCGATCATTTCTCACTTAAATCCAAGTCAATTGTCTCCAAGTCAGTCAATCCTATTCCCCTAAGTCTAGCTTGAGCTCATTAGGAGTTCAAGTACCCCAGTTTCAGTTCAAAACCACTTTCAAGTGTCTAGGAGCCCATTTTAGCCTGTTTCAGCTCTTTCAACTGAAATTGAGCTGAGTCCAGCCAATTGAGCTAGTGTTTGAGCTTCGATTTTAGTTCATCTTAGTATTATTGACCTTTATTTCAGCTCAAATTCAGTTCTGGTCTACAATTCACATCACTCCAGTGACCATTTCTCTAAAAATGACAGTTTAGTCGGAGAGTTCAGTTGAGTCAGTGTCTTATCAATTCATTTGAGTTCTGAAACTCTAAAACACAGCTCAATCCAGTTTATTTCAGTTCAATCCAGCTCACACTCTAATTTTCAGTGTCACTCTAGCTTGGTAGAGCCTGAAAACCATTTCTTGAACCATTTTGTGATTTTTATCAAAATTATCATTTTCTGAACTAGTACAACTGTCGATCGGGGTCTAATGTCCAAAATTCTTCATTCAGAGTATGCATTTTGCATGACATTTCATATCATTTCACATCATTTCTCATCATTTCATCACATTTCATTTCATTTTCGAGATCCGGAATTCCAGTTTTATAAATTTCAATCCAGATTGAGTTTTAAAAGTTTTTAGAAATCAATTTCAAACCTTGGGTTTCCAAAATTGATATTTTTATACTCAAGATTCTAAATTAGGAAATATTTTCTCGAGAAAAATAATTTGGATTCCTTTCAAACTCAAATTTTCAAATTCTAAACTAGATTTGCTTCGCAACGGGGTATAAAACTTCAAATTCTGAGCTCGTTTCAAAAACTGCCAAAAATAGCTCATTTCGTCCAATTTTTTTATAAAAAGACTATTCTATTCCTACGATCCTCAAAATGAATTTCAAATTTGAAAAGTGAGTCCAATCTGAGATGGCATCTTCATTTACATTTACATTTACATTTACATTTACATTTTTATTTTAAATAAAAAATAAATAAAATAAGTATATTTTCTTGTTTATTATTTTATTTTCTTTCATTTTGTGGGACCCACAAGAGAGTCGACCAGCCCTCTCCCCTTCTTTCCTTTTTTTTCTTCCTTTTCCCTCCCTTTTTCCTTTCTTTTTCCCTTTTTCTTCTTTCCTTTCTTTTTTCCTCTTTTCTTTCCTTCTTGTTTCTTTTTCTTTCCCTTATTTCCTTCCCCTCCTCTTTCTATTTTGGCCCCAAGGCACCATACGGATGCCTCTCCAATCTTTCATTGGACTTAGCCCTAATCCTATCATCCTCATTAAAAACCTAAGTTTGCCTTTTAATAAAATCCAACAACACTACAGGACTGCCCCCCCTTGGAGTCTCTCTCTCTCTCCCTACCCTCTCTCTTGATCACTCTTTGGGTAAAGCCACCAAAGCCTGCTGGTTTTTTCATTTTTCACCAAGGGAGCAAAGGGACCATCCCTCTCATCCAGCCGACAACCACCATCTTCACTACCGGTTCACCATAATCTCAATTGCAGCCTCCTCCACTCTTGCCTTCACCAGCTATAGCTCCAACCACGGCAAGCAGCAACTTCAACCATTGTTCCAGCCTCCTATTGGCAGCAACTTCAACCTTCAGTCGACGCCTTCCAACACCTCCAGTTCCTTCATTGCAGCGGGTTCAGCTACATCAAAGTGGTGACAACCACCATATCAAACAGCAACCACCTCCATGGTGACGCCACCTGCTACCACCACATCCTTCTCACCAACCGATCCAAGCTATCCCAAGGTAAGTTATCCACTTTTTTTTTTTCGCTTTTCCTTTGTTTCATGCTTTTGCTGTTGAGAGAGAAGGATCCATCCAATCAATGGACTAAACCCTCCTTTCTCATAGCCACAAAAATAAAAGAATATGATTCGTATCTTCCTAAGTTTTCATGTTTTATTCCAGGTTTTAGATAAACTTTTATGTTTTATGTTACTTATTTCAATTTATATTGATAGTTTGTTATGTTTTACCTTAGGCATCCAATCCAGTTGTAATTTCATGTTTGATTTCCCACCAATAAATCCTAATTTTTTTTGTTGAGAATGCCTTTATCTATCTGCAATATTCTGCCAAAAATTTGAATCCATTTGAGTTCTTGAATTCCAGCAAATAAACCAAATCCCAAACTGGGATTTTACCCTTCTGGAAATTCCTGATTTTGTTTTAGCGGATAAGAACATTTGAGATCTCTCAGATGGACAATCCAAATCATCCTCAAAAAAATATAGTGGATCCTTGTTAGAATCTATTGTTTTTAAGTATTTTCCCAGATTTTTCCAATGAGGTTTGATCTCTGCTAAAAATCAAGTTTTCTCGAAACTTGTGAAAGTCTCAATTTCTCATTTTTAGGGTCTAGACCGACCCTAATCCACTGTGATGCTTCAATCTGTAGGTTGGATGTCAAAAATTTCAACAGTGAAGTTATTCTTCACTATTCTCTCTATCATTCCTCAAAAATTGAGAATTTTAGGAGCATTTTAGGTATTTTTTCCGAAATTAAATTCCCTGTTGGTCAAATTCCAGTGTCTGAGAATTACAGAGATCTAGATCTCTGATAATCCTCTGCTCTTTTCCAAACCATTTATCTAATCCCAAAACTGTAAAAAAAGGCATTTTTCCTCTGTTTGTCAGAAACATTCTCCCAAAATTTTAGTAATTTTATCTACTGTTTGCTATTTTTTCCATAATTTTTCCCGAAACCTATGAGTCTGCCCTAAGTCCTAGAGTCGTCGAATTTCGATCCAACTTGTCAGAGCTGTCAAGCTCCAACCATAGGTCAAAACCGGAATCTGTAAAAGAAAAAATTTTTTCTTAATTGTTCTCTGTCACCCCATAAAATTTGGGAAATTTTTATGGTAGTTTATTACCCGAAATTTAGTTTAGATTTAGAATTTTATGCAAAATCATGATTTTTAGGATTTTTAGTTAATTTCCCATATTAAAAAAATATCAAAAATATAGATTTTAGAGCTTCATTCTATTTTTAGAGTCTGTCTAGGTATCCATGCCAAATTTGGCTTAATTCCAAGTTCATTTAACTTGTATGTTAGTTTACTTTTAAATTCAGAGGCGAAAATCAAGTTAAATTCGATATTTTGTGATACTTTTGTCATTCTAGGGTGTTTATCCTGTGAATAAGCATATCATATCATACTAGGGTAAACTTCAATATCATTTGCATTTTATATTTCAACTTTTTGCAAAATTTATTTCAGAAAACCCTGGTTTCAAGGCCATAGTCTTGCTATCAGGGGCATTTTGGTTATTTTGACCTCAATTTCAAAATTCCAATCTTTAATTCTTTGACTTTTCATGCATATCATCATATTTCATTATATTGTGTTTCATTTTATTTCATTTGATTTTCAAATTTCTAAATTTACAAAAATTCTCTCAAAAAACCTTGATTTCAAGGTCATTAGGGGTATTTTGGTTTTTTTTACTCTAATTTCGAATTTCCAAGTTTATTTTTGAATTTGGTTACTTATTTCTCATGTTTATATCAAAATGGGTATGAATTTGGGTTTATATCTGAATAATATCTGATAATTTTCAATATTTTCGGATAAATCCAGATGAACATACATTTCTGTGCTAACATATTTTTCTAGTTTTGCAGGAACATTCAAGAAGAAGACTTAGCTATTTTATTTATTTTATTCAATTCAATGTAATATCAAAGATGTAATATTTGGAATAAGATTTACATTTTCTGCATAGAATAGGACTGCATTACATATAATTTAATTTCTGTAAATTTCAATATCTTATGTACCATTCATGCATATTTTTCTAAATCCACTATGGTTGACACGAATGGCATGTGCACAAGCTCTTAGGGAGTTGATAAACTTGGTGGAATTCGTATTTTTGGCCATAGTCAGAATACGAATGAAACTCATATTTGTGATCTTCGTATTAGCCACATTCAGCCTACACTCTAAGGCTAACTTCAAAAATGCACTACATTTCTCAAAATTTCAAAAGGATTTTCCCAATTCCTTAAAGAATTATCTTTCAAATTCATATTCATTCATTCAATTTGCATCATTTTCAAACTCATTTCCCTATTCCATTTCAGAGAAATCGATTTTTTCAAAACTTTCTAAGTCTTTCTCATGATTTGATTTTCTCAGAACTCTGAGTTTTCAAATGGTATTTCAAAGTATTTTCCAAGTTTAAATCATGATTTTCTAATGTTTCAACTTTCTCAAATTTCAAAATCCTAAGTTTTTTCAGAAATCGATTTCTCAAAATCCTTGAATTATTTCTGAAACTGGTTTTTCTTAGAATTCCCAAGTCTTCTTCATAAATCAATTTTCTCAGAAAGAGCATTCAGATCAAATTCCAAAAATCGATTTTCTCAAAATCCAAGTTTTCCTGAGAATCAACTTTCCCTTCAAAAGTCTTTTTCCAATGCAAATTTCTGATTTCTAATGAAATTCAATGATTTTCCCAGAAATTCTCTTTTCCAAGTATTTTCTAAGCAAACATGATATTTCTTAAAATGTGCATTCTTTCAAAATCTCATAGCACATGCCTGATTCTCTGTGCATTCTAGGAAAATAGAACATGATTTAGATATTTGAGTTAAGTAAAAGCGCACATTTGATCCTTGGTTCAATTACCTTTGGTAAAGGCTCCCGGAACTGTTGAACCTCGTACCGACAGGCGGATCCCATTCCACAAAATTTTCCTGCAAATTTCAAAAATGGAGGCGCATAATTTTTAAAACCATTTTCAAAAACTTTGGTCGAGTTTGACTCACAGAATTGTTTCTCTCTCTTGCAGAGGGAGGGGAAAAATTTTGCGATGATAACAGGGGTCGAGCCCCCTCCCTGTCTTACGTGATGTGAGGGAGGGGGCCCTCCCTGTTCTTTTTTCGCCAGGGAGGGGCCGAGCCCCCTCCCTATATCCTGTGTTACGGGATGCAAGGGAGGGGCTCAGCCCCCTCCATGTTCTTTTTCGCCAAGGAGGGGTCTCCCTGTCTTACGGGATGCGAGGGAGGGGCCCGACCCCCTCCTTGTTCTTTTTTCGCCAGGGAGGGGCTGAGCCCCCTCCCTATCTTACGGTCTCCCTCTCGCTAGTGGATTGTTTTTTGTTGTATTATTTTATATATTTGTGCTTTGCAGGTATGTAGTTGAGCTAATTGCACGATGCTTAATGCTAAGCATCGCATGCAGTTAAAAATACAATGCAAAAAGAAATAAAAAAAATGCAAAGGAAAAAGCAATACAAATCGGGTAAACACCCATGGTGAGTCAGTGATGCATGTGCATCATAGGTTATTTAATTTCTTAGATGCAACACTTTTTTGTTCACACACTCACTTAGTTGTGGATATCTAGGACTGCTTTGATGGAGTTTGCAGATCATGTTAAGCATGATTTTAATGTATGAAAATAGAAGTGTTCTTATTTTTTGAGTTCGGATTCTATGTTAGTCATGAAAGTAGTTAGCGGGATACTGGATTGCGTTTGTTGCAGGTACATGTTTGACATGATTTTGATCTGAATGATTTGATTGTATTACAATGTTTGATGTGATTGTATCCATGCTTGCATGAAGTTACTTTCAATTTGATTACGACTTCCATGTGAAATTGTATCATGAAAATATGCTTCAAATGAATGTATCGTGTTATGAATGAGTTTGTACATGAAAATGATTGATAAGTTATCAATGCTTCAAACATGTTTCAAATGAATGGTTTTGCACATGAAAATATTAAGTTATTAATGCATGCATCATAGTTCGTGTGATATATATATATGTATGTGTGTGTGTGTGATATATCAAATCATTACATCTACCACGAATGCATGATAAATTTGATATTTTTTTCATCATAGCATTCTGATGATTCTCTTTTAACTAGTTAGGATAATATATGTAACATCATACGACAAAATGACTACAAACCATGAATGAATGTACCGCAGGATAGTTGACAATGAGGTATCGCTTGAATATATGGATGGTGTTGATATTTTTATTGAATTTGCAAAGGCAAGTGTCAGTATAGTAGATCCCACAAGTCGGATTAGGTACCCCTGCAAGATTTGTAAGAACAATTGATTTGTACAACCTCATGGCGTTAGACATCACCTATACAGGAAGGGTTTTGTGAGTGATTATCAGAATTGGACATTTCATGGGGAAGAATTTAAGAACAATTTTGATGCACGGGTGAATGTGGTGCACAATAATCCATATGTGGATTTGATATTTGATGTCGCGGGATCATAACTAGGTTTTGCTATGGGTTCTAGTGATGTACCAACTGGGGTAGAGGAAGAAGCATCAAACGATGCAGCTAATAGATTTTAAGATTTACTTAGAGATGTTGATGAGCCACTTTAGAAAGATTGCGAGAGTCACACTATCTTGTCTGCAGTTCTTCAGCTACTGAATCTCAAGTTTGAGTTTAATTTGAGTCAATCATGTTTTGACCGTCTATGCTCTATTGTGAAGAGTATATTGCTCAAAGATGAGAAATCGCCACAAAATTTCTATCGTGCGAAGGTTATGGTCAACGCTCTAGGTATGGGGTATCAAAAGATAGATGCTTGTCCAAATCACTGCATGTTGTATTTCAAAGATTAGGAAAATAGCAGATCATGCCCATCATGTGGGCATCCTGGGTTCAAGCCAACAATAAGAGGCAATGGTAGTATGAGGTCAAAAGAAGTGTCATACAAGTCACTCTGCAACTTCCCTTTCACCCCTAGATTTCAATGATTGTATATGTCTTCGAGGATAGCTAAACACATGAGATGACATGCAAATAAAGTTCAATATGATAAAGACAAGATCACGCATCCTGCTGACGCGAAAGCTTGGAAGCACTTTGATCGTACTGATCAGACCTTCGCAATGGAAGTGAGAAATGTTAGGCTTGGTTTATGTACAGATGGATTTAATTAATTTGGGGGTAGATCAACTCCATACTCGTGTTGGCCAATATTTGTAATCCCGTATAACCTTCCTCCAAGCTTGTGTATGAACCACCAAAATCTTTTCTTGTCTCTATTGATCCCTGGTCCGACCTCTCCGGGCCAAAATCTTGATGTATATTTAAGGTCATTGATTGATGAACTGAAAGTACTATGGGATGACGGTGTTTTCATGTACGATGCCCATAAAAAATAAAACTTTAGTATGAAGGCTGTTGTTCTATGGACAATCAGTGACTTTTTTGCATATGGTATGTTATCTGGTTGGAGCACACATGGGAGGTTGACATGTCTATACTGTATGGAGGATACAAAATCTTTTAGATTGACGCATGAAAGGAAGCCAAGCTGGTTTGAATGTCACCATCGATTTATACCCAGCGACCATCAGTTTTGACGACAAAAGAATGTGTTCCAAGCAGGCACAACTGAAATGGAAGGTCCACCTACATGGTTGTCTGGCATAGAGATTTTAAGAAGATTGCGATACTTTTTATATGGACTGACAGATGCCCGTAGCCTAACGCCCTTCCTTGAATTTAGGAAGGATCACAATTGGACAAAGAAATCTATATTTTGGGAACTACCATATTGGCCGACCTTATTGATGCGACATAATTTGGATGTGATGCATGTAGAAAAAAATGTATTTGATAATGTATTCAATATGGTAATAATGAATGTGAAAGGGAAAATAAAGGATAATCCAAAGGCCCGTATGGATTTAAAAGTAATATGTAAAAGACCAGAATTGAAACTCAAAGAGTACAATGACAAAGTACTGAAACCAAAGGCATGGTACGCGCTTGAACCAGATCAAGTAAACAAGGTATGTCAATGGTTGAGACAGTTGAGATTTCCAGATGGATTTGCTCGGGCTGTAAAGATAGACGAGGGACATATATATGGGTTAAAGAGCCATGATTGTCATGTCATTATGCAACGATTGATACCCCTAGCATTCCATGATATGTTAGACAAACCTATATGGGGGGTATTGTCCAAGTTGAGTAGATTTTTTAGAACATTGTGCGCATCGAAATTCGTAGTATCTGAGGTAAAGAATCTCAAGAATTTTGTCGTCACTACTATTTGTTAGCTAGATAAGATATTTCTGCCAGCATTTTTTGTTGTTATGAAACATGTGATCATACATTTGCCATATAAACTAAGGGTTGGTGGTCCTGTGCAATATCAGTAGATGTACCCATTTGAAAGGTATATGTTTTTTTATATTTTTTTGTTCAATGCTATTGAGAAATTTATTATAATCCGAGATGTATATTGTTGACAGATGCATGTTTGACCTTAAAAAAAAGGTTTGGAATAAAGCAAGAGTAGAAGGCTCTATTTGTGAGGCATACACTTTAGAAGAGATTTTAAATTTCTCATCTATGTACTTTGAACCTCACATTTCAACACGTTACACATGCCCACCTCATAATGATGATAGAGAATAATTTACTGTAGCTGACAAACTGTCGATATTTCAACCACTTGGGCATGCCTTTGGCAGTTGCCAGTCAAGACTCTTGGAAGATGGAGAGCAAGATGGAGCACAAATCTATATCCTTTTTAATTTTTCAGCAATCGATCCATACATCGAGTAAGTATACTTAATATGTAACACTAAGTTCTATATGTGCGTACATGGTTTGGTAATATAAGTATTTGTTATGTGCAGACGATTTGATCTGAAGTTGCAAAGAGAACTTCCACATCTCACTGATGCAGAAGTACAGAAAGAACATGAAAATAAGATTGTGGCATGGTTGAAAGAGTTGGTAAGGATGATGACATACATTTTTTCCGTGTAAACAACAATAAGTTACTTAATTGGTCATGATCACAGTCATTGTTTAAGCTTGTAGGTCCGCCATGGTGATGTTAAAAATCAAAGAATATGTGATTTACAAAATAGTCCAACCAAAGTTGTGCAATGTTATAACGAGTACATTGTAAATGGTTATTGATTTTATACAAAAGACTACGGTGTAAACAAATCAATGATGAATAGTGGTGTGTGCGTTAAGGGTAGTAGCTACGGTGAAAATGAATATGACTATTACGGTGTTATAGAAGAAATAATGGAGTTGACTTACTTAGCCATAAATAATAGGGTAACTTTATTCAAGTGTCATTGGTTTGATCTCACAACAACAAGAGTCGACAAAGTCTCAGGCATTGTGGAGGTGAATCATAAATCAAGGTTTGTAACATATGAACCATTCATATTAACCTCGCAAGCTTTACAAGTTTACTATACTTCATATCCGAGTACAAGGAAGTCAGATAGAAATGAATGGTAGGCGGTTTGCAAGGTGAAATCTAAATTATACCCCGAGTATGATCAGTTACAAAAAGACAAGTTAACTGAAGAGAGTGATTACTATCAATCAAATGATATGTATGACTTCTCTTATGGTCACAATGTCACGCATGGTATGCATGTCATATCTCCATTGGTTGATGGCACATGCATGGAAGAATGTGATCCAAATGATATACCAAGTGGATGGGCACCCAATGAAGAAGAAGAAGAAAATGACGAAGAGAGAGAAGGAAGAAAAAAAATATGAAAGTCAAACAAGTGATGAAGAAGAATTCTCGAGCTAGAAAAATACATCTTGTAATACATACCTCTATTTGATGTGAATGATTTGAATGTATTGAAATGTATTGCAATGACTTGAATGATTTGAATGTATTGTAATGTTTGAATGTATTGCATGAAGTTAATTTCGATTTGATTATATATCTTTGATAGGTATAGAGTTATGATTTGAATGTATTGAAATGTATTGCAATGACTTGAATAATTTGAATGTATTGCAATGTTTGAATGTCTTGCATGAAGTTATTTTCGTTTTGATTATGTATCCATGATGATATAAAGTTGTGTAACTGATAAAATTGTATTGCAGGTTAAGGATAAGTTATTCATGATTAGCAAGTGATGTCATATCTTATGTTTTAATGTATTGCAATATTTGATGTGAATGATTTGAATATATTGAAATGTATTGCAATAACTTGAATGATTTGAAGGCATTGCAATGTTTGAATGTATTGTATGAAGTTATTTTTTATTTGATTATGTATTTTTGATAGGTATAGAGTTATAATTTGAATGTATTGAAATATATTACAATGACTTGAATGATTTGAATGTATTGCAATATTTGAATGTCTTGCATGAAGTTATTTTTTATTTGATTATGTATCCATGATGATATAGAGTTGTGTAACTGATAAAATTGTATTGCAAGTTAAGGATAAGTTATACATGATTAGCAAGTGATGTCATATCTTATGTTTTAATGTATTGCAATATTTGATGTAAATGATTTGAATGTATTGAAATGTATTATAATGATTTGAAGGTATTGCAATGTTTGAATGTATTGCATAACATTTTTTATTTGTTAGAATATGGTTTGTGGAGGTTACAGTGGTTGATCACCCAGTGGTAGTCAGTCTCAGCCTTCATCTTCATGGGTTGCTTCGATAGGTATATCATTTAACTAATTATATACTTGATTAGTTTAAATGTGCATTGTGTGAATTTCTAACTCATTTTTCTATAGATGATGCTTTGTCTGCACATTACCCACCTACACCAGCTATTCATATAAGTCACAAGACAACGCTGGATGCAGGGTCTTCTCAGTCTGACACATGATGACTCATTCAAATAGTGTATATCGATAATCGACCGTAAGTATTTCATTTTTACTTATCCTATACTTATCTTATAAATATTGTATATTGATAGTTAATGTGTACCAATTCATGTGCAGCGCGAGGTTTGAGCCACAAAAGGTAATACGAGAGATTAAGCATTCACTAGTTCAATATCTACCAGGATCGACCGCTTAATGGAAAAAGTACCCGAAGGAGGTGTTGGACAGATTGTGGTCCTCATTCATGGTATATAATTGTTTCTCATAGTTAATATGTTTCATATTTAATATTTTGTTATAGTCATGTCTACTAACTTTCTGAAATTATTTATAGGCTTCGAATCGCTTCACTACTGCGATGGAGGAGCAAGACGTGGAAAAGGTATGGCAGAAAGTGGCTGCCTGTCGATTTGCAAACATGCTACATAATATAAAGACTGCAGCAAGAAAAACATCTAGCGTGATAGATGATCCACTGCAGTGGAAGGGCTATGGCCCTCCTACTATCAGGTCAGATGTTTGGGATAAAATATGTGACAAGTGGGCGGGGCATGAATTTTGAAACCGCTCAGCGAAGGCTGTACAAAACTGAGCAAAGATGCCTGATGCCCATCTACACACAAGTGGATCTAGGACTTTTGGGAGCCACCTAAAGAAAATGGTAACTCATCAATATATATATATATATATATATATATATATATATATATATATATATATATATTGTCAATTTTATAAGTATTGTTGCATACCTGTTAAATAATTTTTTTATTATTTAACTTTGCAGAAAGCAGAAAAAGGAGGCATTGTGCCATACAAGGATGTGTTTGTTGAAACACATAAACGTAATACCACGAGAGAGTTTATATTAGAGAAGGCGAGAATGACAATGATATGTATTTATTGTATTAATAAACATTGTAATATACAAGTTATCATAAACATTATAATTCTCAATTATTAATCCACATTGTAATCATTACTTTGTATGAGTCATACGAGCAATAGATGGTAGAGCGATATGGCGATGACTCCACTCAGCATCTACCTTTTGATCCTGCAGCATGGGTGACTGCAATAGGTGAACCCAAAAAGGGTTGCGTGTTCAAGTTTGGGAGTAATATGAACACCTCACCAGTCATTGCCTCCTCCAGTCACGGCTCTCAGACTTCTCCTATCAGCATCAACTCCAAGTATCTGACTAACCCACCTAATTCTTGGGATGGTGTCTGCCAGCTTGTTAAAGACACAATGCAAGACTATTTACATAAAATAATTTTCGACGTTGTCCATAATAAGTTGTGCAACTTTTTTCGGGACAGGGAAACTTCGTCTGCAGGTGCCTCTCAGGTATGAAAGTTTCATGTGATTTGTTTCATGTCGTTAGATTTCAAGATAGTATATGCATGATTAGAACACATATTTGCATGATTGAATCATTATGAATTTTTTATGTCAGCCTTAGAACACATCTGAATTATGTTAATATCTTTCACTTTATTGCTAGCTAGATTATGTGTAATTCACTCATGTTACTTTGATTGCCTTAACTTAGGTGCATTGCATAAAATTTATTTTATTATATTTTGTTTATCAATACTAACCTTTCTTTTTTCTTGTAGGATGCTGGAGATAATCAGCATAGAGGAGCTGAAGGGGCAGATCGAGACAATGAAGAAGATGACGCACAGAATCTTGGCGATGATTAGATTCATGTGTTGAATTTGTTGTACCTTCTTGTTATTTCAAAAGAAAATCTTTATAAATGTTCACTTATAAATAATTAGAACTTGTCGAGGATTATAGTGGATCTATAAATTGTTTCAATTGCTTTTTATTTGTATTTTTATGTGTACTTTATTTTTTATACACAGGAAATATAAATTGTATTACGAGAATTTTTTTCTCGATATTTATGTTTTAAACAAATTTATTTATTTATTTTTTATTGTTTGTGACAGATTAGCAACAAATATTATCAGTCACTATTTAGTATCGGCGTCTAATTTAGCGATGGATTAGGCACAAATATTTATCCATCACAAAAGTGAATCGGCCAATATTTTTGCGATGAATTTTAATTTTGTCGCTAATTCTGTCGCTACAATAGCAACAGAATTAACGACGGATTAAAATCCGTTACCAAACCAAATCTCTGCATATTATTGATGGCCTTGCGACGAATCATGACATTCGCTAATTCATCGCAAATTAGCGACAGAACTTATGACAGATAGTTTTCATCACTAATTAGCGACTAGAATTTTGAGATGGAAGTTATCCGTCGCTTAGCAATCGCTAAACTGTTTAGCGACGGATTGGTGATGGATTAATGACAGATTGAGGTCGTCGCTAATCCACAAATTTCTTGTAGTGAGAGACTGATACAATGGAAGACTGTTCCTTTTTATAAAAATTTTTTTTCGAAATATGGGTTCAAAACTAAGACCAAAATTCTCAAAAACATTTTGCCTCTTTGGCAAATCAACATTTTTCATATTTTTGCAAATTAATGTACCACTTCGGCATTGAGTCAATACCCAACACATTTTTATTCCATACACAAGGTTTGCCACAAAAATACTTTTCATTCATTTCATAATATGGGAGGAGTTTACAAACCATAATATTTATACAAGATAAAGTACACAAACCAAAACTAACTTCCAAAAGCAGTTATAGGTTCAGTGTCGTAGAAACAACACCAAAGTAAAGTGGGATGAGACAACAACATGTCTCAGTATTATCCAACACTCAACACGACTCACAAGACTAGCATAACAAGCATTTATTGTTGAAAATATCGTCATGGTCAAAACTCAAATCCTAACATTGGAAGAGTCAAGCCTTCACTCTCAAGAGTTGACTTTCAAGTCTACTAAAATATAAAGGAGTCAATCCTTCACTCTCAAGTCTAAACTATAAACTGAAACATAAAGGAGTCAACCCCCCCCCCCCAACACAGGAGTCGATCCACAGGTTACACAACACAAGCTAGAAGTCGACTCTCATATGCCAACTCAAAATACTTTTTTGGTACCACGTATCAACACCTAACATAAATCAACAAAATCACAAGAGGTGTTGTCCTTATCCTCCTAGGGGTCGACCCTCAACAAACTCCCAAGTTAAACCACAATGTGTAATATCTGCGATTTTATTGATTTCAAGTTATTATGAAATTAGGACTTAAGTTATGAAGAATATTATAAGAATAATTATAAAATTTAAAAATATGTGGCTTCAACAAGTGAATAAACGATTTTACGTATACATTTGTATTATGGATTTTGGATTGAGTTAGGTTTGGATCCAGTGTTGTTTTGGACTTGGTGTTTGGATATGAATCTTTTATTGGGTTTTGGGTTTAGACCATTTTATTTGGCTCTTAGATCCAACCCAACTAGGTTTTAGATCTGTATCGGGTTTTGGATATAGATCAGGTTTTTGGATTCAGATCACTTTTAGATTTAGATTCAAGTGTGAGTCACTCCAGCCTTTAGAGAATGTTCTAGAACCATAGAAGGCTCTAGAGAGGGTGGGACACCCCTCCCTAGGGATCAGCCCTAGTGTGTACTACATGAATTGGTGCTCCAAGGAGGGGAAGCCCCCCCCCTTGGTGGATTTTTAGTATATAAACAAAAGAGAGAGAGAGAGAGTTCTCTCTTATTTTTATTTTCAACTCTTTTCTTCTCATTCTTATTCTTCTTCCTCTTTCTTCTTATTTTTCTTGAATCTTTTTCAGCAGCCATTGGAGTTTTACCAAGGTTCTAAGATGGGAGACAAAGGTTTATCTACGGTTAGAAACTCGATTAAGGTAGGTACATCAATCACATAGGCACCGATTTTTTCAAACGCATAAAATATGTGTAGGATGATTTTCAGATCTGAATCAATGGTAGATCAAACCTTGAAATACCTCTCTAAGGTTGATTTTCAATCTAGAGAATACATTTTTATGGATCTATGTTGTTAAAGAATAGAAAAAGAAAAGTAATTTTTGAAACAAGATGTTTTACGGGCTTATAAAGAAAAAAATGATTTTGGGATAGTTTCTTTAATATTTTTGTTAAATCTTATTATTTCAGAATGATTAATATGTTAATCTTAGTTTATATTAATGAAATATAGGTTTTATATGATCTAGAAATTTGTTATATCCTTGAATCTATGTTTTTGTATGTGAAAAATTGTTTTAATGAGGGTTTTGGCGAAAACGTTTTTAGGGCTTTATTATTTTTTATAAAGAAAGTTGATCTAAGAATGTATAATGGATTATTTCATGTTTAGCATAATTAAACTGCATGTTGATGTACAAAGAATCTATATTTTCTTGATTGATTAGGGTTTATTGTGATTCTTGTATAGATGAAACCTTATTCGAGTTATTTTTTGATGGTTTTACGATTTTCAGATGATGTATGTTATTTATTTTAGCAAGATTAGCATGGATTTGAGCAAATAATTATTGTATGATAATATAAAAATGATTAGAGCATAAAAAAGTTATGATTGTGTGGATCTTTACCTTTAATCTTAATCTTTCTTGATGGATCTTGCATGATGTTGAATCTTGGTTTTTCAGTTCTTGTTTTTTATCCTGACCTGTTTCTAAAAAAATAGATAACTCCTTGAAAATGAATTCAATAAATTAAAATAAAACTACTAGGGGGTTCTACACACCTAGGGTTTGAATTTAGATTCTTAAATCACTTTGTTTGGATAGTATTGGGGCTGAAATGTTCTTTGCAATATAGCATTGGTTTTCTGCCCTGTCTGCAAAACTGTTCTGACCCTTGATTTTGTTGGTTTTAAATACCCAAGAAATATTGATCAAAATAAATTGAAAAAAATCTTGGTGAAATAAAATAGGTATAAGAAGATCCTGTAAAAAGGGTTTTGTAAAAAGATTTTTTTGTAGGTCTAAAGAAATTCTCCAAACTGAGATAATTTTTTAAAGATAACAAGATCTTGTTTATATTTTTCCTAAATAGGGTTTAATCCATGACTTTTCGTTATTTTTGTATAACGAATTTTTAGGTTATGTTTCTTTGACTGTTTTAAGAAGACGTAAGGGTATTATCAAAAAAATGGGAAAAGTATAATTCAGTTTCTAAAATTTTTGATGGGTTTTCCAAAAATGGGTTAACATGGACCCAAATTTATACATGAGAACATGTATGAATTCTTAAATGTATTTTATATTATACATCATGGTTATGAATGTTTATCTTGAATTTTGAGCTGATATGCATACAAACTAAATGCATTTCATGTTATTTTTTATTTATAACCATTCATATGACATGTATGTTAATGAACATTGAATCTCATAAGACATGATTAATGTAAAGTGAATTGTTACAATGTTATTGCTTGTTTAAGCATGATCATGAATTGCATGTGGTTGCAGTCATTATTTATGCATGTGAGCATATAACATGGTGATACTGATGCATGATATGAGCACGTGTGTGTGTGTGTGTGTGGCTTGGTATGAGCCAAGATTTGATGAAACCTATGGGTGCCTATGGTGCACTAGAGACAGAAAAAAAATATCCACGCACATAATCATATAATTGCCTTGTGGATGCTAGGCTCACATTGTTAATTGTGAGATCTGGATGGGTTAAAAA
The DNA here is from genome assembly GCF_984573655.1 of Nuphar pumila. Taxonomy (NCBI): domain Eukaryota; kingdom Viridiplantae; phylum Streptophyta; class Magnoliopsida; order Nymphaeales; family Nymphaeaceae; genus Nuphar; species Nuphar pumila. Next base: position 103,643,384 of record NC_143252.1, on the reverse strand, counting down.
CAGACTTGCTTATAGAATCTTCAGTGGGAGATTGGGTTGATGAGCCCAGGTGTGCACATGTAATTTAATTTCTAAGCCTAATAATTAAATAACACCCATGACCCATTCATAAGAGGTCCTTTGGAGAAAGTGGGGGTATACATGATTCGGTGATCGTTATTTTTGTTTTGAAGAGCGACGACATCTCCTGGTCCTCTATCTCTGGTCATAGGGGGGTCAAACTACCATATGTCCTAGGTGGTAGATTTAAAATCTCTGTAGAATAGGAATCGATTTCATACGGGACCACTGGGAGTTCTTTCAATTACAGACCGCTCCAGTGGAACCTTGAGGTGAGGTTGTATGTTCTTTCTATTCAATGAGGTTAATAAAATACATGGCATAATACACCTCTCATTAAATTAGATGAATCGAAATTAAGAACCTGTAAACACCCCAAATTTTCACTCACTTCCCCAACATTTCCACCAAGCATCATCATTCAACTCCCCGGAAATCCCTGGAGGGCAAAATGGTCATTTTTGAGCATGGAACCTGCAAAAGTCCAAATTTCATCTGCAACTCTCAAAATTTCTCTAAATTTAGCTCAAATGTTCAAAATTCTATTCCTGACAGGAGACAGGAATCTCCAAATCCTGATTCAGGATTACATTTCATAAGACATGTCATTGCATAGCATTGCATGAGCATTTCATATCACTGCACTGCACAACATGTCATTTCGAGGTCCAAAACTCTTGATTTCAAAATTTTCAATCCAGATTAGAATTTCAACTCTTTTTAAAATCAATTTCAAAACCCTCGGTCTTCAAAATTGTCAATTCTTCCCATTTTACCCCCAGGACTCTGAATTTCAAAATATTTTTATCAGGAAAACAATCTGGATAATTTTCAATAAATTTCATCTCAGATTTTGCCCTTTTGTCAACAAATTTCAAATATCTTCCTTTTACAAAATCACCCTACAGGGGCCAACTCTTTTCAAAATTTCTGTTTTGCCAATTAGTCCAGATTTTATGAAAATTCCAAAAAGAGGTTTTACTGTCTTGTCCTTATTTCAATAAAGAAGCAATGTGGGGCCCACATTGAGGTGGTGTCACATAGGCTTTTCTTTTGAAAAACCTGAATTTTGAAAAACCCAAAAATATAGGAGCCTTGTCCCTGGATTGGTGCCACTGGGTCTTTTTCTCTCTCCTCCCATTTACCTGCCAAGTGTCAACGTGGGGTTCACCTAGAGGTGGCGCCACATGTCACCTTCTCTCTCCTACCATCCTTTGACACATGTCAGTGTGGGGCCATCTTAAGATGCTGCCACATGTCATTAGACATCCTCTTCATTGTATGCCACGTGTCAATGTCCACCATCTTCACCCTATGCCATGTGTCAGTCCAAGGTCACCAGGAGATGCCACGTGTCATGTGCTGCCTTGTCCAGAAAAAGTAGAGTTCTCTCCTTCTCAGGTGGCGCCATCTGAGGTATTCTCTCCTGCAGCAGATGACACATGTCATTCTCTGCTCTTAGAAAAATCAAATGACACATGTCATTCTCTGTTCTTCTCAGAAAAAGCAGACTGACACATGTCATTCTCTGCTCTTCTCAGAAAAAGCAGACTGACACATGTCATTTCCTACTCTCTTCAGAAAAAACTAGAATTCAAACATTCAAATCCTTCCAGAGGTGGCGCAAATCCTGAACTTCACCTTTTCTATTTTGTCTGAGATGGCGCCACATGGCTTGAACCTCCTTCTCTTCCCTCTGCCACGTGTCAATCTCTGCTTCTTTCAAAAAAAGCAGGATGACACATGTCTTCCCCTACTATTTCTCAGAAAAGTAGATGACACATGTCATTTCTAGCTTCCTTCAGAAAAAGTAGAAGACACATGTCACTCTTGGCCTTCTCCAGAAAAAGCAACCATTCAAAGATCTTCAGACAAGACCTAGGTGGCGCAAAATCCTGAATTATGCTTTTCCTACTTTGTCTATGAGGGCGCCACATGTTCTTTGCTCCTCCCAACTGCCACATGGCACTGTAGGAGCCACCCTGAGGAGGCGCCACATGTCCACCCTCCATTCCTCCAAAGCCAACCCCCATTTGAATTTCAAATCTCCCTCTGAGGTGGCTCCATTTGAGAAGACTCCTCCAGACAGCTAACACTTGTCAAAAGCATAATCATCCTGAACTGCCACATGTCCAGACCTCCCTGCATCAGAAAAAGCAGAAATTTGAACTCCTCTGAGGTGGCGCATTTTGCTTCTTTCATTCATGTCCTTCTGACATGTGTCAAGAGCTCCCCAGAGGTGGCGCCACATGGCATGCTCCTACTATTTCCAACTTTACACCTCAGAATCTCTTTTGAGGTGGTGCCATTCCAGAACCCCACTTGGCTCCATTTTTTATATTTATTTTTTTTTTATAAAATTAGCCCTCTGAGGTGGCGCCATAGGAGGACCTTCAGAAAAGCCAAGTTTGAATTTCAAACTCCAAGAGAGCACCCCCTGAGGTGACACCATTTGGGAGCCTCCTGCAGAAAAAATCAAGCAAACCCCAATTTTAAAAATTTTCAAATTCTGCTGAGGTGTCTCACCCACAAAATTCCCATTTTATTTTCTCAAAAAATCAAAATAGAACCCTCTGAGATGGCACCACATGGAGGGCTCAGATTGAGCCTGTTTGAAATTCAAATTTTTCAAAAAAACTCTACAAATACAAGGGCTCACACCCAGCCTAGAGGACTCCAATTGGAGACTCCAATTTTGATTTTGAACTTCAGCCTAGATCCCTTTTAGAACTCAATTGTGTTCCTTGGAATTCACGCCCTCTTGGGCTCAGTGGAGAAGGTGCAGTGAAGTACCTACATTGCTCGTGCAGTGGCCAATTCGATTCAAGCGTGGGTCGATCTTGGTGAATCATCCGAAGCCCGGATCGAAGGACGAACGAAACCATTGGTACCCGTCCCTTTCAAGAGTTTCAAAGCTGCATAACGAAGCAAGATGCACCTCTTTTCCTCTTGATTTCATAATACCATGATTTGATTCATGTGTCGTTTGAAGAAAGAGCTCATCCGAGGAATGGATTGAGCTATTCTCATAAAACGACAAATATAAAAATATATAATTATACTTCCTTGATGATTTTAGCATTCATGCATTTAGTTAAATTTAATTTGTACTTTATTTCGTTAATTTAGCATGTTTTATTTAGGTTAATTAGGTTTAATTAGGTATTTATTTCAATTCTGCTCAATTTCAGCAGTTCTCTGTTTTTTACAGTCAGTACACACGTCATTTTATGCATTTATTTTTCATTAAAATTTCTAAACAAATCATGGAATTTGCCCTTAGGTGTCCCTAGAAATGTGCCAAAAATTCGGAGAGATTTGAATTTGTTTATTATGGTAAACATTCAAAATGGTAAGTCGGGTTTTGTTACCCGGGATGCGTTTTAAAAACTCATTTCCGACTTGTAAAATCGTGATCTCCCTCATGTGAGATTCGATTTTCGATACTAAAGATCTTATGAGCTTGGGAGGATGTCTAGTTTTTAACCTAATTTTCTCAGATTTTTTTGATTTTTTGTAATGTCTGACAAAATCCGAGAGTGCGGGACATGTATCAGAGCCTGATTTGGGCCTCTAAGACTTTGGATCGACTTAGGTCGATAGGTTCTCTTTGGGTATTGATCCAAATCCAAATTTGTAAAAAGTGAATGTTATGTCCGAGATGTTTTATATTTGCATCTGAAAGATGGTGATTTTTAAAACAGTTGTGATATCTATTTCAGATTTTTCTTGTCAGTCACCTGTTTTGTCACATTTGTATGTTCTGTCGATTTAGGCATGAAAAGTTATATTTTTATCTGTGTTTCTGTTGATCAAATGCCAAAGTCATGAACATGAAAGTTGTCTCTGTAGGTGTCGTGAGTAGCTCTGTTAAATATCAGAAATTTAAATGGCTAGTGTCTATTTGTTTAGCATTTTATATTAGATTAGGTCGATTTTATCTCCGGCAGAACCAAATCCCCGTTACCGAACTCACCATAGTTCAAATCCAGAGGCTGTAAAAACCAAAAGTGTTTTATCCACCCTTTTTAGGCCTTTCTTTAAATTTTAGCATTCAAATCATATCATTTCATGATTTTTAGTATTCTAGGCTGTTTATCAGAGTAGGTAGATGCTTCATACCAAATTTGGTGTAATTTGGAATTCATTTGAGGCTCGGTTTATCCATATCATCAAAATAGGGCCCCGCGGGACCCGGATCCAAGCGAAAAACAAGCGAAATTCGTTATTTTGGATAAATTGAAAAATGTCAAATTCTGATTTTATAGTCCTAATGTGTTTAGCAGCATGTCATCATGCCTCATAATGCATTTCATCATCATTTGATTCAATTTAGATTTCAAAATCTCAATTTTACCAAGTTTTCCTTCAAAAAACCCTGACTTCAAAAGTATAACTTTAATATTAGGGGTATTTTGGTTATTTTGACCACAATTTCGAATTTCAAACTATTTTCTACTAAATTTCTTGCATTTCAAATATCAAGGAAGCATGAGAATAGAGTTTATATCCAATTAAGTCCAATAATTTCATAATATTATTGGAAAAACTCACATATTTGAGTTAACCCCATTTCAAGTTTGGCAGGGACATTCAAAAGAAGGAGCTAGAGTCTGCAATTCCTTTTATTTCATTTATTTAGTGATGTAATAATATAAATTTTGGAATAAGCGATTTTATTTTCTGCTTAGACTAGGATGCATATCATATAGTTTGAATTTATGCAATATCCTGTTTATATGATTAATGCATTTCATTTCAAAAGCACTATGGATGTTCACGAATGGCACGTGCACCAACTCTTAGGGAGTTGATGAACTCGGTGGAGTCCATATTTACGGCCCTAGTCAGAATATGGACGAGACCCAGATCCATCATCTTTCTACTAGTCACATTGAGCCTACACTCTTAGGCTATCTTAAAATGCACATCATATTTCTAATATTTTCAAAGTATTGTGCATTAAATCGATTAAACTCTGAACATATTCATGGCCACAGTCAGAATATGTGAAGGATTTATTTTGACTTAATACACATTTTTCCAACAAATTTCTCAGGAAATCTTTCAAAGTGCATTCACACATTCATATCATTTGCATCATGAAATCATTGATTTTCTCATGATCTTCTTAAGAAAATTTCATTCCCAAGAAATCGATTTCTCAAGAAACTCTGAAGATTTTCCAAAATCATTTTTCCCAAGTCAAGTTTTTCCACAGTTTTCTATGGAAAAGGTTATTTTCTCAAGATTTTCAAAAGAAGTCTCTCACCTTTCTCAAAGACCAAAATCGATTTCCAAGTATTTCAAGGGTAAGATTCCCAGGATTTCAATTTCCCCAGTTCAGTTTTTCTTCTCCAATGAGTTTTCCTATAAATTTTCCATCATTTTCCTAAGAAAAATCTCAAAGTCTGAGTTTTTGTGAGAAGTGTTATCATTTTCAAATGTTCACTTTTTTCTCAAGAATCACTTCTATTTTTCCAGGATTTTCAACTATTCATGATTTTTCCACATCTTTACGAACTTTCTCGTGATTTCAAAAACCCTTTTTTATCTGAGTTTCCTGAGAAATTGGCCTTTTCCTTGAGAAATATCTTACAATTCCAAAGGTTTTCTGAGCATACATCATGTTTTCCAACTTACATTTTCCAAAATCTCATAGCACATGCCTGAATTCTCTGTGCATATAGGATAAAACATGATTTTGATGATTTAACTAAGTCAAGCACAATTTTGGTCCTTGGTTCGATTACCCCTGTTAAAGGCGGCAGGAACGGTCGAACCTTGTACCGACAGGTCGAGCCCCATCCCATGAATTTTCCCGCAATTTTCAAAATGGAGGCGAGTATTTCAAAAAAAAATCCAAAATCCGGTCAAGTTTGAATCGCGAAAGTATTTCCCTCTCTCTTTCGCAAGGAAGGGAAGACCGGAAAAATTTTGCGACGATAACAGAACCCGAGAGTGTATTTTCAGGCATGAGAAAAAATGGCACATAAAAAATTAAAATGGAATCATTATATTATTTCAGTTTGTGGATAAAATTGTTATTTCATTGGCATGATGCATTGTAGCATGTTTATCCTGTAAAATGAATACAAGCATGATTAGTTATTTAATTGTGATTTATGCTTAATTCTGATATTGAGATGTTGCATGACTTAGATGATATCTAAAAATGTTTCAATACTTATTTATGTGATTGGGATAATTGTATTCATGTGGGTTGGCGATTACCTACTGAGGCTATGGACTTATGCCTCTACTTATAATATTTCAAGTAATGAGTAGGCTGATGGATGATGACCGTATAATCAGGGTAGCACCAAAAGAGTTATAGTTCTTTACAGTTTTGAGAGAACTTTATATTTTGTTAATTTTTTATTTGATTAAGTTCTGTTAACTCTGATAAAGTTTTGAGACTAGTATTTGATTTAATTAAATATAAATTATGATTTGATTTAGTTATTCTAGTCTTATATGTATGTCTTGTGTCTGTAACCTCGTATGAGTTTTATGAAAATGCTTTTTAAAACAATATTTTTAATTAAAATCAAGTAAAAGCCAGACACCAAAAATATAAAAACTGACTCGCATGAGTGGTGGAGTCTGGGTCGATCTTAGGGAACGAAAAATACTTTGTATTCAACACACAGTCTAAACTACTCTTTATTGCTAAAATAAAAAAAAATAATTAAATAAAATAAACAAGAGAGTGTTGCCCTATGCAGAAGGCTTAAACAAAAGAATAATAAATGGTTTTATTATAGACCCAATTAATAAATAAAAGAGATAAAATCCTAATCTAGAACTAAAAGAAAGGTCTTCAGTGTTTCAAGTCTTCAGGTCTCTCTTTGTGTCCCTTTTCTAATGAAACATGTAATGAATGTTTTTTTAAGGGCTCCCTGAGGGCACTTTTGAGGGCCTGAGGGCTCTAACGCATGTTTCAACGCTTCCCTGAAAAATACAAAAACACAAACAAAGCAGTACGACAAAAACTAAACAAGAATTTACTAACTAATGACTAACAAATTCAGAAAAAATGAGATTTGAATTAACTAAACTAAACTAAACATTAATAACTAAACTATGAACAAACTAATATAACAACCTAACACTGCAAGACAAAATAACAAAACCACCTAACTGACTAAAAAAAATCAAGAAAGCAAATGTAACAAACTAAGCTTAACGAATTCAAGAAGCAATAAATTAACTAAACCTAATGATCAAGACACACTTAGCTGAACATGGTAAACTAACTAACTAACTAATCAATCTAGCATCAACAAATAATAAGCTTAACAAGAACTAAAGTAAGAAAATTAATTAATAACCTAGTGCTAATCGGCTAACAAGAATTAATTGAATCTAGTAATTAATGAATTTGCAAAAAGAAAAAAAACAACTAATGCTAAAAAAACTTAACTAACTAACTAACCAAATATCCCTATGAATCAATTGAAAACAAATTAACCAGTTGTTAAACAAGCTACTTAGAACCGTGAATAACATGAAGTCAACTAATCAGAACTAACTTAATACTTTTATTCAAACAAAAGAATTGACCCACACAAAACTTACCCTCTACATTTAACTAATAAAGTCAATCTAACTACCAAGATACGTTAACTACAACTATTCTAACTTATGTAAAATCTGGAATACTCTTGCTGATAAACACAGTTAACCTACTGCTGATGCACACTATGCAACTTGATAAAGCAAAATACTAAGCAACCTATAATGTAAAACATTCTAATAAAATCTGAACTCAACTACCTAAATGACATTAACACTAGTCTACACTAATTGATCTGACGCTACAGCAACACATCATGAGGATCACCTAGCTATGCTAAAAAGTACAAATGAAACATCAAAGCAACAGGCTATCCCAATTTAACTACGTATGCATGATAACTAAAACACTATCCAGAATAAATAACGTGAATTGCTATTGATGTAAATTAACTACAATATTCCTAATCTAAGCTGGAAAAACGTGAATTGCAACAAAAAATGCAACTACTAAAATCGGCTAGATGAAAATTCTTTAAATAATAAAAAAATAGTTACCTAAAATGACTAGTTCTAATTTAATCTATGAAAAGACAATTTTTGGAATTACAAGAAACTAATTAGTTAACTGATAACATAAAATAAACTAACTTTAATCTATGCTACTAAAAAAAATGCTAATTGAATGAAAGGAAACACATCGACTAAATAATAAAAATGTTATTCAATGGCTCTAAAGAAAAAGAAATACTAAAAATGAAACGTGAAGCAATCTATCATAAACTCGGTCTAACCTAAACTACTCTAACGCTAATCAAGAAACAAGAATCAAAATAATAAAAAAAATAAAAGAATCTATTCTACGGCTATCGATCTACGTAAATACAAATTATCTAATGGTTAAATCAAGAAACGGCAAATCTATCACAAACAAAATATCTTTTCTTTTCTTTTCTATTTTTCAGATGCAAAACATGAAATAAACCAAATTGAATATGCAACAAATGCGATGATCTACGAAACTATATGCGAGACAGAAAAAGAAACGATTTGTCATGGATCGCCTCCAATGGAAGGGTTGAGAAGAGAAGATGGTCAATCCAGTTGCATCCACGCTACCCCGACGAAGAAGAAGAAGTTTCTGATGGTGAAAGGGTTCGAAGCTTGAAGAAAAAGAGGAGGAAGAAGAGGAAGATGAGAATAGTTGAGAAAAAAATCGGCAAAAGAGCACGAGAGAACAAGGGAGAAAGAGAAGAGAGAGGCAAGAAGGAGGGGGCATGTTTTCCAATCCAGAAAAATGTTCTATCAGCCCTTGAAGTGTGCTATTTATATTAACTAATTAGGTTAATGTTATCATCGCAAAATTTTTCCCTCCCTCTGCGAGAGAGAGAAACGATTCTGCGAGTCAAACTCGACCAAAGTTTTGGAAATGGTTTTGAAAATTACTCGTCTCTGTTTTTGAAAATTTGCAAGAAAATTTCATGGAATGGGATCCGCCTGTCAGTACGAGGTTCAACCGTTCCTGGCGCCTTTACCAGGGGTAATTAAACCAAGGATCAAATGTGTGCTTTAACTTGACTCAAATACCTAAATTATGCTCTATCTTCCTAAAATGCTCAGAAAAATCAGGCATGTGCTATAAAATTTTAAAAAGATGCAAGTTTGAGAAATATGATGTTTGCTTGGAAAATTGAAATATGCTTGGGAAATGCTTGAGAAATACTTGGAAAAAGTGTTGATTCTGAGAAAATCATGAATTTCATTGGAAAATGACTTTTGAATGAAAAATGGATTCTCAGGAAAACTTGGACTTTGAGAAAATTGATTTTGAGATTTGGATTGCTTTTCTAAGGAAATCGATTTCTAAAATGGATTTGAGAATTTTGGGAAAATCAGGAAGTTCGTTGGAAAATGACTTTTGAAATGGAAAATGGATTCTTAGGAAAATCAGATCTTTGATAAAATCAATTTTTGAACTTTGAAAATAATATTGAGAATGTTAAAACATTGGAAAATCATTATTTGAACTTGGGAAATACTTTGAAATGTCATTTAAAAACTCAGAGTTCTGAGAAAATCAAATCCTGAGAAAGACTTAGAAAATTCTGAGAAAATCGATCTCTCTGAATTGAAATTGGCAAATGAGTTTAAAAATGATGCAAATTGAATGAATGAATATGAATTTGAAAGATAACTCTTTGAGAAATTAGGAAAATCCTTTTAAAATTTTGAAAAATGCAATGCATTTTTGAAGTTAGCCTAAGAGTGTAGGTTGAATGTGGCTAATACGAATATCACAAATCCGGGTTTCCTTCGTATTCTGACTATGGCTATAAATATGAATTCCACCGAGTTTGTCAACTCCCTAAGAGCTTGTGCACATGCCATTCGTGTCAACCATAGTAGATTTGAAAAAATGTACATGATTGATACACCAGATATTGAAATTTGCAGAATTAAACTATATGCAATGCTGTCCTATTCTAAGCAGAAAATGTAAATCTTATTCCAAATATTACAATTTTGATATTACATTAAATTGAATAAAATAAATAAATAAAAGTCTTCTTCTTGAATATTCCTGTAAAACTAAAAAACATGTTAGCACAAAAATGTAGGTTTATCTGGATTTATCCAAAAATATTGGAAAATATGAAAATGAAATTTGAAAATTCGAAATTGGGGTCAAAATGACCAAAATGCCCTTGATAACAAGACTATCGCCTTGAAATTAGGATTTTTCATAAAAATATCTTATAAAAAGAGATTTTTGAATTCAAATAAAAAAAAATCAAACACAATATGATATGATATGATTGGAAATATGAAACTCAAAGTTTGGAAATTCGAAATTGAGATGACCAAAATGCCCCTGATAGCAAGATTATGGCCTTGAAATCAGGGTTTTCTGAAATAAATTTTGTAAAACTGAAAATTTTGAAATTTGAATAAATAAAAATGATATAAAAATCAACTATAATATGATATGAGATGATGATAAACATATTTAAAACCCTAAAATGTAAAAATATCATAAAACACTGAATTCTGCCTTAGTTTCGCCTTTGATTTTAAAAATAAACTAACCCAAAAGGCAAATGAGCTTGGAATTGACTCAAATTTGGCATGAACGCCTAGACTAACCCTAAGAATAGAATGAAATCCAAAAATTAATATTTTTGATAGTTTTACATATAGAAATTCAAATAAAAACTCTAAATTATATGATTTTTTCCTAAACCCCTAGATTTGCCCTAATGAAAACTAAAATTTGGGTTTTAACCTTTCATATAAATTCCTCAAATTTTATGGGGTGACAGAGGACAGTTAGGCAAATATTTTTTCCTTTTACAGGTTTTGGTTTTGATCTATGGTCGGAGCTTGACGGCTCTGACAAGTTAGATCAGAATCCAGCGACTCTGGAATTTAGGGCAAACTGATAGGTTTTCACAAAAATTCAAGAAAAAATAGTAAAAAGAGGCTAAAGCCTCTGAGTTTTTAGAAGGATGACCCTGATACACATAGGAACAGTTCCTCCTTTTAATGTTTCATCATTAGACCTACGGATTGGATGGACACAGAGTTTTATCAGACCTCTAATTCTAATAACATCTAACTAACAAGGATTTAGCTAATGACTTTGTAAAATCTGGAAAACTAGAAATCCGAAACCTAAAAATTCTGAAATTCTGGTAAATGATAGAAGAGTTCATTAAAAACAACTCCATTGTTGATGGTTTTGGTATTGGACGTACCAGTTGATGCGCCACAACGGATAAGGGTCGGTCTTGACCCTGACAAGCAGGAAACAAAATTTTCACAGAAGGGTGGAAAATCGGTTTTTTGACAGGAATTAATTCATTTTGGAAAAATCCAGAAAAATGTATGAAAATAGTAGATCTTACCTTGAATCTACTGTATTTTTTATAGGAAGATTCGGATCTCCCATGGGGGAGATCTTGGGTCGAGAACCCTGCTAAAGAGGAGTCTGGAATTTCTATAGGGTTAAAAACCTGATCTGGAGTTTGATTTATTAATGGGGGTTGAAAAACCCAAACGGATATAGGTTTTTGACAAGATATCATAGACAAGCATAGTCCTTCACAAATGAATTTTTTAGGATTTTTGAACAAAAATATGTACATAAAATAACAATTGGACTCTGCATAAAAATAAAAACCTATGGATTCTAAGTTTAAATATTAATAAAACAATATAACATGAACAAAATGACTATGAAATACTAAAACTAACCTATATATGACATTTAAACATAACAGTTACATGGGATATGAAAATTAAATAAAAAACCAATCAAGAGGCATGATTCATTTTTTTTTTTGCTTTTGACTCTCAAAATAAGAGATCCAATCCATTGAATTGATGGATCTCGTCACTCTTTCAGTCCATACGCATAAGATGTATGTTTTTATTTTTATTTTTATTTTTAAATCATAAAATAGGTTCTCTTGTCACCTTGGATCCGATTGATCTTGGCTTGAATCGGTTGAAGCAAAGGCTAAAGAGGATCTCCTTGGTGTGCTGTTGTATTGGAGCAGTGGAGCTTGTTGGAGCAATGACCAAAGAGGGCTGCCTTTAATGGAGGTGGTTGGCTGGATGTAGGCACCAAGAGGAGCTGAAGATTGATGTCAATGGAGGTGTTCCAATTGGGAGCCGTGAGTGACTGCACTGCTGGAGTTTAAAGGCTGCAACTCTTGTGATGGCAAGGCTGGAGGTGGAGATGGCTGGACATCTCTTGGAGGAGGGCTGGAGCACCTTGGTTGGATGCTTTGAAGGGAAAAGCTGCTAAAGCTGCTTGGAGGTGGCTAGAAGCTTGGGATGGTGGTTGTTGCCTTGGCTGGAGAGAGGAGCTCCTTGGTGGAGGTGGTTGTAGGGGCTGGACCTACTGGAAGAAAGGTGGTGGTTAGAATAATGGTTGGTGTTGAACTGGCTGGAGCAAAGGGTGCCTTTGCTATGATGATGCAGTTGCTGTCATGGTTGAAGGGAGGTTGAAGGGAGGAATAGGCTGCAATTGTGGAGTTGCGATTAGGGTACGAATGGGAGAGAAAGGGGCCAAAGTGCAAAGGTGTGTAATGTTGCAGCTATGTGAGAGAGAATAGGAGAGAGGGGCGAGAGAATGAGAGGGAAAAAAGTTTGAGAGAGAGGGAGAGTTCACCGTATGGAGTTAGTTGAGAAAATAGGAAAGGGAGAGCTAGGGTTTAATGAGGGAGGAAACTTAGGAGAATTGGAGTTAATGAATGAATCCAAAGGGAGCCCCGGCCGTATGGAGGAGTTATCAATTAGAAAGAAAGGGGGGAAAGAAACGAAAGAAGGAAAAAGGAAATAAAGAAGAAAGAAGGAAGGAAGAGAAGAGAAGGAGGAGGGAAATGGCCCAGCCGTATGGCCTTATGGGATTTAGAAAGGGAGCAAGGGAAGCAAAGGAGAAAGGAAGGAAGAAAGGAAAAAGAAGAAAAAGGAAGAAAGAAAGAAAAGAAGAAAGAAAAGAAAAAGAGGATGGAAAAAGGAAGGAAAAGGAGAGAAGAAAAAGAAAAAGAAAGTGGGGAGATGGCTGGTCGACCCCCTTGTGGGTCCCACCTCTCTCTAAAAATGAAATAAAAAGAAAAATAAAAAGATATAAAAGAAACAAAAAAAAAATTGAAGAAAGTGCAAATGGATTCAATAGTGGCACCACTCTAGGGATGAGTCCACATTCAATTTTAAAACTCATTTTGAAGGCCAGAGGGGTAGAATGGTCTCTCAAAAAAAATTTGAACAAAATGAGTTGTTTTTGGCAGTTTTTGAAACAAGCTCAGAATTTGAAGTTCTAGACCCCGTTGTGAAGCAAATCCAGTTTAGAATTTGAAAAGCAAAGTTTGAAAAGAATCCATATTGTTTTCTCAAGAAAATATTTCCAAATTTAGAATCATGGGGGTAAAAATGTCAATTTTGAAAACCCAATGTTTGAAATTGATTTTTGAAAGCTTTAAAACTCGCATCTGGATTGAAATTTTCAAAAGTGGAGTTCTGGATCTCGAAAATGAAATGAAATGAAATGAAATGTGATAAAATGTTATGAAACGATGGAAAATGATGAGAAATAATATGAAATGCCATGCGAAATGCTAACCCTGAATGAAGAAATTTGGATATTAAACCTCGATTGACAGTTGTACCAGTTCAAAAAGTGATAATTTTGACAGAAATGGGCAAAATGGTTCAAGGAATGATTTTTGTCTCTGTCGGGCCAGAGTGACACTGAAAATTAGGGTTTGAACTGAAATAAAGTAGATTGAGCTGGATTTTAGGGTTTCAGAACTCAATTAGACTGACAATACACTGACTCAACTAAACTCCTAGACTGAATTATAAAGAAAAACTACCATATTTAGAGAAATAGTGAGAAATGGTCAATGGAGTAAAGTGAATTACAAACCAGAGCTGGGTTTAAGATGGAACAAAGATCAGTAATATTAAGATGAACTAAAATTGAAGCTCGAACACTAGCTCAACTGACTGGACTCAGCTCAATTTCAGCTAAGTGAGCTGAAATGGGCTAAAATGGGCTCTTGGACACTTGAAAGTGGGTTTGAACTGAAAGTGGAGCACTTGAACTCCTGGTGAGCTCAAGCTAGACTCAGGGGAATATGACTAACTCAGAGACAATTGGCTTGGATTTGAGTGAGAAATGAGCTCATTTCTGAAGAAATAATCCCATTTTGGCAAGAATAGTCATAAATGGAAATGATCTATTCATTGTGAGCTCAGGTGAGCTTGAAATGACTGATATTCTAACTATTTTGAGCTTATAGATAAACTTGGTTGACTCTGACTAACAGAGGGTCTGGGATGACCTAGGGGTAAAATGATAATTTTCCTAATGAAAGTGGGTAAAATGATAGTTTTCTAAAACAAACTCAGGGTTGGACTCCTACACTGACCTATCAGGGTTGGCACTGCACGAGGGGGGTGTATCTAAGAGTGGATGAGGAAAATTTGGGGTGTTTACAGATTCCCCTCTTTGCTACTAAGCCAGTTTAGGGCCAAGCTTAGTGGCAAAGAAAAACACACCAAATTTGGGCTATAAAAATTCCCACTTAGAAGGATCTGCCTGGTGTGAAGAAATTAGCCCTGGCGAAAATGGTAGGTATAAAATGGAGAATGAAGAAGAAGGATTTACTTCAAAGAAGTGAGATTCAGGTTTTGCCCTTAACCTGAATGGGACGAGAAATAACTCGTGTAGAGACGAGGCTCAGGTTTGACCCTTAACCTGACCAGAAGATGAAATACCTCATCAGAATGAGGCTCAGGTTTAACCCTTAACCTGATCGGGGATGAAAATGATTGAATCTTCGACTGAAGAATTCATGATAGGACCTTCGAACTTCCGTACAATGAATCCAATAGGGGTTTTGCAAAAGGATGAAAATAGGGGTCCCTAAAGCTTGAAAAGGGGTTTGATTTTGGGCGCCTCATTGCTGAGACTAAATAACTTTTAAAATTGATGACCTTTTGCGAAAAAATGATTGGTGGCTTAACCTCGAGCCGAAATTGGACTGTCTATGGTGAGACAGTGGGGACACAGGAAAGTATGTGAATCTGAGAGCTCAGGCATTCAAATTATACCAAAGAAGGGGAGGAATCTTGAAAACTCCCGTTATCAAGTTCTAACAAGAGATGACAAATGATGCCAGGATGTGTCAAAAGCGGACAACAAGCTCTCACTTCACGTCAGGATAACTAGAAAATATTGTCAAAATGTTTGAAAATTGTTGTTGATTCAAAATAATTAAAAATGATGCACATTGGTGAAAATATTCACTCTTTTCTACCTAAAGTATTACCTCCGATTGGGCTTAACTCCGTAGGATCAAGATTCGAATTCAAATTGCTTGCAATTGACTTTCTTTCAAGGAGGCTATCAATTTCTTTGATATGAACGGAAAAGAAAGTATTTTTGATATTGTGAAAGCAATTAGTGAAATAATATTGATAATAGAATTTCACAAAATTAAAGAAGATTCTTGGCAAATTCAGTAGTTTGATATCCTGGGATTCTTTTCTCATGATGATCTTTCTGTACTCTTTTTTTTTTTGACAGAATTGGAGCTCTCTTGGGTTTTGGGGGAGTTTATTACATCATCCTTCATTTTGGAGATGTCTTGACTTTTCTCTCTTTTTTTTGGAATGGCATGTCACAAACTCCTTCAACTTGGAGATGTTTTGATCCTTCTTTGTCTCAAGAATTATACTGACGATATTGTCTCCTTGGTTGAGAATCTCTTGATGATAGCAAAAATCAAATATCTTTTAGGGTTTGTCGGGAGGTTTGTCGCATCCGCCTTCAACTTGGCGGTGATTTAAACTTTTCGTGGAAGGATCCATCACAAACACCTTCATCTTGAAGATGATCCAAATCTTCTTTGGCCTCAGGGGTCTAACTCACCCACCAGTTTTCAACTTGATGATGATTGAGAGATCCCTTTTGCAGATATTTGATTGCAACTTAAATGATTAAGGAGATATGGAAATTGAGTGAATTTTTCTTTATCACCCAGGATATTTTGACTGCCTTATTTTCCACAAGAATGGTCTTTAAAAATGTGTCATTGAGTGTGATCAATATCAATCACTTACGTCTTTGCAACAACATTGAATTTTCTTTGCTGACCATGTCGATGATTCATTCTTTATCCTTTTGGTTAGCCAATAGGAAGATTTTGAATTTTGAATTTTGAATCCTTCTTCGCAAAAGTTTTGTTGTTTCGGAAGTAATGTTGAAGGTGTTCTGAGGTAAAGATTTTGTGCAATAAAGGTTTTGAAATCAATAAATATTTAATGACAAATTGACAAAATGTTCTTGAAATCCTATGAGAAAGCGAGCATTTGAAGTACGACTCAACACATCCATGACAAAATTTTCTTCTCCTTTCCCCAAAGGAGAAGACTCAGCTAATTAGAATTTAAAGGAATGAAAATTCGAGTCGGCACTCGAATCGGTTCAACCAAGAATATCATTGATTCACTAGAAACAACATGGGTTTGGTAGGGATTCAGTCTAAGAATGACATTGATTCACTGGGAACAACATGGGTTCAATAGGGATTCAGTCTAAGAATGACATTGGTTCAATTGAGAACGACATTGGTTCACTGGGAACGACACGGGTTCAATATGGATTCAGCCTAAGAACGACATTTGTTCAATTAAAAATGACATTGGTTCACTGGGAACAACATGGGTTCGGTAGGGATTCAGCCTAAAAATGACATTGGTTCAATTGAGAACGACATTGATTCATTGGGAACAACATGGGTCTGGTAGGGATTCAGCCTAAGAACCTCGGATCAGAAGGACTTCAACCTACATATCACATTTCTGAAAATTATCAATCCAAATGGGGTTCGACCTAAGGACTGTAAAGAATATTAGATCAGGAGGACTTCAACCTACAAATCGAATTTTTGGCAGTGAGATTAGTTTCAAAGGGGTTCAACCTAAGAACCAGGGTTGAGAAGGACTTTTGGTTCACAAAGGGGTTCAACCTATGAGCCATATTGGTTTGACAATTGTTCAACCTACAAATCACATTGGTTTAGCAGGGATTCGACCCATGGACTATCGATTCTATAGAGGTTCAACCTAAGGATCACATTGGTTCAGCAGGGATTCAACCCACAAACTATCAATTCCATAGGGATTTAACCTAGGGATCACATTGGTTCAGCAGGGATTCATCCTACAAACTATCAATTCCATAGGGATTTAACCTAAGGATCACATCAGTTCAACAGAGATTCAACCTACAAACTATCAATTTCATAGAGATTTAACCTAAGGATCAGATCGGTTCAGCAGGGATTCAGCCTACAAACTATCGATTCCACAAGGATTTAACCTAGGGATCATATCGATTCAGCAGAGATTCAGCCTACAAACTATCAATTCCATAGGGATTTAACCTAGGTATCACATCGGTTCAGCAGGGATCCAGCCTACAAACTATCAATTCCATATGGATTTAACCTAAGGATCACATCGGTTCGGCAGATATTCAGCCTACAAACTATCGATTCATAAGAATTTAACCTAGGGATCACATCGGGTCAGCAGGAATTCAACCTACAAACTATCAATTCCATAGAGATTTAACCTAAGGATCACATCGGTTCAACAGGGATTCAGCCTACAAACTATCGATTCCATAAGGATTTAACCTAAGGATCACATTGGTTCAGCATGGATTCAACCTACAAACTATCAATTCCATAGGGATTTAACCTAAGGATCACATCGGTTTGGTAGGGACTCAGCCTACAAACTATCAATTCCATAGGGATTTAACCTAGGGATCACATCGGTTCAGCATGGATTCAGCCTACAAACTATCAATTTCATAGGGATTTAACTTAAGGATCATATCGGTTCAGCAGGGATTCAACCCGCAAACTATCAATTTTATAGGGATTTAACCTAAGTATCACATCGGTTCAGCAGGGATTCAGCCTACAAACTATCAATTCTATATGAATTTAACCTAGGGATCACAATTTAAGATAGAAGGATTCAACTCGTGGGTTGAATTTGGGAAATGAAAAATTTTGATGAAAAATTCTTAATTCATGATTTGAATGGACCATCACAGTTAGCTGCTCATGGCCTATTTTCAGGATTAATCTCTTATCCTGAACGGGGATGAGATAAATTTGAAGTATATTTTAAGGAAGTCATGGAAAATGATTCAGGTTAACCCCTTAACATGAGCGGGAAAAAGTTTGATGCAAATGCAAATTGATGCAAATGAATGCAGATGAAAAATGCAAATGCAAATGTATGTAAATGAATGCAAAATGATGTAAATGGGTGCACATGCATGCAAAATAAGAGATTTGTTTGATCATGCCTGCATACAGAACATTTTGAAAAAAAATGAATTTTCAAGAAAATGCCCTAGTATGACTGGGGAGTAATATGTTGGATGAAAGGATAAGTAATTGATATTTGATGAAATATCTCTGAAGGTAATGAGGTAAAAACTGATAATGAGCTTCTTGAGTAGCAAGGGAGGAATATAAAAGATGGTGCCAAGCCATAAGAAAATTTGATAAATTTATTAATGCATTGAAGATAGAAATAACAGATTAATAAAAGAACTGGGACTGCATTGTCTCTTCAAAATGATAAAATGATGGAAGTGACATAGTCTTGACATTGTCAACTTCTTAGAAAACTTACTCAGGATGGTCGACTAGCATCTTCCTCATCTTCAATAAGAATATTCTTGTCGATGCAATCTTGAATTATAATTTAGGACGAAACAATTCTCAGTGTCATGCCCTACTGCCCAATGAAATTTGCAGAACTTTTCTTTGAATCTGCCCATGATTGCTGCAGGATCAGTTACTTTAGGTAAACTGATCATATTTTTTGTGAGCATGTATTCTAGAACACTTTCGAGTGTTTGGTCTAAAGGGGTGAACTTTCAATCAGTACTTCAATCCTTGCGCTTTGGATTTTCTTGATCTTTCTGTTTATGCTGAGGACTAGATTGAAGGGGCTTATCATTGTTGGAGAACTTTCCTTTTTGGCCCTTGGATCCCTCTAAATAGTTATCGTGGTTTTTCTTATTGCTTTTGCTATCATTGGCAGAAAGAGTGAAATGAGCCTTCTTCTTCTGCTCATTCTGATTGTTGCCCTTGGTAAAGTTGAAGCCTTCATAGACTCCATTTTCTATGCTCAGCTTGAGCCATTCATCTCGCTCTGTTAATTCAATGAATGTTTTTAATGGTGCAGTAGAAATAAGACCTCTCAGGGGTTGCGAAAAATTGTTTAGTATTAGTGACAGTGCATGTCCCTCTAATATCGGGTCCCTTATCTTGTTATAAGTTGACCTCCATCAGTGAATAAAGTCTCTGGCCTTCTCATCTTCTTTCTACTTGAGGCCGCAAAGATGACTGAGGGTCAAAAGTGTCTCAGTATTAAACAAAAATCTCTCGATGAAAAGATTCACCACTTTGTCGAACTCTTTTAGTTCGATAGGATTCACATGCTCTGAATACCACTTAGCTGTGGTTCTCTCCAAACTGCGAGGGAAACAAAGGAAAAGAGCCTGATTGTCTCGCTTGAATTTCACACATTTAGCGAAGAACATGGCAAGATGTGCCTTGGGGTCGCCAGAACCATCAAATTTAATGATTTTTCTAGGGAGATTGTCAAGATTGTCGTCCCCATCTAAACCATCATATAAGTCTTCGCTTGTGAAGAATTTCTTGCCCTTGTCGCGGGCCTGCAGATCTTTCACCATCTTAACTA
The DNA here is from genome assembly GCF_984573655.1 of Nuphar pumila. Lineage (NCBI taxonomy): Eukaryota > Viridiplantae > Streptophyta > Magnoliopsida > Nymphaeales > Nymphaeaceae > Nuphar > Nuphar pumila. The sequence continues at coordinate 103,623,497 of NC_143252.1, read as the reverse complement.
CATCCTTGAGTTGTGGTTGATCATAATCATTCACAGATTGTTCCTTGAATTTGTGGGTTGACCCCTGTCCTTGAGTCGACTTGTGGACTATCCATTGAGTCTCATACTCTTCATCAGTATCATCCATGGACTCTTATTTATCAGACGTATCCTCATGCTGGATGCGCTTCTTGGGTACCTTCACTTGCTTTCTGACTGTGCAGCCCTTGACCTTTTTCTTGGTTTCCTCTGAACTGGACCTTGTTTGCTCACTCATCATTTTCTTTATCATTCTTTTTGAATAGGGCATACATCTGAGGATCGATGTCGTCCTCGTCCTGCTGACCCTGACTCCTGACTGATCGGGAGGAGTCCATCTCTTCCTCTGAAGCGGTTGAATACACTATGCCCTCGATTGGTGCAGTTTTCTTTTCTAACCTTGTCTGAACCATTAATTTATCATGAACGCTCTCTGCAAGGCAAAACTGAGGGTTAGGTCCTGAGAATGATTTTAAATAGGAGGAAAATATTTGACAGAAATTTGGTAGATAATTAAAAGAATATCCCATTTCTAGGGATTGAGTCGTTGCTGGAATCACGACAATTGCGCTGCTATTCTTTTACAAAAAGAACGAACAACTGAAAATATGCATTGTTACCTAGATGAGGTCATCAAACCATGATAGAATGAAAATGGAAGGAATTTTATTGAAGAAAACATGATTTAATAATAAACTTGACAGAGATGAGGGGGACAAACAATTTTCCACCACTCCTGATAATCATTAGACACCCGAGGACCCAAAAAAAGAGTCAGAGTAACAAAGGAACCCCAGCCATATTTGGCAGAATGGTATGCTCCAGACCATTGATCTAATGTGAGATCAAACTCTGGCATGATCCCTGAAAGTAGATGAACTTCTACGCGCTTCTGCCTCTGAGAAAACTGCCTGACACAACGCTCTAGATGGTAGTAGGTGCAGAAGAATGGGCCAAGTAGCTTGAACTGCTTGCCATATGCGTAGGTATATCTGGGAGGTGATTCTTGACGATCAAAGTAGAACCATACGACTTCTTCCGCTTGAAGGTTGTCGATCAAGAATCTCTATTGTGCGACTGAAAGAATCTCTTTGCCGTTGAACTTGAACGAACTTTCTCTGGTTGGCACATGTCAGAGGAACCAGGACTGTAAGGCATAGGTGCACCCTTCGACTAGAATTGATCCTCCGAGTGTGAAGCAAGTCAATCCTCGATACAGAAAAGTGAGTGCGGCCATGGCTATCGAGAGGCGGCTGGTCTGTCGACTTCCCCACCTTCGTAGGAGCTGAACTATTCTGACATCCACATAATTATGTTCATCTGGGAAGAAAGCAAGTCCTATAGTGCACAGAACCATCGCATGTTGAATTCTTTCTCGAGTTGTTCTGGATAGTGAACTGACTTCTGCGAATGCCCCATACTGTCTGTAGATCTCAAGCAAATCTATGTATTCATTTCCAACTGCTTCAATCTGTGGCCAAGATTTTCGTCCTGTCATGCGAGCTAAAGCATCTTTGGGATCCAGATCCTTGACATTGATCAAAAAATGTTGCTCTAATGGATCTCCAGGCTGACCGGCTGGCTCGAGCAATCCCATAATCTCTGAAAATTTATCCATCAATAGGGTCATCTCTCTCTAAGAGAACCAAAAAGTACAAGTGCGCGGGATCCACCGCTCTACCAAGGCATGGATCAAATTATCGTTGATTGTCAACTTTCCCACTGCGGATGCCAGTTCTAATCCATAATCTCTCAGATGGTTCAGAAACATACGAGAGAAGTTTTTGAGCTAGGAATATTACCACTAGGGAATAAAGAGTCTGATGCTAAGAGTTCGATGCTCATGAAGACTTTATTGCACCTCGTAGGAGATGTGGCCTTCAGGAAAGACAAAATCAAGCTGATTGGATGCCATCAGACTGAAAAATAAGAAAAATTAGAATGAGACTTGGAAAAATATGAGAATTTTGAAAAATTACAGACAGAATAAAAAGCTAAAAATTCAAGATACAAAAGAACAAAAGGATGGAAAATCACTTGGAGTTTTTTGAAGAAAAAGTGAATAATTTGGGAAAATCATCTAGGGTTTTGAGAAAAAAGAGATATTTCATAAAAGATGAAAAATGAGGTATTTTGGAAAATCGTCCAATATTTTAGAAAAAAATGGGAAAATATGAGAAAATAAAGAGAAAAATGAATTTCATCATATTTTGCACAAACAATTATGCACATACAGCATTTTCTAAAAAGTTGACTCTAAATGCATCAATTTTGAAAGAGTTGTAGGACCCTAATCATGACTCTAGGCTCAGATCAGTTGTGTCCAATCATGCTATGCCGCTATACTAGAATCAAAACCTGAAGTACGTGGCATAAAAGATTCATCTCTGGTTCTAGGTTTGTGTTTTCCCAACATCCTTGAGAGTTTGCCGATATACGTTGGACTATGGCCCTTGGTACGTGGCAGGGGGCATTAGCCCAAATAAGTGGCCCAATTGTGAGGCTTTGTCCCGAACTATGGTTCTGGAAGAAAGCCCAGCAACGTGAAGACCGGGTAGACATAGGTGGGGTGGTTTTTGAAAAATGATCACATGCAGGCAAACAGAGGGCTCTAAGTCCTAAAGAGATAGAATTTTGAAATATTTAAAGAAGCAAACATTGTTTTCATACAATTCTTAGATTGAGGAGTGTTGTATTTTTAGACCTAAGTCTAAGTGAGCATGAATAATTCTCCTCAATTGGTCCTACCAAACCATGCCTAGTCTACATGCAATCCATGTCAGCTGGGTTCAAGTCTAGGCTCCTAGGTTCATATGATATCAGAAAGCAAAAGCTGACATTCCATAGAACACGATTTTGATAATTGAGCTAAGTCAAAACACACAGTTGATCAGATAAAGACAAGTCTCATCTCGGTCGCCAAACTTGTTATCATCGAAATTTTTTCCCTCCCTCTGCAAGAGAGAGAAACGATTCTGCGAGTCAAACTCGACCAAAGTTTTGAAAATGGTTTTGAAAATTACTCGCCTCCATTTTTGAAAAATTGTGAGAAAATTTTGTGGAACAGGATCCGCCTGTAGGTAAGAGGTTCAACCGTTCCTGGCACCTTTACCAGAGGTAATTGAACCAAGGATCAAATGTGTGCTTTAACTTAACTCAAATATCTAAATTATGCTCTATCTTCCTAAAATGCACAGAGAAATCAAGCATGTGCTATAGAATTTTGAAAAGGTGCAAGTTTGAGAAATATGATGTTTGCTTGGAAAATTGAAATGTGCTTGGGAAATGCTTGAGAAATACTTGAGAAAAGTGATGATTCTGAGAAAATCATGAATTTCATTGGAAAATTACTTTTGAATGGAAAATGGATTCTTAGGAAAACTTGGATTTTGAGAAAATTGATTTTGAGATTTCGATTGCTTTTCTAAGGAAATCGATTTCTAAAATGGATTTGAGAATTCTGGGAAAATCAGGAAGTTTGTTGGAAAATGACTTTTGAAATGGAAAATGGATTCTCAAAAAAATCAGATCTTTGAGAAAATTGATTTTTGAACTTTGAAAATAATATTGAGAATGTTAAAACATTGGAAAATCATGATTTGAACTTGGGAAATACTTTGAAATGTCATTTGAAAACTCAAAGTTCTGACAAAATCAAATCCTGAGAAAGACTTAGAAAATTCTGAGAAAATTGATCTCTCTAAATTGAAATTGGGAAATGAGTTTGAAAATGATGCAAATTGAATGAATGAATATGATTTTGAAAGATAACTCTTTGAGGAATTAGGAAAATTCTTTTGAAATTTTGAGAAATGTAGTGTATTTTTGAAGTTAGCCTAAGAGTGTAGGTTGAATGTGGCAAATACGAAGATCACAAATTTGGGTTTCCTTCGTATTCTGACTATGACCACAAATACAAATTCCACTGAGTTTGTCAACTCTTTAAGAGCTTGCGCATGTGCCATTCGTGTCAATCATAGTGGATTTGGAAAAATGTGCATGAATGATACATCAGATATTGAAATTTGTAGAATTAAACTATATGCAATGCAATCCTATTCTAAGCAGAAAATGTAAATCTTATTCCAAATATTACAATTTTGATATTACATTAAATTGAATAAAATAAATAAATAAAAGTCTTCTTATTGAATATTCCTGCAAAACTAGAAAACATGTTAGCACAAAAATGTAGGTTTATCTGAATTTATCTGAAAATATTTGAAAATTATCGGATATTATCCAAATATAAACCTTGATTCATACCTCTCTGATATAAACATAAATGATGAAATCGAATTGGAAATATTAAAATGAAATTTATAAATTTGAAATTAGGGTCAAAATGACCAAAATGCCCCTAATAACAAGACTATGGCCTTGAAATTAGGGTTTTCAGAAAAATATCTTGTAAAATAAGATTTTGGAATTCAAATTAAAAAAAATCAAACACAATATGATATGATATGATTGGAAATATGAAAATCAAAGTTTGGAAATTCGAAATTGAGGTCAAATGACCAAAATGTCTCTCATAGCAAGACTATGGCCGTTAAATCAGGGTTTTCTGAAATAATTTTTGTAAAAATGCAAATTTTGAAATTTGAATGAATATAAATGATATGAAAATCAAGTATAATAACATATGAGATGATGATAAACATATTTAAAATCCTAAAATGTAAAAATATCACAAAACACTGAATTTCAATTGTTTTTCGCCTCAGTTTCGCCTTTGATTTTAAAAATGAACTAACCCAAAAAGTAAATGAGCTTGGAATTGGCTGAAATTTGGCATGGACACCTAGAATAACTCTGAAAACAGAATGGAATCCGAAAATTAATATTTTCATATTTTTACATATGAAAATTCAAATAAAAACTCTAAATTATGTGATTTTTGCCTAAAACCCTTGATTTGCCCTAATGAAAACTGAATTTTGGGTTTTAACCTACCATAAAAATTCCCCAAATTTTATTGGGTGATAGAGGACAGTTAGGTAAAGATTTTTTTTTTTACAGATTTTGGTTTTGACCTATGGTCGGAGCTTGACAGCTCCGACAAGTCGGATCAGAATCTGTCGACTCTGAAATTTGGGGCAGACTGACAGGTTTTCACAAAAATTCAAGGGAAAATAGTAAAAGGAGGTTAAAACCTCTGAGTTTTTAGGAGGATGACCCTGACACACAGAGAAACAGTTCCTCATTTGACTGTTTTATCATTAGACATACGGATTGGATGTATACTGATTTTTATCAAACCTCTAATTCTGATAAAATCTAACTAACTGGGATTTAGCTAATGACTTTGAAAAATATGGAAAACTAGGAATCCGAACCCTAAAAATCCTGAAATTTTGGTAAATGATATAAGAGTTTATTAGAAAAAACTCCATTGTTGATGGTTTTTGAATTGGACCTACGGTTGATACGCCGCAGCGGATTAGGGTCGGTCTAGACCCTGACAAGCAGGAAACAAAATTTTCACAGAAGGGTGGAAAATCGGTTTTTTGACAAGCATCAATTCATTTTGGAAAAATCCATAAAAATGTATGAAAATAGTATATCCTACATTGGATCTATTGTATTTTTTAGAGGAAGATTCTGATCTCCCATGGGTGAGATCTCGACTCGACAACCCTGCTAAAGGGTAGTCTGAAATTTCCAGAGGGTTAAAAACCCGATCTGGAGTTTGATTTATTAATGGGGGTTGAAGAACCCAAACAGACATAGGTTTTTGACTGGATATCATAGACAAGCATAGGCCTTCTCAAATGAATTTTTTAGGATTTTTGAACAAAAACACATACATGAAATAACAACTAGACTCTACATAAAAATGAAAACCTATGGATTCTAAGTTCAAATATTAATAAAACTATATAACATGAACAAAATGACTATAGAATACTAAAACTAACCTATATATGACATTTAAACATAACAGCTACATGGAATATGAAAATTAAATAAAAAACCAATCAAGCGGCATGATTCATTTTTTTTGCTTTTGACTCTCAAAATGAGAGATCCAATCCATTGAATGGATGGATCTCATCACTCTTTCAGTCCATACGCATAAGATGTATGTTTTTATTTTTATTTTTAAATCATAAAAGAGGTTCTTTTGTCACCTTGGATCCGATTGATCTTGGCTTGGATTGGTTGAAGCAAAGGCTAAAGGGGATCTCCTTGGTGTGCTGCTGTATTGGAGCAGTGGAGCTTGCTGGAGCAATGACCAAAGAGGGCTGCCTTCAATGAAGGTGGCCGGCTGAATGTAGGCACCAAGAGGAGCTGAAGATTAATGTCGATGGAGGTGGTCTAATTGGGAGTCATGAGTGATTGCACTGCTGGAGTTTGAAGGCTGCAACTCTTGTGATGGCGAGGCTGGAGGTGGAGATGGCTGGATGTCTCTTGGAGGAGGGCTTGAGCACCTTGGTTGGATGCTTTGAAGGGAAAGGTGTTGCAGCTGCTTGGAGGTGGCTGGAAGATTGGGATGGTGGTTGTTGCCTTGGCTGGAGAGAGGATCTCCTTGGTGGAGGCGGCTGTAGGGGCTGAACCTACTAGAAAGAAGGTGGTGGTTAGAATAATGGTTGGTGTTGAACCAGCTAGAGCAAAGGGTGCCTTTGCTATGATGATGGAGTTGTTGTCATGGTTGAAGGAAGGCTGAAGGGAGGAATAGGCTGCAATAGTGGAGTTGCAATTAGGGTATGAATGGGAGAGAAAGGGGCCAAAGTGCCTATCCGTGTAATGCTGCAGTTATGTGAGAGAGAATAGGAGAGAGTGGAGAGAGAATGAGAGGGAAAAAGTTTGAGAGAGACAGAGAGTTCACTGTATGGAGTTAGTTGAGAAAATAGGAAAGGGAGAGCTAGGGTTTAATGAGGGAGAAAACTTAGAAGAATTGGAGTTAATGAATGAATCCAAAGGGAGCCTCAGCCGTATGGAGGAGTTATCAATTAGAAAGAAAGGGGGGAAAGAAAGGAGGGAAAGAAACGAAAGAAGGAAAAAGGAAATAAAGAAGAAAGAAGGAAAGAAGAAAAGAGAAGGAGGAGGGAAATGGCCCAATCGTATGGTCTTATGGGATTTACAAAGGGAGCAAGGAAAGCAAAGGGGAAAGGAGAGAAGGAAGAAAGGAAAAAGAAGAAAAAGGAAGAAAGAAAGAAAAGAAGAAAGGAAAGAAAAAGAGGAGGGAAAAAGGAAGGAAAAGGAGAGAAGAAAAAGAAAGTGGGAAGAGGGTTGGTCGACCCCCTTGTGGGTCCCGCCTCTCTAAAAATAAAATAAAAAGAAAATTAAAAAGATATAAAAGAAACAAAAAAAATTAAAGAAAGTGCAACTGGATTCAATAGGGGTGCCACTCTGGAGATGGGTCCACATTCAATTTTGAAACTCATTTTGAAGGCTAGAGGGGTGGAATGGTCTCTTAGAAAAATTTTGGACAAAATGAGCTATTTTTAGCAGTTTTTAAAACGAGCCCAAAATTTGAAGTTTTATACCCCATTGTAAAGCAAATCTAGTTTAGAATTTAAAAAACCAAGTTTGAAAAGAATTCAGATTGTTTTCTTGGGAAAATATTTCTAAATTTAGAATCCTGAGGGTAAAAATGTCAATTTTGGAAACCCAAGGTTTGAAATTGATTTTTGAAAGCCTTAAAACTCGATTCTGGATTGAAATTTTCAAAACTGGAGTTCTGGATCTCAAAAATGAAATAAAATGTGATGAAATGTTATGAAATGCTGAAAAATGATGAGAAATGATATGAAATGTCATGCGAAATGCTAACCGTGAATGAAGAAATTTAGATATTAAACCTCGATTGACTGTTGTACCTGTTCAAAAAGTGATAATTTTGACAGAAATGGCCAAAATGGTTCAAGAAATGATTTTTGTCTTTGTCGGGCCAGAGTGACACTGAAAATTAGGGTTTAAACTGAAATAAACTAGATTGAGCTGGGTTTTAGGGTTTCAGAACTCAATTGGACTGATAAGACACTGACTCAACTGAACTCCCAGACTAAATTATCAAGAAAAACTGTCATATTTAGAGAAATGGTCACTGGAGTAAAGTGAATTACAGACCAGAGCTGGGTTTGAGATGGAACAAAGATCAGTAATACTAAGTTGAACTAAAATTGAAGCTCGAACACTAGCTCAACTGACTTTACTCAGCTCAATTTTAGCTAAGTGAGCTTAAATGAGCTAAAATGGGCTCCTAGACACTTGAAAGTAGTTTTGAACTGAAATTGGAGCACTTGAACTTCTGGTGAGCTTAAACTAGACTCAGAAGAATATGACTAATTGGAAATGACTGACTCAGAGACAATTGTCTTGGATTTGTGTGAGAAATGAGCTCATTTCTAAAGAAATAATCCCATTTTGGCAAGAATGGTCAGAAATGAAAATAGTTTGTTCATTGTGAGCTTAGGTGAGCTTGAAATGACTGACATTCTAACTATTTCGAGCTTACAGATGAACTTGGTTGACTTCGACTGACCAGGGGTCTGGGATGACGTAGGGGTAAAATGGTAATTTTCTTAATGAAAGTGGGTAAAATGATAGTTTTCTAAAACAAACTCAGGGTTCGACTCCTACACTGACCTATTAGGGTTGGCATTGCACGAGGGGGGGTGTATCTAAGAGTGAATGAGGAAAAATTGGGGTGTTTACAGTTAAACACATTTTTCAAAAAGAGTCTGATGATTTTTCAATAATTTTCAAAAAGAGTCTTTTGAAAAAAATGTATTTCATAAAACAAAACTTTCTAATCTAACTAGGGATCCTACTTGAACTCTTCTAAACTAAATAAAACACTGAAAAATGTAGAGAAATCTTTAAAAAATGTGATTTTCTGATAAATTTGATTTCAATACGGTTTCTCAAAACTAACGATAAGACTAGGTTTTTAAATCAATTTTTCACTGGATCATGCATAAAATAAGCTGAATAACAATGCAAAATGTATGCATGATCATAACCCACCCAAAGCTTGAACTGTATTTAAAAAGAGTTTTTGTTGTGTTTCTTGAAAAAATAATAATTTAATATTTTTGTTATTTGGATGCTTTAATTTTAAACTTGGTTTTATAGAGCTATTAAATGTCGGTGCATGCGCATGATGACTCCCTAGAGCTTATTTTGATTAAGGCAAGGCCAATGATGAAATACTGGATTTAATAATTTCTTATATGTAATGGTTCAATCCAATTCTTTTACAGTGGTTCCATACTGAACCTGGTACTACGAGGCTAAGACATGCTCATGCTTGTGCTCAGGCGAGCCGTCTAGTACTTGGTACAGTTTGAACGAGTATTGATGAGACCATTGCAGTATTATATTAAAAGAAAAAAAAATCTTAATTTTTTTTGTTTAAAAAATTATGGTGTTATAGTCTTGGTATCATAGTTAAGTTAAAGAATTTGTGACTCTTGGCCCATCAAGCATTCAATCATCATTGTAAGTATGACCCAGTTTAAATTTTTTATTGTTTAATTGTTGTTGCTTGAAAAACTATTGTGTAATGCGAGAACCTAGACATATGCTAGGGACACTACTTAGTTATTTGGTTAGAGATTTACTCAGTTTTCTTGTTTGGGTAGCTGGTTTTAGTGCTCGAATGTTGTTCGACACTAGAGCAACTCACTCTTTTATTGCCACATATTTTGCTTTATTGTTGAATAATCCATTTGTTATGTTGGGTTACACCCTAGATATAGTTACACCTTCGAGCGATAGGACTATCGCTCGTGAGTACCTATCCGAGGTACATGTATTGATTGTGGGGCAGAACCTATCTGCCAATCTAATCATTCTAGATATGATCGATTATCACATGATTTGGGGGATGGACTAGTTGCACAAACACTATGCATGTATAGAGTGTCGCAGAAGGCAAATATGTTTTGTTCGCCCGGACCAACCCATCTTCGAGCATAAAGCAGGTAAATCGATAGAGAAGGCGAAGTTTCTTTCAATGATAAAGGCCCAGCATATGGTTGGTTATGGTTGTGAGATTTTTTTTGCTAATGTGTCTTTGGTCGAGCCCACACCAACCATGATAAAGGAGCTAGATGTCGTGCGGGAGTTTGCAGATGTTTTTCTCGAGAAGTTACTTGGGTTACCTCCTAGATGAGAGATGGACTTTGCTATTGAGTTGGTGCTTGGAACGACCCCAATTTTCAAAGCTTAATGGTGTCAGTTGAGCTTAACGAGCTTAAAAAGCAGTTGCAGGAGTTGACACATAAAGGCTTCATTCGACCAAGCGTGTCACCGTGGGGAGCACCGGTGTTGTTTGTTAAGAAAAAGGATGGTTCTTTACAGTTATGCATTGATTATAGGATGTTGAACCAAGTGACAATCAAGAAAAAATATCCTTTGCCTCAGATTGAGGATTTATTTGATCAACTTCAGAAGACTATGGTATTTTCTAAAATCGACTTGAGATTAGGTGTTATCGTCGCAAAATTTTTCCCGTCTTCCCTTCCTTCCGGAAGAGAGAGGGAAATGCTTTCGTGATTCAAACTTGACCGGATTTTGGAAATTTGTTTTGAAATACTCACCTCCGTTTTGAAAATTGCGAGAAAATCCATGGGATGGGGCTCGACCTGTCGGTACGAGGTTCGACCGTTCCTGTCGCCTTTAACAGGGGTAATTGAACCAAGGACCAAAATTGTGCTTGACATAGTTAAATCATCGAAATTGTGTTCTATCCTAAATGCACAGGGAATTCAGGCATGTGCTATGAGATTTGGTAAAATATAAGTTGGAAAACTATGATGTATGCTTAGAAAATATTTGGAGTTGAAAAGCATTTCTCAGGAAAGTCAATTTCTTAAAAAACTCAGCTAAAAAAGGGTTTTGGAATCACGAGAAAGTTCATAAAGATGTGGGAAAGTCATGAATAGTTGAAAATCCTAGGAAAATAGAAGTGATTCTTGAGAAAAGGTGAACATTTGAAAAGGGAAACACTTCTCAGGAAAACTCGGACTTTGAGAATTTTCTTAGGAAAATGATGAAAGATTTATAGGAAAGCTCATTAGAGAAGAAGAAAAAAAAAACTGGACTTGGGAAATCGAAATCCTGAAAATCTTAGCCTTGGAACACTTGGAAATCGATTTTGATCTTTGAGAAAGATTGGAAAACTCTTTTTGAAAATCTTAAGAAAATAACATTTTCCAGGGAAAACTGTGGGAAAACTTGACTTGGGAAAACCGATTTTGGAAAATCCTCAGAGTTTCTTGAGATTTCTTGAGAATGAAATTTTCTTAAGAAAATCACAAGAAAACCAATGACTTCATGATGCAAATGATATGAGTGAATGAATGCACTTTGAAAAGAATTTCTAAAAAATTTGTTGGAAAAATGTGTATTAAGTCAAAATAAATCCTTCACATATTCTGACTATGGCTATGAATATGTTCAGAGTTGATTTGAGTTAATTCACAATATTTTGAAAACATTGGAAATATGAGGTGCATTTTAAGATAGCCTAAGAGTGTAGGCTCAATGTGACTGGTAGAGAGATGATGGATCTGGGTCTCGTCCATATTCCGACTAGGGCCGTAAATATGGACTCCACCGAGTTCATCAACTCTCTAAGAGTTGGTGCACGTGCCATTCGTGTTCATCCATGGTGAATTTTGAAAATTGAGATATATGCATCATAGAATCAGGATATTACTGAAATCAAACTATATGAGATGCAGCCTAAACTAAGCAGTAAAAGTAAATATTATTGCAAGGTTTAAATTTGATTGTTACATTGCTAACATAAAGTAAAAAAAAAATGAAATGGAGCCAAGGAATCAACATCTTCTAGATTTTCCTGCAAAATGAGAATTAGTACAAGATAACCAAGAAAATGGGTATATATACTATATACAACGAAGATATACATGTAGACATAGAAATATTTGAATTTATGATAAATGATATATGGTAATGAAGATATATTTACAAAAAGTAAAAGAAAAGAAAAATATATGTGATAACAAGTGCACATGAAGGGATATATATCAAGACTGGGTACCTGCAGAAAATTGGAAGGGTATGGATACGAAGGGGCTACGGTAAGTGGTAGCTGTGAAGGGCCTAGTGGAAATGTGAAGATGTTGTGGAATGCATGAATGAAACATATAATATATCTAGCTATGGAGTAGGAAGTGGGGCGTCATATCCATGTGCTATTTATAATACAGCAGGTACATAGAACAAGCTGAAGCTCTTATTTATAACCTACGCAGAGTCAACTGATGATGAGAACAAACTGGCATCAACAATGCTCGTAATAATAATCACAAACTCTAATGCCAAACCTAATGCCAGCCCATTCGGTTACCACAATGATGGGATCATAGTAACAACCTAAAAAGAAAAAAAACAGTGGGTTAGAGAAAAACGAGAAAATCCAATTGTAGTTTATTTTGTTGTAGTGACTTTAAATTTTATCAAGAGTTGGGTTTGCTCTCATCTAGCATCATTACATGAGGATTGATTCATGACAAGGGCTGTTGATGTTGAAACATTGTTGATGTTAAGAGATGTGTGAAGCCATGATTTTCTCAACAGCATATGAGAACATACTAAAATCTGTCAAATACTTTACAGATATGTTTCAACAAAGATCCGACATAGGTGCAGAAACAGTCCGAACATGTTACTAAAAACCCAATTTTGGTTTTACCAAAATGTTTGTTATTCATACAAACAAACAGATTGATGGTCTTTTAGCACCAGGTGGCTAGAGACCTGCAACTTCCAGACTTGACGTTTTACATAATAAGCATCCTAATTTTGAAGCCTGGCTGGACTATTGACCAACAACTTGAGATAATATGGACAATTTGTGTGTTCTTGGGTTAATACCCCACCATAAAAAAGGTAATAACCGAATACATGTCACCTCGACGGAGGAGTTCCCTTCAGAAATCACATATTCAGTTGATCAAAGCTTAAGCATAAACTCATGTCAAAATATCCTGCGCAATTAGGCAAAAGAAGAGAAATGGGACTAATGATATCAAAATAAGATGCAACAGAGAATTTTACACAGGCTCACCTGCATAACTATCACTGCATAAGTTCTAAGTTAATAGATGCTTACAAGAATAATTGTGAGGAAAGGGATTTGCAGTAAGGCAAGACGCCTACCATGGGAGAGCCCAGCCTGCAGCTGTGAATAAATTTAGATAACAGAAATAATTCAGGTAGCATGCCGCCAATGTCCAGTGATAAGACCCACTATCTATTACAAAGTACGCAGACAGCCGATGGAGTAAGAATGTGAGATGGAGAGTAAAGGGATAATCTATGACTGGAGAATACAAAATGCAATGCCGCCATTTGGAGGATTATTACCTGCAGCCATTTGGGGCGGATGGGAACTTTTCTGCAATATATGACAATGGATTGATAGTGTACATTTCAAAACAGAATCAGAGAAACAGCATGAACACTGCCTTCTACAACTAACCATATATCCATATAAGAATGAACTTCTGAAAGCAGCTTACACAATGCTAACATAGATAGATATCAACAATGATTATTGTGATAAATAATAAGATAAAAAAAAATTCAAGATCAATGTCGAATTTAAGATGTAATGCCATGGTAAAGGGGCATCATTTGCTATACGATAGACCCTCTCGGGTATCGATTATGCTATCTTGCTCATAACTGATCGAAAGACTGTGAACATGAGTAAAAAAAAAATGCCGCCGAATTAGGAAATATCGTCATTGATCGCAAAAACAGGGAGGAAAACAAAGAGAACTCTTTTTTTTTTTTAAACAAATGATACTACCTGCAATTTTACTTTCTACATATGCAAAGACTGAATGGAAATGATATTTCTAAAAAAAAAAATTAAAATTTTAACAACCTTCCTGAAATATGATTATGCGATGGGAGATGGTCCGGATGGTAGTTTGAAAAGATATTGCACTGAACAATACGCTGTATCATGAGATTCACAATATTGGAACAGCCCAATAAAGACAATATAAAAAAAAATGGTGATTGATAAAAAACCCTTTTTTTTTAGGGAGATCAAAGGTGCTATTGTGAAGCATCGTTGATCTGGGATAGATGAAGCAACCATGAGTGTGAATCGCATTACCCCAAAAATGGATTCACTATATGCGTGAGATGGATATGCTGACTGGTTCACGAGCATGAAGGTATAGCTGGGAGTTCTCACCTAATCTCCGGACTGAATGCCTTCTTTGTGTGCTGAGATGGATCCTTGCCTTCCACAGGATCGATGGAGGGCCAGGGAATGAGGAAAGAAAGAGTGATGCACTCCTCGACTGCCTCTTGAAGAAACTGGATTGGTGTGAGCTGAGTTTGACAGAGGTTGAGGAGGATGCTTTCTTCAGGGGTAAATCGAGTCTCAAAGGGAAGCAGAGGGTTTTTTTTTGCCAGGAGAGTCTCCCATAGATGTCGCCTACTAGTCGAGAGGGAAAATCCTTTTTTTTTCTTTCCTCAGAGGGGGATGAAGGGATAGCCTTTTTAAAAAAAATGAAGCCTTCTGGGTTTTTTTTCCCAAATCCACCCATAATCCGCCCCTTTTGCTAATCCTTGAAAACCGATTTTTGAAAAATTTTGAAAATGTCGCCACTTGGGAGGGGGTGGCTCCTTTTCTTTAGAAGAAATTTTAAAAAAAACTTAGGTAAAAATGAGACTTTGGATAGGGTTTCACGGTGGCTCCATTTGGGGTTAAAAAAATGAAACGATTTTTTTTTTTTTTTAAGGTGGTGCCACCTCTAGTGAAAATTTATTTCCTTTTGGCCAAAAGTCTTAGTGGGGTGCCACCTACGTGGGCCCACTAAATATTTTATTAAAATTGAATTAAAAACAAGGTTTTGTAAATCGGTGCCACTTTCGAGTGGGCACTATTTTGGAAATAAGGGAAATTTTGATAATTTGAGTGTGACACCACCTTGAGGCGGGTCCCACGTCCTTTATTTGAAATAAGAGCCAAATGAGATATTTTGGAATTTTCACAATAATAGGCTAGTTTTGGAAAACACGAAGCCAAATTTGGCTTGATTTCAAAACTTGGAAGAAAATGGTTCTTCGGGGCGAAATTTTGAAAGAAGTAGGGAAATTCGGAGCCTTTTTGTAAAAGTTTGAAATAAGATCTTATGAATTTTGAAATTGTGTCCCCCTCTTTCCAACTGGCGAAATTTTAAAATGTCAAAACCATCCAGATTGTTTTCTTGAGAAAACTTTTTGTAATTCGGGGTCTTGGGGGTAAAATGGGAAGAATTGATAATTTTGAAAACCCAGGGTTTTAAAATCAATTTTGAAAAGTTTAAAAATCAAATCCGGATTGACAATTTTGAAAATCAGGAGTTCCGGATCTCAAAATGACATGCTGTGCAGTGAAATAATATGGAATGCTCATGCGATGTTATGCAAAGACATGTCCTACAAAGTTGCCATTCTGAATTTGAATTTGAAAATTCTGACTTTTGGTTAAGCATGAGATTTTGGAAATTTGCAGTTTGAAGATGTCTCTGAGTTTGAATAGAGAAGTTTTTAGACTCGAGAATGGAATTTAGGACTTTCTGCAAGGTTCAATCTCAAAAAATGACCATTTTGCCCTTCATTGATTCCAGAGAATCGAAATGTGATGATTGATGGATATATCAGGAAGGTGAGTGAAAATTTGGGGTGTTTACAGATGCCCCTCTTTGCTACTAAGCCGGTTTGTGGCCGAGCTTAGTGGCAATGAAAAACACACCAAATTTGGGTTGTATATATAAAAAAATGCCCTAGTTAGAAGGATCTAACTGGGTATGAAGAAATTAAGCCCTAGGAAGATGGTAGATATGAAGCGAAGAATGAAGAGAAAGGACTCGCTCTGTGAGAGTGAAATTCAGGTTTTATGCCTTTAATCTGGATGGGACAGAAAATGCTTCGTAGGGAACGAAGCTTAGGTTTTGACCCTTAACCTGATCAGGGATTGAAATATCTCATAGAAATGAGACTCAGGTTTGTACCCTTAACCTGATCAGGCAGAAAATGGAATACCTCATCAAAGGAGGCTCAGGTTTATACCCTTATCTTGATCGGGCGATTGAAATATCTCATAGAAATGAGACTCAGGTTTGTACCCTTAACCTGATCGGGCGGAAAATGAAATACCTCATCAAAGGAGGCTCAGGTTTATACCCTTATCCTGATCGGGCGAAAATGGAATACTGTGATGGAACCTTCGGATTTTGCACAGTAAATTCGATAGAGGTTTTTGCAAAAGGAAGGAAAATGGGGTCCCTAAAGCTTGAAAAGGGGTTGATCTTGGGCGTCTCATTGCTGAGACTAAATAGCTTTTGAAATTGCCTTTTGCGAGAAATGATTGGTGGTTCGACCTCGAACTGAAATGGGACTGTCTATGGTTGAACAGTGGGGACACAGGGAAGTGTGCAAATCTGAGAGCTCGCGCTCTCAAAGAAGGGAAGGACCCAAGTCCTTAAGAGGGATTTTAAAATTGGTGTTAGGATGTATCAAGACGGACATCAAGCTCTCACTTCACGACAAGATAGCTAGAAAATATTGTCAAAATGCTGAGAATTTTGTTGTTGATTCAAAGTATTTGAAAATGATGCTCATTGTTGCAAAGATATTCATTCTTTTCTACCTGAAGCATTACCTCCGAACGAGATGGACTTCGTAGAATCAAGATTAGAATTCAAATTACTTGTGATTGACCATCTTCAAGGAAGCTATCAGTTTCCTTGATATGAGCAGGAAAGAGAATTTGATATTATGAAAGCAATTGATGAAAGAGTATTGACAATAGAATTTCACAGATTTAAAGAGAATTCTTGATAGATTTGGCAGTTTGATATCCTGGGAGCTTCTCTCATGATAATCTTTTTGCGCTCTTTTGGCTCCCTGGTGTTTTGGCTACGTTGTCCTTCATTTTGGAGATGTTCTTACTTTTTTTTCTCTTTCTTTTTCCTCTCTTTCTCTCTTTTGGAAGGTTACGCCACAAACTCATTCAACTTGGAGATGTTTCGATCCTTCTTGGATGATGTTGGCTCATGGGTTTAGAGATTTTTGGATGATAGCTGAAATTAAATATCTTTTAGGGATTGTCGGGAGGTTCATCGCATCTGCCTTCATCTCGACAGTGCTTTGGACTTTCCCTGGAAGGATCTGTCACAAACTCCATCATCTTGGAGATGTTTCAAATCTTCTTTGGCCCCGGGGGTCTACTCGCTTAATTCGCCTTCATCTTGGCGACAATTGAGAGATCCCTTTTGCGGATATTTAATTGCAGCTTAGGTGATTTTAAGGAGACAAGGCTTGGGTAAATGTTTTCTTTTTCTAGCGCTCAGGATATTTCCACTGCCTTGTCTTTACAAGAATATTTTTTTAAAGATGTGTCATTGACTGCGATCAATATCAATCATTTATGGCTTGCAATAACGTTGAATCTTCTTTTCTGGCCATATCGAGGATTTATCCTTCATGCTTTTGGTTGGCCAATAGAAAGAATTTGAATTTTGAATCTCTTTTCGCAAAAGCTTCACTCTTTTAGAAGTAATGCTAAAGGTAAATTGAGATAGAGATTTGAGCAATAAAGATTCTGAAATCAACAATTAATTGGTAAAATTTTCTTGAAATCCTTGGTGAAAGAGAGCACTTGAAGTCCGGCTCAACACATCCGTGACGAAAATTCTCCTCTCTTTTTCCCCAAAAAGAGAGACTCAGGCTTAGCCCTTACCTGAATGGGAAATGGGAAGTACTCCTCTCTTCCCTGAAGAGGAGGTGTTTGCAAAACGAACTTTCGAAGAGAAATTGAGCTTTCGTCAAAGCTCCCTAATATTAGGCTTCTCTTATGGAAAGGGGGCCGATAATAGTGAGGTCTGAAAATTGGGTCATGAAAGGAACGAGTCCATCACACTCTCCCTGCAAAGAGGGTCCTTCATGACAAAATGGCCTAGTAGAAATTGGGGGGTCACAAGAAAAGCGAGTCTCCGTCGAGCCTCTCCCTTTAAAAGGGTTCCTTGTGTGAAATTGGAAATTGTTTTGCAAACGGTTCACAAAGACGTGAGTCCCTTCAAACTCTCCCTGAAAAGGGGCTAAGTGAACGAATTGGATAGCATGCGAAAAGAACGAGCTCCCTCGAACTCTCCCTAAAAAGGGTCTCTTGTAAGAGAAGATGATTGAAATTGGATATTGAGATTGATTGACCCAAAGGTCGAAATTGGAAATTGGAAAATTGGTTATTGGAAATTGAATGACCCGGAGGTCGAAATTGGATGACCTGACGGTCGAAATTGGATGACCTGACGGTCGAAATTGAGAATTGGTTTGACCAAAAGGTCGAAATTGAGAGTTGAGTGACTCGAAGGTCGAAGTTGAAAATTGAGTGACCCGAAAGGTCAAAAATTGGAAATTGAATGACCCGAAGGTCGAAAATTGGAAATTGAGTGACCCGAAGGTCAAAAATTGGAAATTGGTAATTGAAATTGAGAATTGGAAATTGGGTGACCCAGAGGTCGGAATTGGAGAATTGCCTGATTTGAAGATTTAAATTGAAATTTGGAGTGCAAAATATCAAATTTGAGCAATTAACAGACTCTGATGATTGAAATGGCTTGAATTAACAAAGGAGAATAATGAGTTCGAGTCAGGGCTCGAATAAAATACAGAGATCACGAGTCGAAACCCAGATCAACAAAAAGAAAATGAAGAGCTCAAGTCAGGGCTCGAGTGATGTAGAGAGATCACGAGTCGGAACTCGGATCAACAAAAAAAAATGAAGAGCTTGAATCTGAGCTCGAATGAATAAAGAGATCTCGAGTCGGAACCCAGATCAACAAAAGAAAATGACAAGCTCGAGTTTCAGCTTGAATGAATAAAGAGATCTTGAGTCAGAACCCGGATCAACAAAAGAAAATGACAAGCTCGAGTTTCAGCTTGAATGAATAAAGAGATCTCAAGTCGGAACCCGGATCAACAAAAGAAAATGAAGAGCTCAAATCTGAGCTCGAATAAGGTAATGAGATCACGAGTCGGAACCCAGATCAACAAAAGAAAATGACAAGCTCGAATCTGAACTTGAATAAAGAGATCTCGAGTCGGAACCCGGATCAACAGAAGAAAATGATTTGAATAAAAACACGAGTCGGAACTCGGTTTTCCGAAAAGTTGGGATTTTAAAAATGTACCAGTTTGAAGACTGGATTTTGAAATAATACCAGTTCGTTTGCTGGGTTTTGGTTCAGTACTGGTGATTATCTTTCAATTTTGAATCATTAGGAATTGTGATGGGACTGTTTTGTTGAAATCCCAATACTGACCGGATTATTGTTAATGCAGTTGGATGCAAATGAATATGAGTTGATGCACATGCATGCATAAGTGTGTAAAATGAGAGATTTGCTTATCCTGCCTGCATACAGAACAAAATTTTAAAAATGCCCCAGTGTAACTGGGAAAGAAAGTTTGATCATTATTTGAAGAAAACGGGAAGATTACAAGAGCAGACTAAATGTTTCAAGTATAGAACTTTTTCAAGTGTCGAGCATTAATGGGATCCAGCAATTCTACCCCATCGGCGTTGATGAGCCGATATGAGTTGCGGGGTAATGCTTCTTTGACGACATATGGGCCTTCCCAATTTGGCAACCATTTACCGCCAGGATGATGCTTGAGATAACATGTGGATCGAAGTACTAAATCATTGACTTTGAATCTTCTTTCGATGACAGACTTTGCATATTGTCTGGCTACTCTCTGGCGATAGGATTGAGCATGCTCTGCTGCTTTTAGCCTTCTCTCGTCGAGTAAGTCTAGCTGTACCAGTCGCTGCTGCTGGTATTGATCAAGAGGTAATTGCAGAAGTGAAGCAAATTTCAAAGCGGGCTTCTGAACATGTAGCGGCAATACTACTTTTGTTCCATAGACCAATTTTGATGGAGTAGCATTCGTTGGAGTGCGAATGGTGGTCCGATAGGCCCATAGTGCATCGTGGATTTTCTCATGCCAGTCACGGCCTGTTTTCACAGTTCGCTCCAAGATTCGAATTAAAATCTTATTGGTGGCCTCTGCCTGACCATTCCCTTGGGGATAATATGGAGCGGAAAAATGATGATAGATCTTGAACTTTGAGCAAAATGTCTTCATCTTTTCATTCTTAAAATGACTGCCATTATCTGACATGATGTCATGTGGGATGCCGAATCGGCAAAGGATGCTCTTGTGAATAAAAGAGACCACATGTTGGCCTTCTACTGTACGGAGAGTGATAGCTTCTACCCACTTGGTGAAATATTCTGTTGCGGCAAGGAAGTATTTGTGGCCATTTGAAGCTGAAGGAGTGATAGGACCTACGACATCGAAGGCCCACATGGAGAACGGCCATGGAGAAACAACAGATTGTAAATATGTTGTTGGAGCATAAATAGAAGGTGCATGTATTTGACATTGCACACACTTCTTCACATAATGATAACAGTCTTGTTACATAGTCTTCTAGTAGTAACCTGCTCTGATGATCTGCTTGACAAGGGTTTGGTAGCCAACGTGGCCACCACAAATGCCTTCGTGTGCTTTTCGCACGACTTCTTTGGCTTTGTCTTCGTTTAAGCATCTGGAATACTCTGAACTGAATCCACGACGATATAGAACGTTGGCCAAAATGAAGTATCGAGTAGACATACACTGGATTGCTCGCTGCTCTTTCTTTGAGAGTTCTGGGGGAAATTTTACAGTTTCTACGAAAGTTTTGATATTGTAATACCAAGGCTTCTTCTTTTGCTCAGCTTGATTAACTTGTTCTGTTGGAAGGAAAGCAGGTTGGTCAAGTCTGCCAATTTTGAAGGAGTGACAGGATTCTTCATTCTTGAATGCCATAATGGAGTCTAAACTGGCTAGGCTATCAGCCATTTGATTAAAATCTCTCTTGATATGGAAGAGCTGAAATTCTTCAAAATTGCAGACAAGAGCTGAAACAATTTTCTGATAGGGGAATAGCTTCTGATCTTTGACCTGTCATTCGGCTCGAACTTGATTGACAACAAGTAATGAGTCGTTGTAGGCATGCACTCTCTTAACATTGAAGTCTAGTAGAATCTTCAGACCTTGAACCAGGGCTTCATACTCAGTCATATTATGAGTGCATTGAAAGTCTAACTTGAGAGAAAATGGAATCATTTCTTTCTCAGGAGTGATTAATAGGATTCCAATGCCTATTCCAGCCATATTTTTAGAACCATCGAAAAACAAATTCCAGACCGGGTATCGCTGGATGTTGCATATTTGCTCATCTGGGAAATCATCTTCGGCTTTCACCTCTTCTGCCAAAGGAAAATCTGTCAATTGATCTGCAATTGCTTGGCCTTTGATTGATTGCTGCGAGACATATTCTAAGTCATACTACATTAGTAAGACTTGTCATTTTGCGACTCGTCCGCTTAGGAAAGGTTGCTCCAAGATGTATTTAAGGGGATTGAGTTTAGACAGAATTTTGACCTCAGATGCCAGTAGGTAGTGTCTTAGCTTCTGACACATCCATACCAGAGCTAGACAGGTCTTCTCTATTTGAGAGTATTTCTTTTCATAATTTATGAAAGTCTTACTCACATAATAGACGGCGTGATCTATCAAGCTGCCTTCTTTGTATTGCGCCAAGAATCCGCCGCATGCGACTTGATTTACTGAGATGTATAGCAAAAGAGGTTTTTCCAATTCTGGCGGCTTCAAGATGGGAGGATTGAGAAGATACTTCTTGATTCGATCAAACGATTGCTGGCATTCTGGTCCTCATTCGAACTTCACTCTTTTTCTGAGCAAGTGGTTGAAAGGTTCGCATCTCATTGCCAAGTTGGAAATAAATCGCCGGATTGATTGCATGCGTCCCTAAAGGCTACGCAATTCTTTGAGATTTTTCGGGGGTGGCATATCAATAATAGCCCTTGCTTTGGCTGGGTCAACTTCAATTCCCTTTTTGCTTACCAGAAAACCCAACAGTTTGCCTGATTCGACTCCAAAAACACACTTTTGCGGGTTAAGCCTTAACTTATAAAGAATGAGTCGCTTAAAGACTTGATCAAGGGCTTCAAGGTGATCTTCTTCCTCTTTAGATTTCACGAGAATATCGTCAACATACGCATCCATGATTTTGCGCATCTGATCGTGAAATATAATGGTCATTGCTCTTTGGTACGTTGCTCCCGCGTTCTTGAGTCCAAAAGGCATGACTGTATAGCAGAAAGTGCCCCAAGGCATAGTGAAGGAAGTCTTCGATTGGTCGCGGGCGGCTAACTTAATCTGATTGTAGCCGGAATATTCATCCATGAAGGAGAACATGGCATGTCCTGCCGTGCTATCGACTAGAAGATCGATGCTTGGAAGTGGATAATCATCCTTCGAAGTTGCTTTATTGAGGTCTCTGAAGTCTATGCAGATCCTCACTTTGCCACTTTTCTTTGGGACAACGACGATATTGGCTAACCAATCTGGGTAGTCAATAGCTCGGATAAATCCTGCTTTGAGTAAATCTTCAAGTCCTTCCTTGACTTGTTGTTCTATTCTTGGATCCATTTTTCTCAGCTTCTGCTTGAATGGCTTAGCATCTGGTTTCAATACGAGGCGATGTTTGACTAATTTTGGGTCTAAGCTCGGCATATCTTCATATGTCCATGCAAACACTTCTTCATGTTGCTTGAGAAAGTTAGTGAGCCTTTTCTTTTCTTCCGGACTCAGACTAGTTCCGATCTGGAGAATTTTGGGATCTTCCTTTGAACCGATATTGACATCTTCAGTCGGATCTTGTACTAGAGGAGATGGTTCGTCCTGCTTCTGAACTGCGGCGAACTCTGGTAATTCCTGAAGAGACTGATCATATTCTGCACAATCATCTGACTGCTTTGCAATCTTGTCATCTCCTATGCTTGCCTTGACTTTGTGAATTGCTGTCGACTTCTGAAAAGCCTTGGGATTGAGAACGAGCTTCTTGATTGTCCGAGAAGTCATTCTGAAATTTTAGATAAGAGATTTGGTTCAGATAAAATTTCCCTCCGTAAGACAAGCAATCATTTGAAGAGAACTTATGCATAAAATGGCATTAAAATTATAAAATGAAGAGATAGACGGAAAAGAGATAGATGGCATCGAGATAGACAAAGAAACTTGGAATTTTATTGATTTTGAATTGATCAAAGATGTTGATAAAATGAGACATTTATTTTGGAAAGAATAGAAATAACAAATGTTCTTCAATGTGCCCCTTTGACAAAAACAGTCTTCTTCGATGAGCTTTCGCCGGAGAACCCTAATCCTGCTCTGTGGGGACGATGCTTTTGGATCACTGACTCGATGCGGCCATCTTCATTTTTACCCAGTCCCTTGAAGGGTTGATAACCATGCTTCAAGAGTAACTCAAATCCTTTTCTTGCCTTCATGAATTGAGGAAACAACGGGTGATCCTTAATGGTACTGTAGTTGATCCGGCCTCCAACCTTGAAGAATTGAGGACCTCACCATCGAGTCATGGCTACGGTGTGCAGAGATGGTTCTGATGATGACTGGAGTATTTCTCGATTTTCTCCGTGACTGATCTCTTCATTTTCTCTGATGCTAGGAATATCCGTATTGAATGAGGGCCGAGGAATCATTGGTTGCGGGAGCCTTTCTTCTGGGTCTTCTCCCAGTATTGTGGTAATCATTCCACCTTTTGACCACTTCACGCATTGATGGAGGGTGGAAGGCACTGCATTTGCATTATGAATCCACGTCCTTCCGAGCAGCAAGTTGTAGGTGGGTGGCACATTAACCTCATGGAAAAGTACTGAATGCACAGAATAGTTGATGAACACTTCCAGAAATATTTTGCCTTTGGCCGTTTGACCATGGTTGTCAAATCCGTAGATAGTGATGGGATCTGGAATATATTCTTCATCCTTGATCCCTAATGCTTTTGTGGTCATCTCGGGACAAATATTGAGGCTACTGCCTCCATCGACCAGCATATGCGGTACTGTCATTCTCCTGACTCGAACGACAATGTACAAAGCATTGTTATGAAAGGAATGAGGCTTTGGGAGGTCCTCATCCGAGAAAGTGATCGGTGCATTGGTCATGGCGGAGTTCACTATTTGTGTCATGTCTTCAGAAGTGGTACTGGGCTTGACTTTGATCTTTCTGAGCAAATCATCCAGTACTCGTTGGTGCTTGCTAGAATTCTTGGCCAAGTCAAAGATGGAAACATTGGATAGAGCGGTCAGAGGCTTCTGACTTGAACTTTACGGCCTGGGTTTGATGATTTGATTGAGGAAGTCAGGAGTTCCCTTTGACTTGGGGGCTGACTTTACAGGTGCTTCAGAAACTTTCATTTTGCCGAATGCTGAAATTAGGTCCATCTTCTTAGAAGCTGGAGTTGTCTATCGTAACACTGACACCTGATGCTGAACTTGTAGATCTTGTGCAGAACACGGCTTGATGTGTTCGTGAGGCAGGAATGGTTGTGCGGACACTACTGCCGTGGTGTGTGAAGCAAAGGGTTGCTTGAGAATATCCATTTTCTCTTCTTCTCCTTCTACCAATAGATTTTTATCAATAAGATCTTGCACGATGTTTTTGAGAACAAAGCAGTTCTAGATGTTGTGCCCCATTGTTCTGTGGAACTTGCAGAACTGGTCTTTCCACTTCCCCATAGGTACAGGGGGATCAGCCAATCTTGGCAACTTGACCATCTCCTTCGATAACATATACTCGAGCACGTATTCCAGTGATTGATCAAGAGGAGTAAACTTTCCATCGTAACTCCATCCTTCATGTTTAGTCTTCTCACACAGTTTTGGCCCTTGATCCTGCTGAGGAGGCTTGCTGTATTGAGAGGCAGGCTTTCCTTTCTGATCTTTGTTGTTTGAACTGCCTGCGCCGTAGCAGTAATCTTTCTTCTGCCCTTTGTACTGATTCTGACTGATGTTGTTGTTGGCAGAATAGGTGAAGTGAGCCTTTTTCTTCTGCTCACCTGGAGGGTTGTTTTTGGAAAATGTGAAGCCTTCATAGACTCCATTTTCCACACTCAGCTCGAGCCATTCGGCTCGTTCAGTCAGCTCAATGAAGGTCCTGGATGGTGTTGTGGAGATCAATCCTCTTAATGGCTGCGAAAAGTTGTTGAGGATTAGGGACAGGGCATGCCTTTCCGAGATAGGATCTCTCATTTTGTTGCAGGCTGACCTCCATCTGTGAATGAAGTCCCACGCCTTTTCATTCTCATTCTGCCTTAAATTGTAGAGATGGCTCAATGTAGGAAGTGCCTCTGTGTTGAACAAGAAGCGTTCAATAAACAGATTTACAACTTTATCGAACTCCTTGAGCTCGATGGGGTTGATATGCTCAGCATACCACTTAGCTGTAACTCCTTCCAAGC
This sequence comes from Nuphar pumila, assembly GCF_984573655.1. NCBI lineage: Eukaryota > Viridiplantae > Streptophyta > Magnoliopsida > Nymphaeales > Nymphaeaceae > Nuphar > Nuphar pumila. Next base: position 103,598,089 of record NC_143252.1, on the reverse strand, counting down.
TGCGGAGAAAGCATAAGAACACTGCTCTGTTGTCCCTCTTGAATCTAGAGCATTCTGCGAAGAAAGTGGCGCGATGAGCTTTAGGATCGCCAGAACCATCGAACTTAATGAATTTACAGGGAAGGTTTTCCAGATCATCATCCCCTTCTAGGTCGTCATAAAAGTCTTCGCTGGTGAAGGCTTTCCTGCCCTTGTCGCGGGCTTGGAGATCCTTAACAACTCAGGCCATTTCCCTGAACTCTGCTTGCAGGGGTTTTTCTGCATCCTGACTCTTTGATTTGCGGCCTTTTCTTTGTTCTTGGCCCCGCTTCTGGAATACTGGAGGCACTTCATATTCTTCATCTGTATCTTCAACTGAATTTGTTTCGTCTGAGATGTCTTCCAGCTGAACTTGCTTTTTGGAAGCTTTCTTATCCCTGTGACCATGGAACTTCTCTCTGAAGGGATTCCTTTCTGAGCTGGTTCCGGGTTGTTCATTCATCATTTTATTCATCATTTTTCTGAACATGGCATACATTTGTGGGTCTATGCCATCATCCTCTTGTTGCTGCTCTTGACTCCTCTCGGACCGGGGGGAGCCCATCTCTTCTTCTGAGGCCGACGGGTACGGTGATGTCGTTGTTCTTTTGTCTGATCTTATCCAAACCATCAAATGTTATGGATGCGCTCTGCAGGGCAAAGACCTGATTAGATTCTGTAGGAATTGGTTTTGGGAAGAAATATTTGCTGAAAATATGGTAGACAATTTGAAAAAGATATCCCATTACTAGGGACCCAGTCGTCGCGAGAATCACGACAATTGTGTTGTCATCCTTTTTGCGAGAGAAATAAGCAACGAAAATATGCCTTGTTGCCTAGGCGAGGTCGTCAAACCACAATAGAAAGAGAGAGAATCTTATTGAAATGAGAAAAATATGATTTTATTGATCTTGACAAAGAGGTGGAGGACAAACAATTTTCCACCATTCACGATAGTCGGCAGACACTCTAGGACTAGGAAAGATTTTAAGGGAGACAAAAGAATCTCAGCTGTAGCGGGCAAAATGATATGCCCCAGACCATTGTGCGGAGGTGAGATCGAACTCTGCCATAGCTTCTGATAACAGTCGGGCTTCGACGTACTGTTGCCTCTGAGAGAACTGTCGAACACATCTCTCTGGTTGGTAGTAAGTGCAGAAGAATGGTCCCAGCAACTTGAACCGCTTGTCATAAGCGTAGGTATGTCTGGGAGGAGATAGTTGCCGATCAAAATAGTCCCAGACAATGTCATCTTCTTGAATGTTGTTGATCATGGATCGATACTGCGCTACTGGAAGGAGTTCTTGACCATTGTATCTAAAAGAGCTTGCTCGGGCTGGAACATGTTAGAAAAACCAGGATTGAAGTGCGTAGATGCAACCTTCAACTAAAATGGATTCCCCAAGTGAGAATCGAGTTAGACCACGATACAGGAAAGCAAGCGCTGCCATGGCTATGGAGAGACGATTGGTCTGTCGACTTCCCCATCTTCTTATAAGCTGGATTATTCTGATGTCCATGTAGTTTTGTGCATCTGGAAAGAGGGATAATCCTACTGTGCACAGAATCGTTGCATTCTGAATCCTTTCTTTGGCTGTCCTTGATAACGAGCTGACTTCAATGAAGGTTCCATATTGGTGGTACAATTCGAGTAGATTGACATACCCATTTCCGTCCAACTGGATCAGGGGCCAGGATCGACGGCCTGTCATACGAGCTAAGGAGTCTCGGGGGTCCAAACCCTTGACATCGATAAGGAATTGATGCTCTAACGGATCTCCAGGTTGATCGGCTGGTTCTGGTAATCCCATGATTTCCGAAAATTCATCCATTAAAATGGTCATCTCTCCCCATGGGAACCAGAAGGTACACGTCCGAGGATTCCATCGCTCCGCCATTGCGTGGATCAGGTTGCCATTGATGGTTTGTTTTCCAACTGCTGATGCCAATTCTAATCCACACTCGCTTAAATGGTCCTGGAACATTCGAGAAAAGCTTTTGAGCCAGGAATAGTACCACCGGGGAATGAAAGTTCTGGTGCTAAGGGCTCGATGTTCAGGATGACCTTGTCGCACCTCGTAGAAGATGTGACCTTCAGGAAAGATAGGATCGACTTGACTAGATGCCATCGAACTGAAAACAGAGAAAGACTCAGAATGAGACTTAGGAAAATGTGGGAAATTTTGAAAAATTTTGCAGGTAGGATAAAATGGAGCTGGAAATTCGAGATCCAGTAGAAAGGTAGAATGAAAAATCTTCTGGAGTTTTGAAAGAAAAGGGATACTTGAGAAAATCATCTAGGGTTTGAGAAAATATCTCATGGAAAATAAAGATAGTTTGAAAAAGGCCTAATAAGTTGGAAAACATTGAGAAATATAAAGAATTGAGGAAATAACACACATACAATCACATCCTGCACAAACATTTATGCACATTCAGCATTCCCTAAAAGGTTGACTCTAAATGCATCAATTTGAAAATAGTTGTAGGACCCTAATCCTAACTCTAGGTTCAGATCATCTTTGTCCAATCCAGTTATGCCGATATACCCGAATCGAAATCCGAGGTACGTGGCATATAATTTCAACTCTGGTTCTAAGGTAAGGTTTTCCAACATCCTTGAGCGCCTACCGATATACATCGGACTGTGGCCCGCGGTACATGGTAGGGGGGTGTTAACCCAAATAGGTGGCCCAGTTGTGAGGCTCTGTCCCGAACTAGGGTTCTGGAAGAGAGCCTAGCAACGTGAAGACCGGGTAATGATAGGTAATGGAGATTTTGAAAAATGATCACATGCAAGAAATAGATGGCTATAAAACCTAAAGAGATAGATTTTGAAAATCTTTGAAGAAGCATACACTGTTTGCATTCAGATCCTAAATTGAGGAGAGTTGTGTTTAGACCTAAGTCTATGTGAGCATGAAAATTTCTCCTCAATCTGGTCCTACCAAACCATGCCTAAGCTATATGCAGTCAATGTCAGCTAGGTCAGAATCTAAGCTCTTAGGTTCGCATGATATCAAAAGTAAAGAGCTGACATTTTGTAAACACAATTTCAATAATTGAACTAAGTCAAGCACAATTTTGATCAGAAAAGGACAGGTCCCATCACGGTCGCCAAACCTGTTATCGTCGCAAAAATTTTTTCGTCTTCCCTTCCTTGCGGAAGAGAGAGGGAAATGCTTTCGTGATTCAAACTTGACCGGATTTTGGAAATTTGTTTTGAAATACTCGCCTCTATTTTGAAAATTGGGGGGAAATCCATGGGATGGGGCTCGACCTGTCGGTACGAGGTTTGACCATTTCTGCCACCTTTAACAGGGGTAATCGAACTAAGGACCAAAATTGTGCTTGACATAGTTAAATCATCGAAATTGTGTTCTATCCTAAATGCACAGGGAATTCAGGCATGTGCTATGAGATTTGGTAAAATATAAGTTGGAAAACTATGATGTATGCTTAGAAATATTTGGAGTTGAAAAGCATTTCTCAGGAAAGTCAATTTCTCAGAAAACTCAGCTGAAAAAGGGTTTTGGAATCACGAGAAAGTTCATAAAGATGTGAGAAAGTCATGAATAGTTGAAAATCCTGGGAAAATAGAAGTGATTCTTGAGAAAAGGTGAACATTTGAAAAGGGAAACACTTCTCAGGAAAATGATGGAAGATTTATAGGAAAGCTCATTGGAGAAGAAGAAAAAAAAACTGGACTTGGGGAATTGAAATCCTGAAAATCTTAGCCTTGGAACACTTGGAAATCGATTTTGATCTTTAAGAAAGATTGGAAAACTCTTTTTGAAAATCTTAAGAAAATAACATTTTCCAAGGAAAACTGTGGGAAAACTTGACTTGGGAAAACCGATTTTGGAAAATCCTCAGAGTTTCTTGAGAAATTGATTTCTTGAGAATGAAATTTTCTTAAGAAAATCATGAGAAAACCAATGATTTCATGATGCAAATGATATGAGTGAATGAATGCACTTTGAAAAGATTTTCTAAGAAATTTGTTGGAAAAATGTGTATTAAGTCAAAATAAATCCTTCACATATTTTGACTGTGGCTATGAATATGTTCAGAGTTGATTTGAGTTAATTCACAATATTTTGAAAACATTGGAAATATGAGGTGCATTTTAAGATAGCCTAAGAGTGTAGGCTCAATGTGACTAGTAGAGAGATGATGGATGTGGGTCTCGTCCATATTCTTACTAGGGCCGTAAATATGGACTCCACCGAGTTCATCAACTCTCTAAGAGTTGGTGCACGTGTCATTCGTGTTCATCCACGGTGAATTTTGAAAATTGAGATATATGCATCATAGAATCAGGATATTACTGAAATCAAACTATATGAGATGCAGCCTAATCTAAGCAGAAAAAGTAAATATTATTCCAAGGTTTACATTTGATTGTTACATTGCTAACATAAAGTAAAAAAAAATGAAATGGAGCCAAGGAATCAGCATCTTCTAGATTTTCCTGCAAAATGAGAATTAGTACAAGATAACCAAGAAAATGGGTATATATACTATATACAACAAAGATATACATGTAGATATAGAAATATTTGAATTTATGATAAATGATATATGGTAATGAAGATATATTTACAAAAAGTAAAAGAAAAGAAAAATATATGTGATAACAAGTGCACATGAAGGGATATATATATATATATATATATATAAGTATATGTATATGTATATATACATATATATATACATATATACGTATACATATAGGTAGATATACATAGATATACATAGATATACATATATATATGGATATATATATACATATAATGGGAAAATATACATATTAATAGAAATTCCATATAATGGGTAAAATCAGAAAATACAGGTATATACAGTTTCTGTAGACGATTTTACAAAGCCGTAATTCTCAAATTATAATATAATTTTTAGTAAAAATGGGTATGGAGCTTCCCTATATATCCATAACAAAGCATGCAAAAGATGGTCCATAAAGTTTGAATGGATATGGATATATCCGTTCCTGAAGATGGCTAATTATCAACACTGGGTACCTGCAGAAAATTGGAAGGGTATGGATACGAAGGGGCTACGGTAAGTGGTAGCTGTGAAGGGCCTAGTGGAAATGTGAAGATGTTGTGGAATGCATGAATGAAACATAGAATATATCTAGTTGTGGAGTAGGAAGTGGGGCGTCATATCCATGTGCTATTTATAATACAGCAGGTACATAGAACAAGTTGAAGCTCTTATTTATAACCTACGCAGAGTCAACTGATGATGAGAACAAACTGGCATCAACAATGCTCGTAATAATAATCACAAACTCTAATGCCAAACCTAATGCCAGCCCATTCGGTTACCACAATGATGGGATCATAGTAACAACCTAAAAAGAAAAAAAACAGTGGGTTAGAGAAAAACGAGAAAATCCAATTGTAGTTTATTTTGTTGTAGTGACTTTAAATTTTATCAAGAGTTGGGTTTGCTCTCATCTAGCATCATTACATGAGGATTGGTTCATGACAAGGGTTGTTGATGTTGAAACAGAGCTGATGTTAAGAGATGTGTGAAGCCATGATTTTCTCAACAGCATATGAGAGTTTGACAGAGGTTGAGGAGGATGCTTCCTTCAGGGGTAAATCGAGTCTCAAAGGGGAGCAGAGGGTTTTTTTTGGCCAGGAGAGTCTCCCAAAGATGTCGCCTACTAGTCGAGAGGGAAAATCCTTTTTTTTTTCTTTCCCCAGAGGGGGGATGAAGGGATAGCCTTTTTAAAAAAAACGAAGCCTTCTGGGTTTTTTTTTTCCAAATCCGCCCTTAATCCGCCCCTTTTGCAAATCCTTGAAAACCGATTTTTGAAAAATTTTGAAAATGTCGCCACTTGGGAGGGGGCGACTCTTTTTCTTTAGAAGAAATTTAAAAAAAAAACTTAGGTAAAAATGAGACTTTGGATAGGGTTTCACGGTGGCTCCATTTGGGGTTAAAAAAATGAAACGAAAAAAAAAATTTAAGGTGGTGCCACCTCTAGTGAAAATTTATTTCCTTTTGGCCAAAAGTCTTAGTGGGGTGCCACCTACGTGGGCCCACTAAATATTTTATTAAAATTGAATTAAAAGCAAGGTTTTGTAAATCGGTGCCACTTTCGAGTGGGCACTATTTTGGAAATAAGGGAAATTTTGAGAATTTGAGTGTGACACCACCTCGAGGCGGGTCCCACATCCTTTATTTGAAATAAGAGCCAAATGAGATATTTTGGAATTTTCACAATAATAGGCTAGTTTTGGAAAAAACGAAGCCAAATTTGGCTTGATTTCAAAACTTGGAAGAAAATGGTTCTTCAGGGCGAAATTTTGAAAGAAGTAGGGAAATTCGGAGCCTTTTTGTAAAAGTTTGAAATAAGATCTTATGAATTTTGAAATTGTGTCCCCCTCTTTCCAACTGGCAAAATTCTGAAATGTCAAAACCATCCAGATTGTTTTCTTGAGAAAACTTTTCGTAATTCGGGGTCCTGGGGGTAAAATGGGAGGAATTGATAATTTTGAAAACCCAGGGTTTTAAAATCAATTTTGAAAAGTTTAGAAATCAAATCTGGATTGACAATTTTGAAAATCAGGCGTTCCGGATCTCAAAATGACATGATGTGCAGTGAAATGATATGGAATGCTCATGCGATGTTATGCAAAGACATGTCCTACAAAGTTGCCACTCTGAATTTGAATTTGAAAATTCTGACTTTTGGTTAAGCATGAGATTTTGGAAATTTGCAGTTTGAAGATGTCTCTGAGTTTGAATAGAGAAGGTTTTAGACTCGAGAATGGAATTTAGGACTTTCTGCAAGGTTCAATCTCAGAAAATGACCATTTTTCCCTTCATTGATTCCGGAGAACCAAAATGTGATGATTGATGGATATATCAGGAAGGTGAGTGAAAATTTGGGGTGTTTACATTAGGGTTTCACCAACTCAGGATTAGGGGTGAGAATGTCCCTAAGACAGCATTCAGGACTCATTATGGGCATTATGAGTTATTGGTTATCCCATTTGGACTCACAAATGCCCCAGCAGCATTCATGGGTCTCATGAATATGATCTTTTGATTATATTTGGACGTGTTCATGATCATCTTTATTGATGATATTTTGATCTATTCTGAGAGCAAGAAAGAGCATGAGGAACACCTGAGGAACGTTTTGAGCACCCTTAGAAAACATCAACTATATGTGAAATTCTCTAAGTGTGAGTTTTGGCTTGATCAAGTGATGTGTTTGGGTCATATCATCTCTAAGAATGGTGTTTTGGTAGACCCTTCTAAAGTAACTGATTTTTTCCATGAGCATTAGTATAGAAATTCAAAAAAATCTTGAACCTTAATGGAGAACATTTTGGTATTCTAATAGGTGGAGGCAGTATTGTAGTGGGAGCAGCCCAAGAATGTTGGAGATATTAGGAGTTTTCTTGGACTGTCTGGATATTATAGGCATTTCATACTGGATTTCTCACGGATTGCTTTACCAATGATGAAGCTTCTTCGTAAGGGAGTGAAGTTTGTATGGGATGTCAAATGTGAGGATAGTTTCCAATCCTTGAAGTAGAAGCTTACTACTGCACCAATGTTGACATTGTCGTCAGGGCAAAGTAGTTTTATCGTGTACACAGATGCTTCAGGCACAGATCTGGGGTGTGTTCTGATGCAACACGGGAATGCTATCGCGTACGCATCTCATCAGCTAAAGGTTCATGAGAGAAACTACCCTACTCATGACCTAGAGTTGGTGGCTGATCATGCATAAATTCTGTTATATATATATATATATATATATATATATATATATATATATATATATATATATATCCATGATCCATCAAAAAATTGCATTAAAAACCCATTCTTGTCAACATTTTTTATAAACTGATTTAATATCAAAATTAAGTTAAAATCATCAATTTCCAAGTCTTCCCTGCATTTTTCAGTGTTTTGATTAGTTTAGAACTTTTTAATTTATAGTTTAATTAGTTTAGGAATTCCAACTATCAATTTTTATTTTGTTTAGAAGTGACTTTTATGAAACACGTTTTTAGAGAAATGTAGTTTTTAGAATTTTTAAAACTTAGTTGGACTTTTTAGGAATTTTAGTTTTAACCTAAATTTATAATATAAAAACTCTTTTTCAACAGAAAGGGGCATCTGTTATCATCGCAAAATTTTTACTTTTTGCGAGTCAAACTGACCTTTGAAAAAGTTTTTTTGAAAATAACTCGCCTCCGTTTTAAAATGCGGGATAATTCCGAAGAATGGGACTCCCTGTCGGTACGAGGTTCAACCGTTCCTGGCGCCTTTACCAGGGGTAATTAAACCAAGGATCAATTATGTGCTTAGCTTTGCTCAACTTGTCTAAATCATGTTCTATTTCCTAAATCACAAAGAATCAGGCATGTGCTATGAATTTTCTGAAAATGCAGGTTTGAAAACATGATGTTTGCTTTAAGGATTGGAAATTATTTGGATATTCTTGGAAAATATAACACTTGGAAAATCGTGAACCATGTTGAAAGAACACTTTTGAGGAAAGTGAAAATCGATTTCTGAAGAATCCAGAGGTTTTTATGAAAATCGATTTTGAGAAATGTGAAATAACTTTGGAAAACTTGATTTCTTTGAATTCAAACTTTGAAATTGAAAATATAACTTAGAAAATCGAATTTGGAACTTGGGAAATACTTGAAATATCATTTAAAAACTTAGAGTTTTGAGAAAATCGATTTTAGAATAAGACTTAGAAAAATTTTGAGAAAAATTATTTTCTGATTTGGAATTTGAACTTGCAAATTGAATTAAATGAATGAATATGGATTTGAAAGACTTGATTTTGAGGAATTGAGAAAATCCTTTTGTATTTTTGAGAAATGCAGTGCATTTTGAAGTTAGCCTAAGAGTGTAGGTTGAATATGGCTAATACGAAGATTACAAATCTAGGTCTCATTCGTATTCTGACTATGGCCATAAATACAAATTTCACCAAGTTTGTCAACTCCATAAGAGCTAGTGCACGTGCCATTCGTGTAAACCATAGTGAATTGGTAAAAATATGCATGAATTGGCATACATAACAGTTATATATCACAGCTTAAAACTATATGCAATGCATCCTATTCTATGCAGGAATTGAAATTCTTATTACAAAATTAATTACAATTTACATCACTAATTGAATTTAAATACAGAAAAATAAAGGAAAATAAAGTCTTCAATGTTCCTGCAAAACTAGAAAAACTGGTTAGTGAAAATATGTTGGCTTTTCTAGATTTATCCAGCAATATCTGGAAATTGCTGGATTTTACTAGATATAAGCCTTTTTGCCATGATTCCCTTAAATCAAAATGATGTAATATGAAATAAGATTGAATAAATAAGAAATATAAGATATGAAATTTTGAAATTGGGGTTAAAATGACCAAAATACCCCTGATAGCAAGACTATGGCCTTGAAATCAGGGTTTTCAGAAATAGATTTTATAAAATGTAACTTTTGAAAGGCAAATGATGACAAATTGAACTAAGTAAGATATGACATGATTAAAAATATGAAAATTAGGGTTTAGAATTTCGAAATTGAGGTCAAATGACCAAATTACCCCTAATAGCAAGACTATGGCCTTGAAATCAGGGTTTTCTGAAATAGATTTTGATAAAACTTGAGATTTATAATGGAAATAAATACAAAATCAAACATGAAACACCCCAATATGATTCTAAACATGAACAAACCCTAAAAACATGAAATTACACACGAAAATCAAGAAATATCCCAAATATCATGATTTTGGCAGTGTTCTTGGATCTTTCAGGTACCCTGTTTTGCAATTTGATCTATTCAGACATCAAATGAATTTTAAATGTCATGAAAATTAGCACAGACACTTATTATAACCCTAAACTCATATTAGAATTGCAAAAATATTTTTTTGACATTATTTTAATCTGAAAATTGCATTAACAACCTAAAATAAGCTATTTTTAACCTAGGTCAGAAACCAGTTTCATAGTTAGACCCAAATCAGAGGTCAATCCTCCATGAAAACTTCTGAATTTTTACAGATATAAACTAAAAAAAAACAAAGATTTTCCAATTTACAGATTGGAAAAATCATCTTCGGTTAGGGAGAAACCCTTCTGACAATCTGAACTAAAATCTAACAAATCTAACAGGGGTTAAAACAGACACTTCAAGTTGAAAATACAGAAATAATTAGCAATACTGATAAAAAAATATCTAAGATTTTATAAGTAAACAGTGATTAGAAAAATAATAATACTCACCTTTTACAGATCATTAATCGGATCTGTGGTTTGGGATCTATGAATAGCACAAGTCTGATTAGGGTTTTGGTAAACCCTAACGAGTTTTAAATTTAAAATCAGATTCTCTGACAGAGGGAAAATACTAAAAAGAGATAAAAAATTCCCAAAATTTCACAGTAAATAGATTGTCTCAAAATAAATCCACAGCACTATACGGATTTCAAATCGGATCTAAAATGAGAAAAATATCATAACAGCAAGTTACCCTTTTGATTTTAAAAACCCGATTTGATGTCTGATTTTACTGACAGGGTTCCAAATCCCAAAACCTCTTATTTTTTTACAGTAATTTAATCACATATGCACATATCACATATAAAAATCAGACATTAACAATAAATATTTCAATCCAAAACAGCATGCTCTTTTCTGTTCTAAACTAAAAACACACAGAAATCTAAGAAACTTAAGAAAACATGCATTAACTAATGAAAAACAATAAAATAAACACTAAAACAGTAAAATAAAAATTATTTTTATACTGTAAAATGTGTAATAAACATTAATAAACAGAGAAATAAATAAAACTTAGGGAATCAATGGCTGGAATTTGATGTTACCTTTAAAAGCATGGATTTAACCCATTAAAATGGTAAATCACATGTTTTATTGGTTAATAATGTAAAAACCGATACTAAAATTGATTCTAATGGATTAGAATCCCTGTACAACACAAAAAACAGAGTCAGATCATCTTCTTGGACCGGTCTTGATGGTTCTTGAGGTCGAATCTTGGTTGAATCCACAAAAGGAGGGGTGCCAATGGCTAAATTGATGTTTAAGCCATGAAAAACATTATACAAAAACTAAAAATTAAGAAAAATATTTACCTTGGAGTTGCAGAAATGGAGGAAGGGCTGGAAAGAAGAGAGAAGCTTCAAGAATTGCCAAAGAGAGAGATGGGAAAATCGTCCCCCCTTATGCCTCTTTTTATAATAAAAAATTAGGTTTTAAAAATTCACACTTTTGAAAATTTTGGACTCTCTAAGGGGGGGGAGATTTTTGGGTGGAGTTACCTAGCTACCCCTAGCCTAGATTATCTTAAAAAATGCCTAATTAACCCCTAGCTAAACCTAAAAATTCCACAAATGTGATGCCACTTGGCATTTTCCACATTTGGGTTTTTAAAATTCTTTAAAAACCTTTAAAAACACTAGTTTTAAAATCCAAACTTCAAAATGAGTTTTTAAAATAGCTTTTGACTCTTCTAAACCTCTAACACTAACCAAGACACTGACTAACCCTAGTCTAGCCCTGACTTACTCGAATATGGTGCCACCCCGAGTGGGCCCTACTTGAGTTTTTCAAAAAAAACGATTTTAAAACTTGAAATTGAGAAAGTTTTCAAAAGATTTTCAAAAGCAAACTTTAAAATTAAAATTTTTGAAATGACATAGGGTTCTAACTGGGTCAAAACTCCTCTAGATATGGTGCCAACTGAGTGGGCCTACATCGATTTTTGAAATCTTTGAAATAACACTGAAAATGACTTTGAAAAGGGGTTAAAATCAATAATTGAAATTCAAGATTTTTGAAAACAGAGTCTCAAGCGAACTGAAACTCCGGGTTAGAGTCCTGAACTTTTAGAACTCTGAGATTTTGGATTTTAAAAGCCAAGTGAAAGAATTTTTAAAAGAATTTATCAGAAAATGGTGAAATGAGTCAGAAAACACAGTCAGGGTTAGATTCCTAACTCAACCGAACTCTGAAATAGAGTCCTGAACTAACTGGACTCTGTAAAATGACCTAAATTTTGAAAACAAATGGAAAAAAATGAAAATGGAAGTAAAACAGAACTTCAAAAAAGACTCTCGACTGGATTAGGAATCTGGAACAGAGTCCTGATCGGACTAAAACTCTAGATTTCTGAGAAATTTGATAAACAAAGGAATTTAGAAGCGACACCACCTAAATGGGTCTCATCTGAGAATTAAAATCAATTGAAATTTGAATTTAAAATGAATCCAGATTGTTTTCTGAGAAAATATTTCGAAATGTAAAATCCTGGGGTTGGAAAATGACAAAACATTGAATAAAAACCCAGGTTTTAAAAATTGATTCTGAAAGAAAAGCTTTAAAATAGAATCTGGATTAAATGTTTTGAAAACAAGAGTGTTGGATCTCGATAATGAGATATGATGACATGCAATGCTATGCAATGTGATGAAATGATATGCTGAATGCATGCAGTGATATGCAACAACACATGAAATGCATGAACACTGGACGAGGGTGAAAATTTGGGGTGTTTACAGATGCCCCTCTTTGCTGCTAAGCCGGTTGGAAGCCGAACTTAGTGGCAAAGAAAACACACCAAATTTTGATTATAAAAATGCCTCAGTTAGAAAATTTTAGCTGGGTATGAAGGAATCAACTCTGACGATGATCATGATAGATGTGAAATGGAAAGTAAAGAAGATTTACTTCAAAAGAAGTGAGATTCAGGTTTTGCCCTTAACCTGGATGGGACAGAAAATAGCTCGTGTAGAAACGAAGCTCAGGTTTTAACCCTTGACCTGATTGGGGAAAATAAAATACCTCATCAACGAGGCTTAGGTTTGTACCCTTATCCTGACTGGGCGGAAAATGAAATACCCCATCAAGGAGGCCCAAGTTTATACCCTTAACCTGATTGGGCAGAAAATGAAATACCTCATCAAAGGAGGCCCAGGTTTATACCCTTAACCTGATCGGGCGGAACATGAAATACCTCATCAAGGAGGCTCAGGTTTATACCCTTAACCTGATTGGGCGGAAAATGAAATACTCCATCAAGGAGGCTCAGGTTTATACCCTTAACCTGATTGGGCAGAAAATGAAATACCTCATCAAAGGAGGCCCAGGTTTATACCCTTAACCTGATTGGGCAGAAAATGAAACACCTCATCAAGGAGGCTCAGGTTTATACCCTTAACCTGATTTGGCGGAAAATGAAATGCCTCATCAAAGGAGGCCAAGGTTTGTACCCTAATTCTGATTGAGAAATGAACGAAATCCTCGAAATAAGAGACCGTGATGGAACCTTCGAATTTTGCACAATAAATCTGACAGGGGTTTTGCAAAAGAATGAAATTGGGGTCCCTAAAGCTTGAAAAGGGGTTTGATTTTGGGTGCCTCATTGCTGAGACTAAATAACTTTTGAAATTTCCTTTTTCTGGAATTGGTGGCTTAACCTCAAGCCGAAATTGGACTGTCTATGGTGGGACAGTGGGGACACAGGGAAGTGTGTGAATCTGAGAGCCCAGACGCTCAGATTATACCAAAGAAGGGAAGGAATCTTGAAAACTCCCGTTATCAAGTCCTAAAAGGGATGGTATCAGAATGCGCCAAAGATAAACCTCAAGCTCTCGATTCATGCCAGGATAGCTAGAAAATATTGTCAAAATGTTGAAAATTATTGTTGATTCAAAATAATTGAAAATGATGCATCTTGTTTTGAAAAATATTCTCTCTTTTCTACCTGAAGTATTACCTCCGACTGAGCTTAACTCCGTAGAATCAGGATTCGAATTCAAATTGCTTGCGATTGGCTTTCTTTCAAGGAAGCTATCAATTTCCTTGATATGAGCAGAATAGAGAGTATTCTTGATATTGCGAGAGCTATTGGTGAAAGAATATTGATAGAAGAATTTCACAAAATTAAGGAAGACTCTTGATAGATTTAGCAGTCTGATATCCTGGGATTCTTTTCTCATGATGATCTTTCTGCACTCTCTTTTTAACAGAATTGGAGTTCTCTTGGATTTTTCGGGAAATACATCATCCTTCATTTTGGAGATATCCTGACTTTTCTCTCTTTTTCTTTTTCTTTTTCTTTTTTTGGAAGGGTACGTCACAAACTCCTTCATCTCAGAGATGTTCTGATCCTTCTTTTCTCTCAGGGATTATATTGACGATTATTGGCTCTTTGGTTGAAAATCTCTTGGTGATAGCAGAAATTAAATACCTTTTAGGGATTGTCGAGAGGTTCATAGCATATGCCTTCATCTCGATAATGCTTTGGACTTTCCCTGGAAGGATCCGTCACAAACTCTGTCATCTTGGAGATGATCTAAATCTTCTTTGGCCCCGAAGGTCTACTAGCTTAATTTGCCTTCATCTTGACGACAATTGAGAGATCCCCTTTGCAGATATTTAATTGCAGCTTAGGTGATTGAGGAGATATGGAGATTGAGTGGATTCTTCTGTATTACCCAGGATATTTCAACTGCTTTATTTTCTCAAGAACGATCTTTAAAAATGTGCCATTGACTGCGATCAATATCAATCACTTATGGCTTTGCAACAACATTGAATTTTTTTTACTGGCCGTATCGCAGATTTATTCTTCATCCTTTTGGTTGGCCAATAGAAAGATTTTGAATTTTGAATTTTGAATCCTTTTTCGCGAAAGTTTTGTCCTTTCAGAAGTAATACTGAGGGTATTCTGAGGTAATAATTTTGTGCAATAAAAAATTTTGAAATCAACAAATATTCGACGACAAATTGGCAAAAATTTCTTGAAATCCCTTGTGAAAGCGAGCATTTAAGGCACAATGCAACACATCTATGACAAAAATTCTCTTCTCCTTTCCCCAAAGGAGACGATTCAGAAATTGGAATTACAAATTACTCCTCTCTTCCTGAAGAGGAGGTCGCAAAATGAACTTTCGAAGAGAAATTAAGCTTTCGTCAAAACTTCCTAACATTAGGCTTCTCTTATGGAAAGGGGGCCGGTATTGGTGAGGTTGGTGAATTGGTCACGAAGGAGCGAGTCTATCACACTCTCCCTGAAAAGAGGGTCCTTCATGATGAAATGGCCTAGTCTGAAATTATAGTCACAAGGAAAGCAAACTTCCGTCGAAGCTCTCCCTGAACTAAGGGTTTCTTGTATGAAATTGGAATTTTGTTTTGCAAACGGTTCACAAAGACACGAGTCCCTTCAAACTCTCCCTGAAAAGGGGCTAAATGAACGAATTGGATAGCATGCGAAAAGAACGAGCTCCCTCGAACTCTCCCTATAAAAAGGGTCTCTCGCAAGAGAAAATGATTGAAATTAGATATTGGGTGACCCAAAAGAGTCGAATTTGGAAATTGGAAATTTGAATTTTGGATTCTGAAATTTGGTATTTGAAAATGAAAGTTGGAAATCTGGAAATTGGAAATTTGAATTTTGGATTCTGAAATTTGGTATTTGAAAATGAAAGTTGGAAATCTGGAAATTGGAAATTTGAAAGTTTGAAATTTGAAATTTGAAATTGGAAATTGGAAATTTGAAATTTGGTAATTGGGAATTTAAAAATTGGAAATTGATTGTCTCAAAAGGTCATCATTTGAAATTGGAAATTGGATTACCTGGAGATCAAGATTATGAATGACATTGGTTCACTGGGAACGACATGGCTTCAATAGGGATTCAGCCTAAGAACGGCATTGGTTCAATTGAGAACGGCATTGGTTCACTGGGAACGATATGGGTTCAATAGGAATTCAGCCTAAGAACGACATTGGTTCAATTGAAAACGGCATTGGTTCACTGGGAACGACATGGGTTCAATGGGGATTCAGCCTAAGAACGACATTGGTTCACTGGGAACGACATGGGTTCAATAAGGATTCAGCCTAAGAACGACATTGGTTCAATTAAGAACGGCATTGGTTCACTGGGAATGACATGGGTTCAATAGGGATTCAGCCTAAGAATGATCAATTCCATAGGGATTTAACCTAGGGACCATAGTTTAAGAAGAAAGAGTTCAACTTATGGGTTTTGAATGGACCAGGTGCTAAACTCAGTTTTGAAAAAAGATTCAAATCGAAATTCAAATCTTCAAGGAAAAACTAAATGAATTGGATTTTGAAAGAGAATTCGAGTCGGAACTCTGATTTTCTAGACCAATTCTGAATTGTATTTGGAAGAAAATTCGAGTCGGAACTTAGATTTTCTAGACCAATTCAAGACATTCGAAGGAAAGAAAACTAGATGAATTGGATTTGGAAGAAAATTCGAGTCAGAACTCTAATTTTCTAGACCAATTCTGAATTGGATTTGAAAGAAGATTCGAATCGAAACTTGAATCTTCTAGACCAATTCAAGACATTCGAAGGAAAGAAAACTAGATGAATTGGATTTGGAAGAAAATTCGAGTCGGAACTCTAATTTTCTAGACCAATTCTGAATTGGATTTGAAAGAAGATTCGAATCAGAACTTGAATCTTCTAGACCAATTCAAGACATTCGAAGGAAAGAAAACTAGATGAATTGGATTTGGAAGAAAAATCGAGTCGGAACTCTAACTTTCTAGACCAATTCTGAATTAGATTTGGAAGAACATTCGAGTCGGAACTCTAACTTTCTAGACCAATTCTGAATTGGATTTGGAAGAAGATTTGAATCGGAACTCGAATCTTCTAGACCAATTCAAGACATTTGAAGGAAAGAAAACTAGACCAATATATTTTGTGTTTGGAAACATTGACTAGGAAGAAAACCAAAAGAGTTTCAACGGGATTTAGAAAAGTACCAGCACGAGCATCGGATTTGAAAACAATACCAGTATGAGTACTAGATTTTAAAAGGTTTGCCAGTACGAGCACTGGGTTTTGAAAGATTGCCGGTTGATAGGGGATTTTCAATCTTTACCCTCATAATGACTTGGACAAATGCCACGGGTCTCAGGATTATTCCCTTATCCTGAATGGGAAAGCTTGATGCAAATGCAGATGAATGCGAATGAATGCATGCCAATGCAAATGAATGCAAATGTATGTAAAATGATATAAATGGGTGCACATGCGTGCAAAATGGGAGATTTGTTTGATCCTGCTTGCATATAGAATATTTGTAAATGAAAACAAAATTTTAAAAATGCCCCAGTGTAACTAGGAAAAGAGAATCTTGATTATTACTCGAAGAAAATTTTGGGAGACTTACAAAGAATAGGACATGATTAAGTATAGAATTTTTTCAAATGCTGAGCGTTAATGGGATCTGGTAATTCCACTCCATCGGCATTGACGAGCCGATATGAATTGCGGGGTAATGCCTCTTTGACAACATAGGGACCTTCCTAATTTGGTGACCACTTGCCACCTGGGCGGTGCTTGAGATAAGTCGTTGATTTGAGCACTAGATCATTGACTCGAAATTTTCTTTCAATGACAGATTTTGCATATTGTCTGGCTATCCTTTGACGATACGATTGAGCGTGCTCTGCTGATCTGAGCCTTTTCTCATCTAGCAAATCAAGTTGTACTTGCCGTTGTTGCTGATATTGATCAAGAGGTAATTCTAGAAGTGATACAAATTTCAGAGCAGGTTTCTGAACATGTAGAGGCAGTACTACTTCAGTTCCGTAAACAAGTTCTGACGGAGTAGCATTAGTTGGAGTTCTAATAGTGGTTCTGTATGCCCATAATGCATCATGAATCTTTTTATGCCAGTCACGGCCTGTTTCCAAAGTTCGCTCCAGGATTCGAATCAAAATTTTATTGGTGGCCTCTGCCTGACCATTCCCTTGAGGATAATAAGGAGCGGAGAAATGATGATGAATTCGAAACTTTGAGCAGAATGTTCTCATTCTCTCATTCTTGAAATGACTGCCATTGTCTGACACAATATCATGCGGTATGCCGAAACGACAAAGGATATTCTTGTGAATGAAAGAGACCATGTGTCGACCTTCTACTGTGCGTAGAGTGACTGCTTCTACCCATTTAGTGAAATACTCTGTTGCGGCAAGAAAATATTTGTGACCATTTGAGGCAGACGGAATGATGGGACCTACGACATCGAAGGCTCACATAGAGAAAGGCCATGGCGAGACGACAGATTGCAAGTATGTCGCCGGTGCATGAATGGAAGGTGCATGCATCTGACATTGAACGCACTTCTTCACAAAACGATAGTAATCTTGTTGCATAGTTCTCCAGTAATATTCTGCTCGGATGATTTGTTTGACAAGAGTTTGATAGCCTACATGACCACCGTAAATACCTTCATGTGCTTCTTGCACAACTTCCTTGGCTTCATCTTCGTCCAAACATCTGGAATATTCAGAATTGAATCCACGACGATAAAGGACGTCGACAAGAATAAAATATCGAGCAGACATGCGCTGAATTGCTCGCTGCTCTTTCTTTGAGAATTCTGGAGGAAATTCGCCAGTTTTAATGAAATTCTTGATGTCATGATACCAGAGCTTCTTCTTTTACTCAGCCTGGTTTATCTGCTCTACTGGGACGAAAGTAGGTTGATCGAGTCTACCAATTCAAAGGAACGACAAGATTCTTCGCTCTTGAAAGACATGATGGACCCCAGATTGGCTAAACTGTCTGCAACTTGATTGAAGTCTCTCTTGATATGGAAAAGTTGGAATTCTTCGAATTTGTCGGCAAGAGCTGAGATGATCTTCTGATAAGGAAGTAATTTATGATCCTTCGCTTGCCATTCGGCTAGGACTTGATTGACGACGAGCAAAGAGTCGCCATAAGCATGCACTTTTTTGACATTGAAGTCCTGTAGAATTTTCAGACCTTGTATCAATGCTTCATACTCGGCCATATTATGCGTGCACTAAAAATCCAGTTTGAGAGAAAAGGGAATCATCTCCTTCTCTGGTGTGATTAGCAGAATCCCAATTCCGATGCCTGCCATATTCTTGGAACCGTCGAAGAAGAAATTCCAAATTGGGGATTGTTGAATATTGCAGATCCGCTCATCAGGGAAATTGTCTTCAGCTTTAACATCCTCTGCTAGAGGAAAATCTGCCAATTGATCTGCAATTGTTTGGCCTTTGATAGATTGTTGGGAGACATACTCCAGATCATACTGCATTAACAGAACTTGCCATTTGGCAATCCGTCCACTCAGGAATGGTTGCTCTAGAATGTACTTGAGAGGATTTAATTTGGATAGAATCTTGACTTCAGACGCCACCAGATAGTGTCTCAATTTCTGACACATCCAAACCAGAGCTAGACACATATTCTCTATTTGAGAGTATTTCTTTTCATAATCAATGAAGGTTTTGCTCACATAGTAAATGGCATGCTCTATCAGACTGTCTTCTTCGTATTGCGCCAAGAATCCGCCGCAAGCAACTTGATTAACTGAAATATATAGCAATAGGGGCTTCCCTAATTCTGACGGATTTAAAATAGGAGGATTGAGCAAGTATTTCTTGATACGATCAAACGACTGCTGACATTTCGGTCCCCATTCAAACTTCACTCCTTTTCTGAGTAAATGATTGAAAGGCTCACATCTCATTGCGAGATTGGATATGAATCGCCGAATTGATTGCATGCATCCTTGAAGGCTACGCAATTCTTTGAGATTAGTCAGGGGCGGCATGCCAATGATAGCCTTTGCCTTAGCGGGGTCCATTTCTATCCCCTTCTTGCTGACCAAGAAGCCTAGCAACTTGCCGGATTCGACTCCAAAAACACACTTTTGTGGATTGAGTCTTAGCTTGTAAAGGATGAGTCGCTTGAAGACTTGATTGAGAGCTTCGATGTGATCTTCCTCTTCTTTGGATTTTACCAGAATATCATCGACATATGCATCCATGATTTTATGCATCTGGTCATGGAAAATGACGACCATAGCACGCTGATAAGTGGCTCCAGCATTCGTAAGCCCAAAAGGCATAACCGTATAACAGAAAGTGCCCCAAGGAGTGGTGAAGGACATTTTGGATTGGTCACGAGCGGCCAACTTGATCTGATTATATCCGGAGTATCCGTCTATAAAGGAGAACGTAGCATGTCCAGCCGTGCTATCAACTAGGAGATCAATATTTGGGAGCGGATAATCATCCTTTGGAGTGGATTTATTGAGATCTCTGAAGTCAATGCAGATTCAAACCTTGCCATTCTTCTTGGGAACTGCTACGATATTTGCCAGCCAGTCCAGATAATCAATTGCTTGGATGAATCCTGCTTTAAGCAGATCCTCAAGTCCTTCCTTGACCTGTTGCTCGATTCGAGGATCCATTTTTCTTAACTTCTGCTTAACAGGTTTCGCATCAGGTTTCAGAACGAGGCGATGTTCTACTAATTTAGGATCTAAACCTGGCATATCCTCATAAGTCTATGTGAATACTTCTTCATGCTGCTTGAGAAAATTAGTGAGCCTTTCTTTCTCTTCCAGACTCAAACCGTTGTCAATCTTGAGAATTCTATGATCATCTTCTGATCTGATATTGATGTCCTCAGTCGGATCTTGAACTAAGGATAATGGCTCGTCTTGTTTTTGAACTGATGCAAATTCTGGTAATTCTTGAAGAACTAAATCGAACTCTGCGGACTCTTCTGACTGCTTTGTAGTCTGTCTGCATTCTGTTCTTATTTTGACCTGATGAATTACTACTGACTTCGAACAGGCATTTAAATTAAGGACGAGCTTCTTGATAGATCGGGAAGACATTCTGAAAATTGGAAAGTAAATTGATTCAGGGAAATCACCCATCATAAAACAAATTGCTTTTATTGAGAAGATAATTGGAAAAATAAGAGATCAAAGTAATGACAATTTTGCAAAGATTTGTAATGAGAAGTAAAGAGACAAATGGCATCCAGATAGATAAAGGAAACTTACAACTTTATTGAAAGATAGAATTGATCAAAATGACAATGATGAAAATGAAATGGGACATCCTCCCGACAAAAGAGTAGAAAAGAAAAAATGAATGAATTCTTCTAATGTGTTCCCTTGACGAAAACAGTGCCCTTCTGAGATCTTCTGCCACAAAAGCCTAATCTGACCCTTTTAGGATAGTGCTGAGGAATCACAGGTTCAAGACGATCATCTTTATTTTTGCCTAGGCCTTGAAAAGGCTGATAGTCATCCTTCATTAATAGATCAAATCCCCTTTTGGCCTTCATGAATTGGGAGAATAGAGGATGATCCTTGAGTGTGTTGTAGTCAATTTGTCCTCCAATCTTGAAGAACTGTGGGCCTTCCCATTGGGCCGTAGCCACTGTATGCTCGGGTTGTTCTGTCATTTGCAATATTCCTGAATTTTCTTCAAAGCTGACCTCTTCAATACCCCTAATGCTAGGGATATCAGTAGTAAAAGTGGGCCTGGGAACCATGGGATGTGCCAATCGCTGCTCTGGATCTTCGCCCAAGACTGTTGTGATCATACCACCTTTTGACCACTTGATGCACTGATGTAGAGTAGATGGTATTGCGTTTGTGTTGTGGATCCATGGTCTCCCGAGAAGCAGATTATAGGTGGGCGGCACATTAACCACGTGAAAGAGGATTGAATGGACTGAGTAGTCAATGAAGATTTCCAGAAAGATTTTTCCTTTCACTGTTTGGCCATGATTATCGAACCCATAGATGGTGATTGGATCTGGAATATACTCTTCTTTTTTAATGCCCAAAGCTTTGGCTGTCATTTCTGGACATATATTGAGATTGTTGCCTCCATCAATCAACACATGAGGGACGGTCATCCCTCTGGTTCGAACCACAACATACAGGGCGTTGTTGTGAAATACATGAGGCTTAGGGAGATCCTCATCTGAGAAAGTAACTGGAGCATTAGTCATGGCTTGATTGACTATGTGGGCCATGTCTTCAGGAGTTATGCTTGGCTTCACTTTAATTTTCTGCAGTAGATCATTCAACACATGTTGATGCTTGGTAGAAGCTTGGGTTAAGTCCAAAATTGAGACATTGGATAATGTTGTAACTGGCTTTGTAGTCGATGCCTCATTTTCTTCTGGGGCGGGCTTAATAAAATGCTTGGGGATCCATGGCATTCTTCTGGCTACCTCAGGAGATATCCCAGCAGGCTTGTTAGATACTTTCATTTTTCCGAAGGCTTAAATAAGGTCCATTTTCTAAGCTTTGGACTGAGCCTGCTGCAGCACCAGGACCTGATGTTGAGCTTGTATGTCCTTTTTAGAGCATGGCCTGATATGCTCCTGTGGTTAAAACGACTGTTCGGTGACGATTGTTGTGGAATGGCGGGGAAATGGCTCTTTTAGAATTTCTATATTTTCGTCTTCGGCACCCTCTACCAGAAGATTCTTGTCGATGAGATCCTGAACGATATTCTTGAGAACGAAGCAGTTCTCAGTATTATGCCCCACTGTTCTGTGGAATTTGTAGAATTGATCCTTGAATTTTCCCATGGGCACAGGGGGGTCGACCAGCCTAGGCAATTTAACCATCTCCTTGGTCAACATGTACTCGAGCACAGTCTCGAGTGATTGGTCTAATGGAGTGAACTTCCTGTCATAACTCCATCCTTCATGTTTTACTTTCTCTCGGGGTTTCGGTCCCTGCTCTAACTGAAGTGGTTTGCTGAATTGCGAGATCGGCTTGCCTTTCTGATCATTCTTGTTTGAAATTCCGGCCCCATAACAGAAGTCTCCATTCTGCCCCTTGCGGTGATTCCTTTTATCATTTCGGACAGAGTGAGTGAAATGAGTCTTCTTCTTTGACTCATTTTGGCCGCTGTTCTTGGTGAAGGTAAAGCCTTCATAGAAACCATTCTCCATACTCAACTCGAGCCATTCAGATCGCTCTGTTAATTCAATAAAGGTTCTGGACGGTGCAGTGGAGATGAGGCCTTTCAGAGGCTGCGAGAAATTACTCAATATTAGGGACAAAGCATGCCTCTCTGATATGGGATCTCTCATCTTATTGCAGGTTGACCTCCAACGATGGATAAAATCTCTGGCATTTTCATTTTTTCTCTGCTTGAGGCCGCAGAGATGACTGAGAATGGGAAGCACCTCAGCATTAAAGAGGAATCGCTCGATGAACATGTTCACCACTTTGTCAAATTCTTTCAGCTCGATCGGGTTGACATGCTCCGAGTACCATTTGGCTGTTGTTCCCTCCAGGCTGCGAGGGAAACAAAGGAAAAGTGCCTGATTATCTCGCTTGAATCTTGAACACTCAGCAAAGAACATGGCGAGATGAGCCTTGGGGTCGCCAGAACCATCAAATTTGATAAACTTTCTGAGGAGATTATCTAGATTGTCGTCCCCATCCAAACCATCATAGAAGTCTTCGCTGGTGAAGACTTTCTTGCCCTTGTCGCGGGCCTGCAGGTCTTTAACAATTTTCATCATGTCTTTGAGCTGCGACTGAGTAGGGTCGTCAACGGACAGATTTCTGGACTTATAAGCCGACCCCTGCCCCTGAGTTGACCTTTTGAATTCTTGCTTATTTTCATATTCCTTGTCAGTGTCATCTGCTGATTCTGACTCATCAGACATTTCTTCATGATGACTCTGCCTTTTGATGATTTTCACATTCTTGGTTGTGTGACCCCTATCTTTCTGCTTGCTCTGAGTCTGCTCAGCACTGGCTTCAGCTTGCTCTGCCAGCATCTTGGTCATCATTTTCTTAAACATAACATACATTTGAGGATCAATGTCATCCTCAACCTGCTGTCCTTGACTTTTGGCTGATCGGGGCGAGTCCATTTCTTCTTCTGAAGCGATCGAGTATGCCACGCCTTCAACTAATGAGGTTTTCCTTCCGGACCTTGTATGAACCATCAAGTATCACAAAATGCTCTCTTGAATGTCACTGATGCTCTCTGCAAGGTAGAACTGATGATTAGGCTTTTGAAGGAAATTTGGTTGGAGAAAATATTTGTTGCGAATTTTGGTAGACAATTGAAATAATATCCCATTACTAGGGATTGAGTCGTCGCTGGAGTTACGACAATTGCGTTGTCATTCCTTTGCAAAAATAAACAACTGAAAAATATGCCTTGTTACCTAGGCGAGGTCGTCAAACCAAGGTGAAATGAAGATCAAAGGAATTTTATTGAAAATATGATTTTAATAATACACTTGACAAAGGGAAGGGGGAGAGACAATTTTCCACCACTTCTGATAATCAGAGGACACTCGAGGACCAGGAAAAATAGTAAGAGTAACAAAGAAATCCCAGCCATGTCTGGCAGAATGGTATGCTCCGGACCACTGATCTGATGTGAGATCAAACTCTGGCAATACCCCTGATAGTGGACGAATCTCTACACGCTTTTGTCTCTGAGAGAACTGTCTGACACACCGCTTTGGATGGTAGTATGCGCAGAAAAATGGGCCAAGTAGTCTGAACCGCTTGCCGTATGCATAAGTATATCTGGGAGGTGATTCCTGATGATCAAAATAATCTCACACGACCTCTTCCTCCTGAAGGTTATCGATCAAGAACCGGTATCGCGCAACTGGAAGAAGCTTTTCACCATTGTATCTGAATGAACTGGCTCGGGCTGGCACATGCCGGAGGAACCAAGATTGTAATGCGTAGGTGCATCCTTCGACTAGAATCGATTCTCCAAGTGTGAAACGAGTCAACCCTCGGTACAGAAAGGCGAGTGTGGCCATGGCTATGGAGAGGCGGCTGGTCTGTCGACTTCCCCACCTTCGCAGAAGTTAAACTATCATGATATCTATGTAATTTCGTCCATCTGGAAAGAGAGCGAGTCCCACAGTGCATAAGACCAGCGCATGCTGGATTCTCTCTCGAGCTGACTTCCATAAGTGCCCCATACTGTCTGTAGATTTCGAGCAGGTCCACATATTTGTTTCCATCCTCCTCGATCAATGGCCAAGACTTGCATCCTGTCATGCAAGCTAAAGCGTCTCGGGGGTCTAGACCCTTGACATTAATCAAAAATTGCTTCTCCAATGGATCTTCAGGATGACCGGCTGGCTCGAGCAATCCCATGATTTCTGAGAATTCATTTATCAGCACTATCATCTCGCCCCATGGGAACCAGAAAGTAGAAGTGCTCGGATTCTACCGTTCTGCTAGTGCATGGATCAAATTGCCATTGACTATTTGCTTTTCCACTGCGGACGCCAGTTCTAACCCACAATCGTCCAAGTGGTCCGGAAACATACGAGAGAAGTTCTTGAACCATGAATAGTACCACCGGGGAAAGAAGGATCCGGTGCTAAGGACTCGATGCTCGGGAAGACTTTGTCGCACCTCGTAGGAGATGTGACCCTCAGGGAAGACTGAATCAAGCTGACTGGATGCCATCAGACTGGAAAACACGGAAAATTGGAATAAGAGTTGGGAAAATATAGAGATTTTGAAAAAAATGCAAGCAGGATAAAATGAAGTAGGGAATTTGAGATCCAGAAGAGAGAAAGGATGAAAAATTACCTGGAGTTTTGAAGGAAATTAAGGGAAGTTTGGAAAATCGTCCAGAGTTTGATGAAATATGAAGGAATACTTCATAAAATGGAGAATGAAGTATTTGAAAAAAAATCGTCCAAGGTGGACAGTATATGGAAATGGATTGGGGATTTTTGAAAAATCGTCCAGTATTTTGGAAAATTGGGAAAATATGACTACAACACATTCAGTCACATCCTGCACAAACAAGTATGCACATACAGCATTCCCTAAAAGCTGACTCTAGATGCACAAGTTTTGAAATAGCTGTAGGACCTTAATCCTAACTCTAAGGTTCAGATCATCTGTGTTCAATCATGCTATGCCTATATACTCGAGCCGAGGCTCGATGTACATGGCATAAAATCAATTTCTTTGGTTCTAGGTTCAAGTTTTCCAACATCCTTGAGCACCTGCCGATATACGTTGGACTATGGCCCTTGGTACGTGGCAGGGGGGTTTTCACCCAAATAGGTGGCTCAGTTGTGAGGCTTTGTCCCGAACTATGGTTCTGGAAGAAAGCCCAGCAACGTGAAGACCGGGTAAAAGTAGGTGGGGTGGTTTTTTAAAACATGAGCACATGCAAGCAAATCAGAAGGCTCTAAGTCCTAAAGAGATAGAGATTTTAAAAATTTTAAAGAAGCAAACATTGTTTTCAATCAAACCTAGATTGAGGAGGGTTGTATTAGACCTAAGTCTATGTGAGCACAAAAATTACCTCCTCAATATGATCCTACCAAACCATACTTAGTCTATATGCAATCCATGTCACTTGGGTTCAAGTCTAGGCTTCTAGGTTCACATGATATCATGAAATAAAAGATGACATTCCATGGAACACGATTTTGACAATTTGAACTAAGTTAAGCACACAATTGATCAGGCGAAGACAGGTCCCATCACGGTCGCCAAACCTGTTATCATCGCAAAATTTTTACTTTTTGCGAGTCAAACTGACCTTTGAAAAAGTTTTTTTAAAAATAACTCGCCTCCGTTTTAAAATGCGGGATAATTCCGAAGAATGAGACTCGCCTGTCGGTACGAGGTTCAACCGTTCCTGACGCCTTTACCAGGGGTAATTAAACCAAGGATCAATTATGTGCTTAGCTTTGCTCAACTTGTCTAAATCATGTTCTATTTCCTAAATGCACAAAGAATCAGACATGTGCTATGAATTTTCTAAAAATGCAGGTTTGAAAACATGATGTTTGCTTTAAGGATTGGAAATTATTTGGATATTCTTGGAAAATATAACACTTGGAAAATCGTGAACCATGTTGAAAGAACACTTTTGAGGAAAGTGAAAATCGATTTCTAAAGAATCCAGAGGTTTTTATGAAAATCGATTTTGAGAAATGTGAAATAACTTTGGAAAACTTGATTTCTTTGAATTCAAACTTTGAAATTGAAAATATAACTTAGAAAATCGAATTTGGAACTTGGGAAATACTTGAAATATCATTTGAAAACTTAGAGTTTTGAGAAAATCGATTTTAGAATAAGACTTAGAAAAATTTTGAGAAAATTGATTTTCTGATTTGGAATTTGAACTTGCAAATTGAATGAAATGAATGAATATGGATTTGAAAGACTTGATTTTGAGTAATTGAGAAAATCCTTTTGTATTTTTGAGAAATGCAGTGCATTTTGAAGTTAGCTTAAGAATGTAGGCTGAATGTGGCTAATACGAAGATTATAAATCTAGGTCTCATTCGTATTCTGATTATGGCCATAAATACAAATTCCACCAAGTTTGTCAACTCCATAAGAGCTAGTGCACGTGCCATTCGTGTAAACCATAGTGAATTGGTAAAAATATGCATGAATTGGCATACATAACAGTTATATATCAAAGCTTAAAACTATATGCAATGCATCCTATTCTATGCAGGAATTAAAATTCTTATTACAAAATTAATTATAATTTACATCACTAATTGAATTTAAATACAGAAAAATAAAGGAAAATAAAGTCTTCAATCTTTCTGCAAAACTAGAAAAACTGGTTAGTGAAAATATGTTGGCTTTTCTAGATTTATCCAGCAATATCTAGAAATTGCTGGATTTTACTAGATATAAGCCTTTTTGCCATGATTCCCTTAAATCAAAATGATGCAATATGAAATAAGATTGAATAAATAAGAAATATAAGATATGAAATTTTGAAATTGAGGTTAAAATGACCAAAATACCCCTGATAGCAAGACTATGGCCTTGAAATCAGGGTTTTCAGAAATAGATTTTATAAAATGTAACTTTTGAAAGGCAAATGATGACAAATTGAACTAATTAAGATATGACATGATTACAAATATGAAAATTAGGGTTTAGAATTTCGAAATTGAGGTCAAATGACCAAATTACCCCTGATAGCAAGACTATGGTCTTGAAATCAGGGTTTTCTGAAATAGATTTTGATAAAACTTGAGATTTATAATAGAAATAAACACAAAATCAAACATGAAACACCCTAATATGATTCTAAACATGAACAAACCCTAAAAACATGAAATTACACACAAAAATCAAGAAATATCCCAAATATCATGATTTTGGCAGTGTTTTTGGATCTTTCAAGTACCCTGTTTTGCAATTTGATCTATTTAGACATCAAATGAATTTTAAATTTCATGAAAATTGGAACAGACACTTATTGTAACCCTAAACTTAGATTGGAATTGAAAAAATATTTTTTTGATATTATTTTAATCCGAAAATTGCATTAACAACCTAAAATAAGCTATTTTTAACCTAGGTCACAAACCAGTTTTAGAGTTAGACCAGAATCAGGGGTCAATCCTCCATGAAAACTTCTGAATTTTTACATAGATAAACTAGGAAGAAAAACAAAGATTTCCCAATTTACATATTGGAAAAATCATCTTCGGTTAGGGAGAAACCCTTCTGGCAATCTGAACTAAAATCTAACAAATCTAACAGGGGTTAAAATAGATACTTCAAGTTGAAAATACAGAAATAAATATCAATACTGATCAAAAATATCTTAAATTTTAGAAATAAACAGTGATTAGAAAAATAATAATACTCACTTTTTACAGATCATGAATCGGATCTGTGGTTTGGGATCTATGAATAGCACAAGTCTGATTAGGGTTTTGGTAAACCCTAACGAGTTTTACACAGTACTAAACAGAGGGAAAATACTAAACAGAAATCAAAAATTCCCAAAATTTCACAGTAAATAGATTGTCTCAAAATAAATTCACAACACTTTACGGATCTCAAATCGAATCTAGAATGAGAAAAATATCATAACATCAAGTTACCCTTTTGATTTTAACAACGATTTTAAAGTTTTAAAAACCCGATTTGATGTCTGATTTTTCTGACAGGGTTTTCGAATCCCAAAACCTCTGATTTGTTTACAGTAATTCAATCACATATACACGTATCACATATAAAAAAATCAGATATTAACAATAAATATTTCAATCCGAAACAGCATGCTCTTTTCTGTTCTAAACTAAAAACACACAAAAATCTAAGAAACTTAAGAAAACATGCATTAACTAATGAAAAACAATAAAATAAACACTAAAACAGTAAAATAAAAATTATTTCTATGCTGGAAAACGTGTAATAAACATGAATAAACAGAAAAATAAATAAAACTTAGGGAATCAATGGCTGGAATTCGATGTTACCTTTAAAGCATGGATTTAACCCATTAAAAGGGTAAATCACATGTTTTATTGGTTAATAATGCAAAAACCAATACTAAAATTGATTCTAATGGATTAGAATCCCTGTAAAACACAAAAAACAGAGTTATATCATCTTCTTGGACCGGTCTTGATGGTTCTTGAGGTTGAATCTTGGTTGAATCCACAAAAGGAGGGGTGCCAATGGCTAAATTGATGTTTAAGCCATGAAAAACATTAAACAAAAACTAAAAATTAAGAAAAATATTTACCTTGGAGTTGCAGAAATGGAGGAAGGGCTGGAAAGAAGAGAGAAGCTTCAAGAATTGCCAAAGAGAGAGATGGGAAAATCGTCCCCCCTTATGCCTCTTTTTATAATAAAAAATTAGGTTTTAAAAATTCACACTTTTGAAAATTTTGGACTCTCTAAGGGGGGGGGAGATTTTTGGGTGGAGTTACCTAGCTACCCCTAGCCTAGATTATCTTAAAAAATGCCTAATTAACCCCTAGCTAAACCTAAAAATTCCACAAATGTGATGCCACTTGGCATTTTCCACATTTGGGTTTTTAAAATTCTTTAAAAACCTTTAAAAACACTAGTTTTAAAATCCAAACTTCAAAATGAGTTTTTAAAATAGCTTTTGACTCTTCTAAACCTCTAACACTAACCAAGACACTGACTAACCCTAGTCTAGCCCTGACTTACTCGAATATGGCACCACCCTGAGTGGGCCCTACTTGAGTTTTTCAAAAAAAATGATTTTAAAACTTGAAATTGAGAAAGTTCTCAAAAGATTTTCAAAAGAAAACTTTCAAATTAAAATTTTTGAAATGACATAGGGTTCGAACTGGGTCAGAACTCTTCTGGATATGGTGCCAACTGAGTGAAACCACATCGATTTTTGAAATCTTTGAAATAACACTGAAAATTACTTTGAAAAGGGGTTAAAATCAATAATTGAAATTCAAGATTTTTGAAAACAGAGTCTCAAGCGAACTGGAACTCTGGGTTAGAGTCCTGAACTTTTAGAACTCTGAGATTTTAGATTTTAAAAGTCAACTGAAAGAATTTTGAAAAGAATTTATCAGAAAATGGTGAAATGAGTCAGAAAACACAGTCAGGGTTAGATTCCTAACTCGACCGAACTCTGAAATAGAGTCCTGAACTAACTGGACTCTGTAAAATAACCTAAATTTTGAAAACAAATGGAAAAGATTGAAAATGGAAGTAAAACAGAACTTCAAAACAGACTCTGGACTGGATTAGGACTCTAGGACAGAGTCCTGATCGGACTAAAACTCTAGATTTCTGAGAAATTTGATAAACAAAGGAATTCAGAAGCGACACCACCTAAATGGGTCTCATCTGAGAATTGAAATCAATTGAAATTTGAATTTAAAATGAATCCAGATTGTTTTCTGAGAAAATATTTCGAAATGTAAAGTCCTGGGGTTGGAAAATGACAGAATATTGAATAAAAACCCAGGTTTTAAAAATTGATTCTGAAAGAAAAGCTTTAAAATAGAATCTGGATTAAATGTTTTGAAAACAAGAGTGCTGGATCTCGATAATAAGATATGATGACATGCAATGCTATGCAATGTGATGAGATGATATGCTGAATGCATGCAGTGATATGCAACAACACATGGAATGCATGAACACTGGACGAGGGTGAAAATTTGGGGTGTTTACAGCATCTCCCTCTCAAGAAAACACGCCAGCCTCCCCCCCTCTTCCTCCTCTCTTCTTCCTCCTTCTTGTTCCAAACTGGTTCTCCCTTTTACTCTTCCTCTTTTTTTCCCTTGTTCTTCTTGCTTCTAATCCCTTTTGGTGTCGGTTTCTTCTTGTCTCCAGCGTCGAAGGCACGTGCAGCTCGGAGGAAAGATCACTTCTTCTCAACCCTTCCATTGAAAGCGGATTGTAAGGTTTGCTTCTTCTCTCCCGTCTTTTTTTTGGTTTTTCGCATTTAGATTAGATTAAATTTATTTGTTTCATTACATGCATAAAAAATTATTTTCTCATCGCATACATCATATTTTATTCTTTGGATAGTGCATGGCTTCTATAATACTTTGATTCTGAATTTTGTTTTCTGCATTTAGAATAGAAATCCATCGAGTGCATTGCATTAGCTAGTTATTATGTTTTGTATTGTTCTTTGTTTGGTAAGTATTTATCCCATACTTTTATGATCGATTGAATATGCTAGTTTTTGTTTAAAGAGCATATAACATAGTGGAACTGTACTCTTCAGGCCATCAAATTGAATGTTTGGTTGTGATCTGCATTAGCACGCAGTTCGGTCATCCAACCCGTGTATGATCTTGCATTTTACAAAGCATGACCTGTATTATATAAACCAAAAAATACTGGTGTGCACTTTGAAAGTATAATTATAAAAGATGTTTTTATGAAAAATGTTTATAAAAAATGGCCACCAAATTTTAAAATTTTAACTCTCACAAGTAGTGAGAACCGGATTAAAAGGAAAGTCTGAGTTGGATCTCAGATCTTCGGAGCAGAAATAATTCTTGAGAAAAGACCTGAATCGGAACTCGGATCAACAAAGGAAAAATGGACCATCATAGTTAGTTGTATGTGGTCTTATTTCAGGATCATCCCCTTATCCTGAACGGAGAGGGTTGATGTAAATTGAATGCAAATTTAATGCAGATGAATAAGAATGAGTGCAAATTGATGCAAATGAATGCAAAATTACTACAAGTGGGTGCATATACATGCAAAATGAGAGATTGGTTTATCCTACCTGCATACAGGATGTTTTGAGGTAAAGATAAATTTTCAAAAAAAAATGCCCCATTGTAACTAGGGAGGAATGTTGCGAAACTCTATTTTGATGTCACATAATATGATACACTGTCGTATTTGATTTTATATGATATGATAATATGTCCTCTTGAAAATTGTTTTATTATGACTGAATATGTTTTGCCATAAATCTAACGAGTATTTGATGCAAGGATATCTCACCCAAAAAGGATGGAGACTTCCTGTTCAAGTACAACTAGTGCAATCATACTCCTTGAAGAAAAAGCTTGATGAGCCATGCATTCCTAAAGATCAACTGAAGAGATCGGCTACCTCAAGATGAAGATTTTTTTCTTCTTTAGAGTCATATGTAATAGAACCTTCAGGAACATGCATATTGCATATTACATACTCATTCATAAAAACTATATCATAAAAGTATACAATAGTTTCAAAAAGCTCCTTTTTGAAAACTAATAATTGTACCTTCTTACAACCATTTATGAAAAAGGTATTTTGACATGATTTCAAAATGTAATAATTGTACCTTACATCATATACAAGACAACATGAATAGAAATGTAGGAAAAAGACAAAACATAAAATCGGCTACATAAAGAAAAACAAATATAATATGTTTTTGAAAATACTCTAGTTATCTTCTTTAAAGAAATAATTTTAAATATGGGTAAAAGACAAAACATGAAATCGGCTACATAAAGAAAAACAAATATAATATGTTTTTGAAAAGACTCTAGTTATCTTCTTTAAAGAAATAATTTTAAAATATGAGTAAAAGACAAAACATGAAAATCGGCTACACAAAGAAAACAAATATAATAAAGGTTTTGATAAAGACTCTAGTTACCTTTCTACAAACCCATAGAATGTCGACTTACTTGAAGTCATCATTCTCTTTGTACAAGCATTAAATACCTCCTGTAAGAAATCCTTGCTTAATATCCTTCTCAAGAATGTCGACCTTCTTGTAGTCCTCATTCTCTCTGAAGACTTTGAAAAACACAAAATAAAGAAAACACTTGACATGACTATGTACAAATAAATATCTCAAAGCACTCATTGTACTTACACTCATTTAAAGTAAAGAAGTACTTATGTACCTCAAATCATTAATTAGAATAAAGACAAAACTACAATCCAGCGTTCAATGTACTATTGTAAGAAATAGACTTTTTACATAAAATATGTATTACCTAAAATATTACATCGACTAGTGTACCCTATATTTTACTTTTATGGAAAAAGGCATTCTCGAATTTCTCTAAAAGATGTTTTTGAAATGACATAACATTTCACATTTCAAAAAGGCTACGATTTCAAAATGTAACGACTACTTTTTTAAAAGTTATATAAACACACTCAAATAAACTATTCAACAAGGGAATGGAATAGACGTGTGAGCTTACAACGAGAAAAATTCTATTCATTATTTGAAAAGAGAGCCTTGAAAAAGAAAGAGAAAAAGAAAAGAAAGAAAAGAGAAAAAGTCAAGTCCAGCTCTTTGACAAAGAGTATCCTCTGAGTGACAAACAGAACATTCTGAGAATCCTTCATTCGTGCATTCATATCATTCTGAAGGTTCTATAGGAAGTATTGTAACTATGTTATTCACTGTATTCCTTTTTTGTTGAAAGAAGTAGACCTCTGAGAAAGAGGGTGTTGTCCTTCTCTGTTGAGAGAAGAAGACCTTTGTGGAAGAGGGTGTGCCCCTTCTATGTTGAGAGAAGAAGACCTCTGAGGAAGAGGGTGTTGTACTATTTATCCAGTGACTCGGATGTTATAGTGGAAAGCTCAAGTGGTTTGCTTGGGGACTGGATGTAGGTCTGGGTATTGACCGAACCAGTATAAATTATGTGTTTTATGTGTTATGCCTTATTGCCTGATTATTTTATTTTATCGATTTTTTATCGTATTTCACTATTCACCCCCCCTCTAGTGGAATTTCATTTGGTATCAAAGCAGGTTTGCTGGTTTCGACATAACAAGTCTTCCAGCACAAATGGCATCTACCTCTTATGCTCGTGATATTGAAGGTCAACACGCATCTCGTCCTCCTTTCTTCAATGGCTCCAACTATGGATACTGGAAGTGCAGAATGGCTATATTTCTCAAATCCATAGATTTTGCTGTATGGAAAATTGTTGAGCATCCATACACATCTCCATCCGCAGACTATAACTTATGGTCTGATGAAGAAAAGAAAATGGCAAACCTAAATGCAAAGGCTATGAATGCCTTATATTGTGCCATTGATCAGAACAAATTCAATAGAATATTTATATGTGAATCTGCATATGATATTTGGCATTCTTTGGAGGTTATTCATGAAGGGACCAACAAAGTAAAAGAAGCCAAAATCTCATCTCTTGTCAGAAAATATGAGTTGTTCAAAATGAACAAAGATGAACCCATCACAGAGATGTTTACCAGATTCACCAACATCACCAACGATCTGAAATCTCTGGGTGTAACATACTCCCAGACAGAAAAGGTGAAGAAAATCTTGAGATCTCTCACAACTGATTGGGAGAAAAAGACTACAGCTATTGAAGAAGCTCAAGATTTATCTAAGCTAACTATGGACGACTTAATAGGCAATCTTATGGCCTATGAAGTCCACATGAAAGAAAGAAGGGAAGAAGAACAACCAATAAAGAAAACTCTAGCCTTCCCAGCTCTATCTGAGAATGAAGGCTCAGATAAAGAATCTGAAATTGCGCTACTAACCAGAAAATTTCAGCGCTTCATGAGAAGGAACCGGCTTCCAAACAAGCACAAGGAAAGAAAAGATCCTAAGGAAGATCCCATGTGCTATCAGTGTAATAAGCCAGGTCACTTGAGGCGTGACTGTCCCCTTCTCAAAAGAAAGTCCAAGACCGAGGAATCAAAGAAGAAGTTCTTCAAGAAAAAGGCTCTGCATGCTCAATGGGATGACTCAGAACCATCCACAAGTGAAGAGTCAAGTGATGATGAAGCCAAAACTGCAAACATGTGCTTCATGGCAAACGAAAGCTCTGTAAGTGAAATTTCTGATTTTTCCTTTGAAGATCTTTTAGATGCTTTTCAAGAACTATTTGAAGAATCTAGAAAATTAAGTTTCAAAAATAAAACTTTAAAATCTGAAAATTTAGAGCTTTCCCGGAAAAATGAAAAACTCAGTAGTAAAACCTCTGAGTTGAAAACGAAAAATCTTCATATTACTTCTGAAATCTTATCTACTAGCTTCAAGACTAAAAAACTGCAAGTAGAAATTTCAGAATTAAAAAGTAAAACTGAAAACCTTATGAAAACGGTTTTCAAGTTTACCAAAGGAAAAGAGAACTTGGATAAACTCCTATCTTCTCGAAAAGTCTCTTTCTACAAGAATGGTATTGGCTACTCTCATTTCAACAAGCCTTCTTGTATGAATCAAAAAACCACTTTTGTGAAAAGTTCGTCTGAACCAAATAAGGAGTATTATAATGTTAATTCTTTTAACTCCTCTAAGGTTGTAGACAAACCCAAATCCAAATGGATATGGGTTCCAAGGTCTAACAAAAAGGGACCCGATTGGGTACCAAAAAGAAATTTTACTTGATGATTTGCATGCTCCAAATAAGAAGAACAGATGGATTCTAGACAGTGGATGTTCAAAACACATAACTGGATATTCAGACTTCTTTGTTGTTCTTCATAAAAAGGAAGGAGGAACTGTCACCTTTGGAGATAACAACAAAGGTTTGATAATAGGTATTGGTAATATTGGAAATATAGATAAACCTCTTATCAAAGACGTTCTCCTGGTTAAAGGCTTAAAACATAACCTTTTAAGTATTAGTCAAATGTGTGATACAGGTTATAATGTTAGCTTTAATCATAATGCTTGTCTTATAGCAGACACCAACGAAAATATCATCTTAAAAGGTATAAGAAAAAATAATATATATGAACTATACCTAGAAAACATCACAGAACATTGCCTCATAGCTAATAATGAATCTCAACATCTATGGCACATGAGAATGGGTCATATCAATTCTAAATACATGTCCAAATTAGCTAAAGATAAGTTAGTACGTGGGTTACCCAAAATATCTTTTAAAAAGGATTGTCAATTAGGAAAACTGTCAAAATCATCTTTCAAATCAAAAAATATCATTTCAAGCAAAAGACCTTTAGAGCTTCTCCACATGGATCTTTTTGGTCCTTCTAGGATAGCTAGTCATAATCACAATAAATACGTTTTTGTCATTGTAGATGACTACTCAAGATTTACTTGGGTGATATTTTTGAAAAACAAAAGTGATACGTTTTGTCAATTTGAAATTTTATGTAAAAAATTACAAAATGAAAAATCTTGTTCTATTGTTAAAATCCGTAGTGACGATGGAGGAGAATTTGAAAATGAGCTTTTTGAAAAATTTTGTAACTTGCATGGTATTTCTCATAACTTTGCCTTTCCTAGAGCTGCACCTCAAAATGGTGTAGTAGAAAGAAAGAACAGAACCCTTCAGGAATCTGCTAGAACTATGCTCCAACACAATAATCTTGCTAAATCTTTTTGGGCAGAAGTTGTTAATACTGCATGCTACATAACAAATAGAGTTCTCATTAGACCCTTATTAAATAAAACTCCCTATGAACTATTCTATGACAGAACTCCAAGAATAGACTATTTCAAAGTCTTTGGTTGTAAATGTTTTATCCTAAACACAAAAGATAGCCTAGATAAATTTGATGCTAAATCTATTGAAGGCATATTTTTAGGATATTCAAGTCATAGTAAAGCATACAGGGTTTTCAATAAGTGTTCTAAGTCTATTGAAGAATCTATGCATGTTAGTTTCTGTGAATCTATTGATCAATCTGTTCATAAGCAAACTAACGATGATGATGTTGAAAGTATAGATTTATTTTTAGATAACACAGCTAAGTCTAATGAAGATGATCATCAAAGAACATTTGTCGATATCAAAGATCATCCTCAAAAGCAGATTTTGGGAGAACTGACAAAGGGAGTTCAAACTAGAGCTCAGCTAGAACGGATTGCAAATATGGCATTCATTTCTCAACTTGAACCAAAGAAGATTGATGAAGCCATCATCGATGAGTTCTGGATGCTAGCCATGACTGAAGAACTGAATCAATTCCAAAGGAATGAAGTTTGAGATCTTGTACCAAGACCAAAGGATCATCCGATCATTGGGACAAGATGGATCTTCAGAAACAAGCTAGATGAAACAGGTAATGTTATAAGAAACAAGGCCAGACTAGTAGCTCAAGGATACAACCAGGAGGAAGGTATTGATTTTGATGAAACATTTGCTCCTGTTGCTAGACTTGAATCTATTAGAATGTTTTTAGCATATGCAAGCTATATGGATTTCAAATTATATCAAATGGATGTTAAAAGTGCTTTTCTAAATGGTTTTATAAATGAAGAAGTTTATGTAAAACAACCTCCAGGATTTGAAAATGAACAATATCCAGATCATGTTTTCAAACTCAAACGTGCTTTGTATGGTTTAAAACAAGCACCTCGTGCTTGGTATGATAGACTTAAAACCTTTTTGTTAAAAAATGGTTTTTCTGTAGGCAAAGCAGACTCTACATTATTTGTTAAAATAGTGAATAATCATACCCTAATTGTTCAAATATATGTAGACGATATCATCTTTGGATCTTCTAACAACACTCTTTGTGAAGAATTTTCTAAGTCCATGCAGAAAGAATTTGAAATGAGTATGATGGGAGAACTCACCTACTTTCTTGGACTGCATATTAAGCAAACCAAGGATGGAGTTTTCATCAATCAATCTAAGTATGCTCGTGAACTTCTGAAGAGGTTCAACATGAACTCAACTGCTTCAAAATCTACTCCTATGAGCACTACTACTGTTTTGGACAAAGATGAAGATGGTAAGTCTGTTGATACAAAGGTATACCGAGGTATGATAGGATCACTTCTATATTTAACTGCTAGCCGTCCAGATATTATGTTCAGTGTTTGCTTGTGTGCTAGATTTCAGTCAAATCCAAAAGAATCACATCTTAAAGCTGTAAAAAGAATAATGAGATATTTAAAAGACACAGTTGATTTTGGATTATTCTATTCAAAATCCTCTACATTTGATCTAATCTCATGCAACGATGCTGACTTTGCTGGAAGTAAATCTGATAGAAAAAGCACAAGTGGAACATGTCATATGCTAGGGCACTCTCTTGTATCATGGTTCAGTAAGAAACAAAATTGTGTATCCTTATCAACTACTGAAGCCGAATATATTGTTGCTAGCCTAGCCTGTACACAAGTTATCTGGATGAAACAAACCTTAAAAGATTTTGGTTTAAATTTTGAAAATACAACTATCTTCTGTGATAATACTAGTGCTATAAACTTATCTAAAAATCCTATTCTACACTCACGAACTAAGCACATTCAAATAAGACACCACTTCTTAAGAGAACAAGTCTTAAACAAAATAATTAAACTGGAATTCATACCCACTAATCAACAGTTAGCAGATATTTTCACTAAACCATTGAAACATGAAGACGTTACACGAATTAGAAGAGAACTAGGAATATGCAAACTAAGTGACTTATAAATTAATCACACTTATTATAATAAGTTTTGTTAAAATCTTATTTTAAAAAGTTTTCTTCTTCTTGTCGATTTTTGTTAGTCAAACTAGATTTCCCTATTCACGTACACTTCAAAACTCTTATAAGACACACTCTTTATGTCCTTCAACTTGTCATCTTTTCAAGTACACATCCATTATGACTTCTTGTCCTATCTCCTTTCACTTATATCCATAAAAACTAATTATATTAAAAGCTATCATGACATTGTTCACATCACTCATCTCATAACTCCTTTATTATTTTTGTCCTTTTGTGAAAACTTCTCTTATGATAAATTGATTCACCTTCAACATAATAACATAATTAGTTTATAAAAATCTTGCTTTTCAAATTTTTGGTTAAATTCGGATGATTATTTTTTTTTGTTCTTTTACCTTATTCTAAAGATCTAGTTACTATGTTCTCACGTAAATTTTTTTACTATATCATGTGATATCTCATATATTACGTACACTCTATTATATCTCACGTACATTTTTACTATATCATCTTTTATATCATAGCCTAAAGAACTATCTATTATCATCTCTTCATGTTTTACATCTTTTACAAAAAGTATTGTAAAAACACTTGTACTCCACCCATTAGTACGTTTTGTATCACCTTTTTATCTCTCTCTCTCTCTATATATATATATTATACATAGCTCCTTCTCACCCGTGACCATGACTCTCTCATACATTTTATATCTCTCTCCAATCGAGACTCATTAAAACCTTGTCCTTCATATTTTTTATTCTCATTAGTACCTTTAGTACTTTTTCTCTCTCTCATACGAATTGAGCCTCCATTCTTGTCAATTCATGTTTGTGACTCCTCTACTAATTTAAAATTTAACTTTATTCTTTAAAAACTATGAACTTCCTCAAATCGAGTTTCTTTAAAAATATGTTTATCAAATAAACATTAATTCATGTCAATCATAACTTTATCTCATGTCTTTCATCTCATATCAATCATGAATTTTTATTACTTCTTATCCTACTCGACAATCCATATATGTCATCTCACTTTTCTCCATGACTACTCTCACTCCTTCTACACATATCCAAAAAAAATTTCTTATACAAACAATTATTACTCTTCATTCATAAATATCTTTTTGTCTCATCACTATTTATAGTCAAAGTGTGTCCCTCTAATCTTTACGTATACTCATAAAAAAATACAAATGTGAAGACACATTAATCATGACACATTTTTTTAAAGCATTCTTTTCCTTCAAAAATGTCATATCTTTCAAACCACATATCCGTATCACCCTTCTTTATGTCTATTCATTCTTCTTCCACGCCTATCAAAATATATATTTATTAAATAACCAATTATTGCCTCTCACTCACTCATCTTTGTTTGTCTTATTCCCAAATCACACTTCACGAATTTGGAATGCTTTCATATCAAGTAATATCATGTAGTTAAAGTTGTTTGTTTTATTAGGCCATTATTTTCTTCACTCTCTTCAATAGGTCACTCCATACTCCATTCATAACATCTTTCACTACTCGATACACTCTCCCATAGTATATTTGTTCAAATCTATGTCCTTCTTAACTTACATACCAATATGATACACTATCTTCCACCATTGATTTGATTTATCATTCACAAGTCTCTTATTTTGCAACTCACGCATTTCCTCTTTCCACTACAATCTAAAAATCCTTCACTTCCTTTGCCATTCAATTATTATCACCATTATTTCTCTTCTTCTATTTATTAGATTGATTCATATCTCATTCCCACAATTTTCTCTATTCTCTTACAAACCCTTACTCGTTCCAAGATCTTCTCTCTTGCTCATTTTCTTTTTGCTCTTGCAATGGCATTCTCTGGCACATCCGACTTACTCCAAGCTTCTGAGTTGAGATTTTCTGATCTCGTTCACACTTATCACTCCATAAAATCTTTGACCATCCTACCAGGCAGCTTGATTCACCTTGAAGCCCTTCCAGCATTTGACTTACAAACTTCTCTTTCTGAACTTATTCATGTTCTAGCCTCTTCAAAACAAATGCCCATCTATCCTCACCTTATCAAAGTTTTCTACACCAACCTTTCTATCGACCATGATCACTCTTCTATCACTTTCATGGTACATGGAAAAATTTTCTCCTTTGACATATCTCAGTTAGGCAATATTTTGATTATTTCTTCTTACGGTATTGAACTTCCCAACATTGTTCCTCTCGACCACTCTGTGTTTCAGAAAATCCTCCTCTCCACTCGCTCCACTCACTTCCCATGGCATGAGAGCAATCTCCAACCTCATGCTCTGTTGTTGTCCAAAATTCTTTCGTCCAATATCGTCCCCAAGTTGCCCTCTAGGGGATTTATTGCAAATGAAGTCTCCCTTCTTCTTTATGCCATCTTCTCTGCCTTTCCTATCAACTGGTCCAGTGTCATCTTCCACAACATGATCAACTTTCGTTCTTTTAAGTCTCTTCCCTTCGGATACTTCATCTCACTCATTCTTGAATTCTTCCAGATTCCTCTTGCAACCGATGTCGTCTACTACTCAAACAATATAATTGATGACTCCTCTCTTCATGAAGAAGAGTCCTCTCCTCTAAACTCTGACGACGACGGCCCTCAAGAAGCAGATCAAGCAGCAACTTCTGACCTTGACATCTTCACAGCTATTGTCAATATTCAGAACACCCAGGATCTCCTTCTGAAGAATCAAGCTTCACTACAACTCGGCCAAGATGCATTACTCCAAAAGTTTCACCCTTCCTCCGGCTCAAAATAAACTTTTTTTTTGTCTGTAATAACTTTTAATTACTTTTGGTCTGTAATAACTCTCTTACTCTGATCCCTTCCTTTTTGTCTATGACAAAGGGGGAGAAATCCTATCTCCATTATTGGAGAAATACTCTCTTTAAACATTTTTCAATATTTTATCATATTATTATTTCTATGCATAATGTCTTTTTGACAGGGGAGCATATTTTGTCATCATCAAAAAGGGGGAGAATGTTGAGAAACTCTGTTTTGATGTCACATAATATGATACACTGTCGTATTTGATTTTATATGATATGATAATATGTCCTCTTGAAAAATGTTATATTATGACTGAATATGTTTTGCCATAAATCTAACGAGTATTTGATGCAAGGATATCTCACCCAAAAAGGATGGAGACTTCTTGTTCAAGTACAACTAGTGCAATCATACTCCTTGAAGAAAAAGCTTGATGAGCCATGCATTCCTAAAGATCAACTGAAGAGATCGGCTACCTCAAGATGAAGATTTTTTTCTTCTTTAGAGTCATATGTAACAGAACCTTCAGGAACATGCATATTGCATATTACATACTCATTCATAAAAACTATATCATAAAAGTATACGATAGTTTCAAAAAGCTCCTTTTTGAAAACTAATAATTGTACCTTCTTACAACCATTTATGAAAAAGGTATTTTGACATGATTTCAAAATGTAATAATTGTACCTTACATCATATACAAGACAACATGAATAGAAATGTAGGAAAAAGATAAAACATAAAATCGGTCTCATAAAGAAAAACAAATATAATATATTTTTTAAAAGACTCTAGTTATCTTCTTTAAAGAAATAATTTTAAATATGGGTAAAAGACAAAACATGAAATCGGCTACATAAAGAAAAACAAATATAATATGTTTTTGAAAAGACTCTAGTTATCTTCTTTAAAGAAATAATTTTAAAATATGGGTAAAAGACAAAACATGAAAATCGGCTACACAAAGAAAACAAATATAATAAAGGTTTTGATAGACTCTAGTTACCTTTCTACAAACCCATAGAATGTCGACTTACTTGAAGTCATCATTCTCTTTGTACAAGCATTAAATACCTCCTGTAAGAAATCCTTGCTTAATATCCTTCTCAAGAATGTCGACCTTCTTGTAGTCCTCATTCTCTCTGAAGACTTTGAAAAACACAAAATAAAGAAAACACTTGACATGACTAAGTACAAATAAATATCTCAAAGCACTCATTGTACTTACACTCATTTAAAGTAAAGAAGTACTTATGTACCTCAAATCATTAATTAGAATAAAGACAAAACTACAATCCAACGTTCAATGTACTATTGTAAGAAATAGACTTTTTACATAAAATATGTATTACCTAAAATATTACATCGACTAGTGTACCCTATATTTTACTTTTATGGAAAAAGGCATTCTCGAATTTCTCTAAAAGATGTTTTTGAAATGACATAACATTTCACATTTCAAAAAGGCTACGATTTCAAAATGTAACGACTACTTTTTTAAAAGTTATATAAACACACTCAAATAAACTATTCAACAAGGGAATGGAATAGACGTGTGAGCTTACAACGAGAAAAATTCTATTCATTATTTGAAAAGAGAGCCTTGAAAAAGAAAGAGAAAAAGAAAAGAAAGAAAAGAGAAAAAGTCAAGTCCAGCTCTTTGACAAAGAGTATCCTCTGAGTGACAAACAGAACATTCTGAGAATCCTTCATTCGTGCATTCATATCATTCTGAAGGTTCTATAGGAAGTATTGTAACTCTGTTATTCACTGTATTCCTTCTTTGTTGAAAGAAGTAGACCTCTGAGAAAGAGGGTGTTGTCCTTCTTTGTTGAGAGAAGAAGACCTCTGTGGAAGAGGGTGTGCCCCTTCTCTGTTGAGAGAAGAAGACCTCTGAGGAAGAGGGTGTTATACTATTTATCCGGTGACTCGGATGTTATAGTGGAAAGCTCAAGTGGTTTGCTTGGGGACTGGATGTAGGTCTGGGTATTGACCAAACCAGTATAAATTATGTGTTTTATGTGTTGTGCCTTATTGCCTGATTATTTTATTTTATCGATTTTTTATCGTATTTCACTATTCACCCCCCCTCTAGTGGAATTTCAAGGAAGATTTTGAATAAAAGAAAGATAATTGATGAATAAGATGACAAGCTTCTTGACTGAGAGATGTCCTCAAGATCATTCCTCACAAGAGACACATTGTGAAAAGGAAAGATAAACAAATAAGATGGCGCCAAGCTATTGGAAAGTTTGATGATTTTATTGATGCTTTAAAATCAAGGAAAGAAAATGGGATTACATTATTCTTTTGAAATAATAAAAGTAAGATGAGAAATGGGAAAGTGT
Source organism: Nuphar pumila (assembly GCF_984573655.1). Taxonomy (NCBI): domain Eukaryota; kingdom Viridiplantae; phylum Streptophyta; class Magnoliopsida; order Nymphaeales; family Nymphaeaceae; genus Nuphar; species Nuphar pumila. The sequence continues at coordinate 103,554,376 of NC_143252.1, read as the reverse complement.
CGGCATTGTCAGCTTCTGGAATGATTGTGGAAAAAGCTTAGTCAGGATGACTGGTCCTCCTTTTCATCTTCAACGAGGAGCTTCTTGTCAATGCAGTATTGAAAAATGTTCTTAAGGACGAAGCAATTTTCTATATTGTGCCCTATTGCTCGATGCAACTTGCAAAACTGTTCTTTGAATCTGCCTATAATTGCAGGGGGATCAACGACTTTAGGCGAACAGACAATGTCTTTCGCAAGCATATATTCCAAGATACTCTCAAGTGTATGATCCAGAGGGGTGAATTCTCAATCAGTGCTCCAATCTTTGCGCTTTGGTTTTTCCTGGTCTTTCTCCTTATGTTGAGGGCTAGATTGGAGAGGTTTATCATTGTTGACATCATTTTCCTTTTGCCTTTTGAATCTCTCCAAACTGTTACCTTGATTATTCTTGTTGCCTTTGCTATTATTGAAAGATTTAGCCGAAAAAGTGAAGTGAGCCTTCTTTTTGGCATCTTGATTGTTTCTTGCAATGGTAATGCCCTCATAGACCCCATTCTCTATCCCCATCTCGAGTCATTCGGCTCGTTCAATGAGTTCAATAAAAGACTTGGAGGATGAGGTAGAGATGAGACTCCTCAAAGGCTGTGAATAGTTGTTCAGAATAATTTAGAGTGCATGCTTCTCTGAAATTAGGCTCCTCATTTTATTGCAGGTCTCTCTCCATCTGCGAATGAAGTCCCTTGCTTTTTCATTTTCATTCTGCTTTAGATTACAGAGATGACTCAATATTGGGAGCGCCTCTGTGTTGAACAGAAAGCGTTCAATAAACAAATTTATAACTTTATCAAAATCCTTGAGCTCGATGGGATTGATATGCTCAGCATACCATTTAGCGGCAACTCCTTCCAAGTTGCAGGGGAAGCATAGAAATAGTGTTCTGTTGTCCCTCTTGAACCTTGATCATTCGGCGAAAAACATGGCGAGATATGCTTTGGGGTCGCCAGAACCGTCGAAGTTGATGAATTTTTTGGGGAGGTTCTCCAGATTATCGTCTCCTTCTAAGCCATCGTAGAAATCTTCACTTGTGAAGACTTTCTTACCCTTGTCGCGGGCTTGCAAATCCTTGACTACCCTAGCCATTTCCTTCAATTGAGCTTGGAGTGGGTCTTCTATGATTTGACTTTTTAGCTTGCGGGCACCCATTTGCTATCGGCCATATTTCTGAAATGTTGGGGGTACCTCATATTCTTCATCGGTATCTTTCGTTGATTCTGTTCCATCTGAGATATCTTCTGGCTGAACCTACTTTTTGGAAGTCTTCTTAGCCTTATGACCATGGAACTTCTGCCTGAATGGATTCTTCTCTGAACTGGTCCCGGCGTGTTCGCTCATCATTTTATTCATCATTTTCTGGAACATGGCATATATCTGCGGATCTATGCCATCATCCTCTTGTTGGCCCTGACTTCTGACTGAATGTGGGGAGTCCATCTCTTCTTCTGAAGCTGATGAGTACTAAGATGGTGTTGTCTTTCTTCCTGACCTTGTCTGAACCATCAAATGCTACAAATGTTCTCTGCAGGGCAAAGACCTGATTAGATTCTGAGGAAACTTATTTTTTTTTTGAAGAAATATTTGTTGGAAATATGGTAGACAATTGAAAAAGTATCCCATTACTAGGGATTGAGTCATCGCAGGAATCACGACAATTGTGTTGTCATTCTTTGCAAGAGAAATAAACAACGGAAAATGTGCCTTGTTACCTAGGCGAGGTCGTCAAACCATGATAGAAAGAGAGAATTTTATTGGAATGAGAAAAATATGATTTTATTGATCTTGACAAAGAGGTGAAGGACAAACAATTTGCCACCATTCATGATAGTCGGCAGACACTTTGGGACCAGATTAAAACTTGAGAGTAATAAAGGAGTCTCAACCGTAGCGGGCAGAATGATATGCCCTGGACCATTGTGCAGAGGTGAGATCAAATTCTGGTGTAACTCCTGATAGTAGTCGAGCTTCAATATACTACTGTCTTTGAGAGAACTGTCGAACACATTGCTCTGGTTGATAATAAGTGCAAAAAAATGGCCCCAGTAACTTGAACCGCTTGTCATAAGCATATGTGTATCTGGGAGGGGATAATTGTCGATCAAAGTAGTCTCAAACGATGTCATCTTCCTGAATGTTGTCGATCATGGATCGATACTGCTCCACTGAAAGGAGCTCTTGACCATTGTATTTGAAAGAATTTGCTCAGGCTGGAATGTACTGAAAGAACCATGATTGAAGTGCGTAAATGCATCCTTCAACTAAGGTGGACTCTCCAAGCGTGAAGTGAGTCAACCCTCAGTACAGGAAGGCGAGTGTTGACATGGCTATGGAGAAGCGGTTGGTCTGTCGACTTCCCCATCTTCTCATGAGCTGGATTATTCTAATATCTATGTAGTTTTGTCCATCTGGGAAGAGGGTCAATCCTACAATACATAGAATCATTGCATTCTGAATTCTTTTTCTGGCTGTCCTTGATAGTGAGCTGACTTCAACGAATGTCCCGTACTGACGGTACAACTCAAGTAGATTTCATTTCCATCCATCTGGATCAGGGGCCAAGATCGGTGGCCTGTCATACGAGCTAGGGCATCTCGAAGATCCAAATCCTTGACATTAATCAGAAATTGATGCTTCAATGGATCTCTAGGTTGACTAGCTGGTTAGGGTAATCCCATAATCTCTGAAAATTCATCCATTAAAAGAGTCATCTCTCCCCACGAGAACCAAAAAGTGCATGTACGTGGATTTCATCGCTCCACCATTGCATGGATCAGGTTGCCATTGATGGTCTGTTTTCCGATTGCATGCGTCAATTCTAATCCACACTCACTCAAATGGTCTGGGAACAAGCAAGAAAAGCTTTTGAGCTATGAATAATACCACCGGAGAATGAAAGTTCCGGTGTTGAGGGCTCGATGTTCAGGACAACCTTGTCGCACCTCGTAGGAGATGTGACATTCAGGAAAAATAGGATCGATTTGACTGGATGCCATCGAACTAAAAAATAGAGACAAACTCAGAATCAGACTTAGAAAAAGTATAGGAATTTTTTAAAATTGCAGGCAGGATAAAAATGAGGTGAAAAATTCGAGATCCAGTAGAACGAAAGAATGGAAAATCACCTGGAGTTTTGAGAATAAAAAGGGATAATTTTAAAAATCGTCCAGGGTTTGGAGAAAATAAGAGAAATATTTTATGAAAGATGAAAGATAAGGATATTTGGAAAATGGTCTAATAGTTTGAGAAAAATTGGAAATATGAGAAAATGAGGAAATAAGGTGCATACAATCACATCCTGCACATACATTCATGTATATACAACACTCCCTAAAAGGTTGGCTCTAGATGCATCATTTTGAAAAGCAACAGTAGGACCCTAATTCAAACTCTAGGTTAAGATTATCTTTGTCCAATCTAGTTATGCCGATATACTCGAGTTGTGACCCAAAGTACGTGGCATAGAATTTCAACTCCGGTTCTAAGGTAAGGTTTTCCAACATCCTTGAGTGCCTACCGATATACTTCGGACTGTGGCCCTTTGTACGTGGTAGGGGGTGTAAACACCCCAAATTTTCCTCATCCATACTCAGACAACCCTCCTCGTGCAGTGCCAACCCTGTTAGGTCAGTGTAGGAGTCAAACCCTAAGTCAGTTTCAGAAAATCACCATTTTATCCATTTTCGCTAGGAAAATTATCATTTTACCCTTAGGTCATCCCAGACCCCAGTCAGTCGGAGTCAACCAAGCTCATTGGTCAGTTCAGAACAGTTAGAATGTCAGCCATTTCAAGCTCACCTGAGCTCATGATGAACATATCATTTTCATTTTTGACCATTCCTACCAAAATGGGATCATTTCTTCAAAAATGAGCTCATTTCTCACTCAAATCCAAGCCAATTGTCTTCGAGTCAGTCATTTCCAGTCAATCATATTCTCTAGAGTCCAACCTGAACTCACCAGGAGTTCAAGTGCTTTAGTCCCAGTTCAAAATCATTTCCAAGTGTTTAGGAGCCTATTTTAGCCCATTTCAGCTCATTCAGCTGAAATTGAGCTAAATCCAGTCAGTTGAGCTAGTGTTCGAGCTTCGATTTTAGTTCATGTCAGTATTGTTGATCTTTGTTTTAGCTCAAACCTAGCTCAGATTTGCAATTCACTTTACTCCAGTGACCATTTCTCTAAAAATGGTAGCTTTCTCGATAATTTAGTTCAGAAGTTCAGTCAAGTTAGTGTCTTGTCAGTCCATTTGAGTTTTAAAACTCTAAAACCCAGCTCAATCCAGTTCATTTCAGTTCAAACCAGCTCAAATCCTAATTTTCAGTGTCACTCTGGCCCAGTAGAGCCCGAAAACCATTTCTTGAACCATTTTGCAAATTTTGTCAATTTCAACACTTTTTGAACTGGTACAACTATCAATCAGAGTCTAACATCTAAAATTCTTCATTCAGGGTCAGCATTTTGCATGGCATTTCATGTTATTTCTCATTATTTCATATTATTTCTCAGCATTTCATAACATTTCATAACATTTCATCACATTTTATTTCATTTTCGAAGTCCAGAACTCCACTTTTATAAATTTCAATCCAGATTGAGTTTTAAAAGTTTTCATAAATCAATTTCAAATCCTGGGTTTCCAAAATTGACATTTTTACCCCCAAGAGTCTAAATTTGGAAATATTTTCTCAAGAAAAACAATCTGGATTTCTTTCAAACTCAAATTTTCAAATTTTACATTGGATTTTCTTCGCAACGGGGTATTGAACTTCAAATTCTGAGCTTATTTCAAAAACTACCAAAAATAGCTTGTTTCGTCCATAAACTTCCTAAAAAGACCATTCTACCCCTCTGGTCCTCGAAATGAATTTCAAATTTGGAAAGTGAGCCCACTCTGAGATGGCTCCTTCATTTTCATTTTAAAATAAAAAATTTATCTTTTCCTTTTCTTTTATTTTCTTTCGTTTTAATTTTTAAATTTATTTTATTTTATTTTTTGTGAGAGGAGGTGGGACCCACAAGGGGGTCGACCAGCCCCCTCTCCTTTCCTCTTTATTTCCTTTTTCCTTCCCCCTTTTCCTTCTTCTTCTTCTTCTTTCTTTCCTTTTCTTTGTCTTTTTCTTCCCTTCTTCTTCTTCTTTCTTTTCCTTTTCTTTTTTCCTTTTTCTTTTTTCTTCTTCTTCTTTCCCTTCTCCCTCCACTCACAGTGGATTTCTTCCTGCCCCTCCTTCCTCTCTTCCTTTCCCTCTTCTTTCTTCCCTCTTTTCTTTCCTTTTCCCTTTTTTTCCTCTTTCCTTTCTTCTCTTCCTTTTCTTTCCTTCTTTTTTTCCCTCCTCTCTTTCCTTCCCTTTTCCTTGGTCCAGCCACCATAGGACCCTTCACTTTCTATTCTTCAAGCTCATTCACGTATTCCACAGCCCTCTCCTTCTCTCCCCTCTCACCAAAGCCATCTCCCATTGAAAACTTAAGAAAAATTTTATTTTTTCCTAAGTTTTAACCCAAAGGATCACATGGCTTCTCACATTGACGTCTCTTCACCTCCTCAACACAGCAGTCCCTTGAAGTTCTCTCTCAGCCCCAAGCTCTCATCTCTCATTCCCTTAGCCTCTTTCCCACTGCTCCAGCACTCTCATTCATGCATCACCTTGAGGCAACCTCCATCCTTGAGTCCAACCATGGTTCCAGCTTCAACCACAGCTTCAGCCACACCTTGGAAGCATCACTGTCAAATTTCGTTGCTCCAATAAAGTAACTCCAGCATCTTCAAGGCGTCACCAACACTCCCAGCACAATTGAAGCTTCATCACACGCCCAGCAAACACCTACTTGCGGTCTTGTTCCATCCACCTTCCTGCAACCGCAAGCCTTGAAGCTCTTCAACCGGCGCTCACCATCCCTCTCGGTTAGTAGCAGCAGCCATTTCAAAGTGGCACTATGACATCCCTTTGACATCTCCGAAATTGAAATGTTTTAGGTGTCATAAAGGTCTTTATTTTCATTTTTTATGCATCTTTTGTTCTAAGCATATATGTATTTCATGTACGGGTTAAGAGGATGAAAGATTCATCCATTCGATGGATTTGGTCTTTCATTTCATAAACCATCATAAAAAAAATGAATCATATCCCCATTGAGTTTTGTTTTAGTTTCATATTTCATGAAATTTCATTCAAAAATATGTATTTAATTCGGTTTATTAGTCATTTCATTCATTTTATGCATTTCATTATTATTTAATTTAGAATTCATTAGATTTCATTCGTATGCAAGGTCCTGATGTTATTTTATGTGAATTATTGCATCAATAAATTCTATAAATTTTAGGATCATTATATTTGAGTATCATTAAACTCCTGCAAAAAGAATGGGTTAATTTGAAATTTGGAGCTCCATAAAATAAATAAAAACCCAAATTGGGTTTTGAACCCTCCAGAAAGTTCAATATCTGTTTTAGTAGACATAAACCCATGAGATCTCCTAGATGGATGATCCAATTTTCCCTCAAAAAAATACTATGAGTCCCTATTAGAATATACTATTTCTCAGTAAATTTTTAGAATTTTCTAGTAAGATTTAGTTTCTGCTAAAAATCGATTTTCTCAAACCTCTGGGAAAATCTCACTTTTTCTTTGTCAGGGTCTAGACCGACAATAACCCACTATGTCCGTCCAACCCATAGGTTGTATTTCAAAACTCCCAACATAAAAGTTATTACTAACTCTTTCCTCTATAATTTCCCAAAATTTGGGAATTTTTAGCATAAATTAAGCATTTTTCTTGAAATTAATTTCTCTGTCTGTCATATTCTCATGTTCAAAAATTTCAAAGATCTAGGTCTCTGATAACAGTGTGTTCATTTCCAAACCGTAACCCGAATCCCAATTCTTTAAAAAGATGAAATTTGACTCTATATGTCAGGGACATTTTTCCAGAATTTTGGTCATTTTTGCACCTGTCTGCTATTTTTCCATAATTTGTTCTGAAACCTATCAATCTACCCTAAATCCTAGAGTCGTTGAATTCTGATCTGACTTGTCGGAGCTGTCCAGCTTCGACCATAGGTCAAAACAGAATCCGTAAAAGGCAAAAATCTTTGCCTAACTGTCCTATGTCACTCCATAAAATTTGAGAAATTTTTATGTAAGTCCAGTACCCAAAATCCAATTTAGAGTTAGCATTGTAGGCAAAATCTTGATTTTTTAGTATTTTTAGTTATTTTATATATTAACAAAATAAAAAAAAAAAGATTTTCGAGCTTCATTATGTTTTTAGGGTTAGTCTAGGTGTCCATGCCAAATTTGGATCAATTACAAGTTCATTTGCTTTGTATGTTAGTTTATTTTTAAATTCAGAAGCAAAAATGAGGCAAAAATCAAGTCAAATTCGATATTTTGCAATATTTTTGTCATTTTACGGTTTTTATAATATAAATAAGCATATAGGATCCTATTAAGATTAATTTCCATGTCATTTTCATTTTACATTTCTCATTTTTACAAAATTTATTTCAGAAAACCCTGGTTTCAAGGCCATAGTCTTGTTATCAGGGGCATTTTGGTCATTTTGACCTCAATTTCGAAATTCCAAACTTCAATTTTCCAAATTTTCATGCATATCATTATATTACATCATATTATGTTTAATTTTATTTCATTTTATTTTCAAATTTCTAAATTTTATAAAAATTCTTTCAGAAACCCCTGATTTCAAGGTCATTAGGGGCATTTTGGTCATTTTGACCCCAATTTCGAATTTCCAAGTTCATTTTCGAAATTTATTTCTTATTTATCATGTTTATATCAAAGGGGGTATGAATTTGGGTTTATATCTGAATAATATCTGATAATTTCTAATATTTTCGGATAAATTCAGAAAAACCTACATTTCTGTGCTAACATGTTTTCTAGTTTTTCAGAAAACATTCAAGAAGAAGACTTATCTTTTATTCTTTTATTTGATTCAATGTAAATATCAAATGTAATAATTTGGAATAAGAGTTACTTTTCAACTTAGAATAGGGTTGCATTGCATATAGTTTAATTTCTGCAAATTCTGATATCTGATGCATCATTCATGCATATTTTTCCAAATCCACTATGGTTGACACGAATGGCACGTGCACAAGCTCTTATGGAGTTCATAAACTCGGTGAGATTCGTATTTATGGCCATAGTTAGAATATGAAGAAAACCAAGATTTATGGTCTTCATATTAGCCACATTCAGCCTACACTCTTAGGCTAACTTCAAAAATGCACTGCATTTCTCAAAATTCAAAAAGGATTTCCCAACTCTTTTAAGAATTCTCTTTTAAATTCATGTTCATTCATTCAATTTGCATCATTTTCCAAATCATTTTCCCAATTCCATTTCAGAAAAATCAATTTTCCCAAAAATTTCCAAGTCTTTCTCAGAATTTGATTTTCTCAAAACTCAGAGTTTTTTAAATGATATTTCAAAACATTTTCCAAGATTTGCACATTCTCAATTCCATGTTTTCAATCTCAAAATCAATTTTCTCAGATTTCCCATTTTCTTAAGAATCCATTTTCCATTTCAGAAGCCATTTTCTAATGAATTTTCTCAAGGTTCTCAAATCCATTTCCTTAGAAAAAAATTCAAATCCCAAAATCGATTTTCCCAAAGTTCAAGTTTTCCTAAGAATTCATTTTCCCATACAATTTCTAATTTTCAATTAAATTCAATGATTTTCTCATGTATTTCTCAAGCAATTTCCAAGCATATTTCAATTTTCAAAGCAAACATCATATTTCTCAAAAGCTTGCATTATTTTCAAAATTTCATAGCACAAGCCTGATTCTTTGTGCATTCTAGAAAAATAGAGCATAATTTAGATAATTTAACTTAGTCAAAGCACACATTTGATCCTTGGTTCGATTACCCCTGATTAAGGAGCCAGAAATGATTGAACCTCGTACCGACAGGCGGATCCCATTCCACAGAATTTTCCCGTAAATTTTCAAAACGGAGGCGAGTAAATTTTCAAAACCAATTTTCAAAACTTTGGTCGAGTTTGACTCACAGAATCGTTTCTCTCTCTCTCAAAGGGAGGAAAAAAATTTGCGATGATAACAAGGGGGCGTCAACCCAAATAGGTGGTTCAGTCGTGAGGCTCTGTCCCGAACTAGGGTTCTGGAATAGAGCCCAGCAACATGAAGACCAGGTAAAGATAGGTAGGGTGATTTTGAAAAAATGATCACATACAAGAAATAGAAGGCTCTAAGTCATAGAGAGATAGATTTTTAAAAACTTTTGAAGAAGCATACATTGTTTGCATTCAGATCCTAAATTGAGGAGATTTGTGTTTAGATCTAAGTCTATGTGAGCATGAAAATATCTCCTCAATATAGTCCTACCAAACCATGCCTAAGTTATATGCAATCAATGTCAGCTAGGTCAGAGTCTAGGCTCCTAGGTTTGCATGATATCAGAAAGTAAAAGAGCTGACATTTTGATAACACATTTTCGATAATTGAACTAAGTCAAGCACACTTTTGATCAGACAAGGACAGGTCCCATCTTGGTTGCCAAACTTGTTATCGTCGCAAAAAAATTTCCCTTCTCTGCGGAAGAGAGGGGAAAACGTTTTCGCGAGTCAAACTTGACCAGAGTTTGAAAATTGTTTTAAAATACTCGCCTCCATTTTGAAAATAGCGGGAAAACTTTGAAGAATGAGACTCGACCTGGCGGTACGAGATTCGACCATTCCTAACGCCTTTACCAAGGGTAATCGAACCAAGGATTAAATGTGTGCTTGACTTAGCTAAATTATGAAAATCGTGTTCTATCCTAAATGCACAGAGAATTCAGGCATATGCTATGAAACGTTATAAAATGTAAGTTGGAAAACATGATGTATGCTTAGAAAATGTTTTGGAATTGAAAAATGTTTCTAAGGCAAAGGATGAAAATCAATCTTTCATGAAAACTCTGATAAAAGGATTTAAAATCTTAAGAAAGTTTATAAAGGTTTGGGAAAATCATGAAGGAATGAGAATCCTGGGAAAATAGAAAGACTTCTTGAGGAAAGATAAACATTGAAAGGAAAAATGATTGTCAGGAAAACTTCAACTTTGAGAATTTTCTTTGGGAAATGATTGAAGATTCATAGGAAAATCCTTTTGAGAAATGAAATCAAATCTTAGGAAATGAGAATCTTAGTCTTGCAGCATTTGAAAATCATTTTTTTTTTATTCTTGAGAATGATGAAAAACTCCTTTTGAATACTTGAAAATGAATTCTAAGAAAAGAATATTTCCAAGAAAATCGTGGGAAACTTAGCTTGGGAAAATCAAACTTTGAAAACTTCCAGATTATTTTTGAGAAATCGATTTCCTTGAAAATAGAATTTTCTTGATTCTATGAAAAAGAAGGAATGATGCAGGCTATTCCTAATTGAATGAATGCCCTTTTATGAAAACATTTTTTTTTTAAAATATGCAATTTTAAAATTAAACTAAGGCAAGATTAATACATATTTTGACTATGGCCGTAAATATGCTTGCAACTTACTTAGTTAATTCTAAAATATTTATAAAAATTGAAGATATGCAATGAATTTTGGAAGATAGCCTAAGAGTGTAGGCTCGGTGTGACTAGTAGGAAGATGCTGAATCTGGGTCTCGTCCATATTCCGACTAGGGCCATAAATATGAACTCCATCGAGTTCATCAACTTCCTAAGAGTTGGTGCATGTGCCATTCGTGTTCATCCATAGTGATTTTCTAAATAAAATACATGAATCACATAATCAGGATATTGCAGAAATTCAAACTATATGATATGCGTCTTAATCTAAGCAGAAAAGTAAATCTCTTATTCCAAAGTTACATTTTATTACATCATTAAATAAAATGAAAGAAAGAAAATTGTGGATTCCAGCTTCGTCCTTTGAATGTCCTTGCCAAGCTTGAAATGGGGTTAGCTCAAATATGTGGGTTTTTTCAAGATTTTCCAATAATATCCTGAAATTATTGGATTGAGTTGGATATAAACCCTATTTTCATACTTCATTGATATTAAAATGATGCAAATGCAAAAAATCCGGTAATAAATAGTTTGAAATTCGGAATTATGGTCAAAATGACCAAAATACCCCTAATATTGAGGTTATGTCTTTAAAATCAGGGTTTTTGAAGGGATTTTGATAAAATTTAAGGGTTTTAAAATGCAAATGGAATCAAATAATGATGAAATGCATGATAGGACATAATGGCATGCTACTAAATACGATGGGACTGTAAAAATCAGAATTGACATTTGAAAATTGGCCAAAATAATGAAATTCACTTGTTTTTCGCCCGGATCAGGGTCCCGCGAGAACCCAGATTTGATGATACGATTAAACTGATCATCAAACGGTTCTCAAATCATGCCAAATTCAGTAGAGAGCATTCCTCTACCCTTAGGAATAGCATAGAATTATAAAATACATGAAATGACATGGCCTAGATGCAAAACCTCAAAGAAACCCTAAAATAAGCAAATTTCGCCTACAGGTACAAACCAAACATAGCATTTAACCCAATAGTGCAGAAATCCACCATAAAAATGTCTGATATTTTGCAGGCTGTTGAAGAATATAGAAATAAACATATTTGGTTTTTACAACTTCGGGATTTAACCTACGGTGGGTTCGGTAGCAGAGATTTAATTCTGACGGGACTGAAATCAATAAGGTCTGCTATGAAAATGGATAAAAAATGATAATTGACCACAGAAATTTCCAAAATTTAAAAAGGGGACTACTGACATTCATATGAACAACTTTTATTTGTATGGATTTGGCATTTGGCTAACCGACAGAGAAATAAAAATATGATGTTATATGCATAAATCTGAAGAGCATATATAAATACCAAAATAGGAGACCAAAATAAAAAATATGAAAAGGGGATATATACTGTTCTAAAAATTGCAAAATTTCATAATCAAATAGGGGACATTTAGAACATAAAGTTCATTTTTTACAGATCTAGATTTGGAGCTATATTCAGATAGAACCAGCTGACTTAAGTCGATCCAGAGTCTCAGAGACTCAAATTAGGCTCTGACATGTGTCCCAAACTCTCAGATTTTTGACAGGTAGCAAAAAATTCAGAAAAATCTGATACAATCAGATTAAAAACTAGACTTAATCTTGAGTTTGGAGCATTTTTCAGATCAGGAATCAGATCTCCCATGAAGGAGATCTCAATTTTACAAATCGAGATCCAATATCCTGAGCGTTTCCTGGGTCATAAAACCTGAATTGGCATTTTGAATTTTGAACAAAGCATATGAACTCAAACGATTTTGATTTTTTTGCAGATTATCAGGGACAACTTTTTGCTCACAATGTGATTTTTTGGGTATTTTTGGAGAAAAGTAAAAACATAAAATAATGTGTGGACTGACTGCTAAAAACAGAGAACTACTAAAATGAAACAGAATTGAAATAAACACTAAATACCACCTAAATAACTTCTAAAATATGCTAAATTAATGAAATAAAATATGAATTAAATCTAATTAATGCATGAATGCTGAAAAATCATCAAGAAAGTATGATCATACTTAATATATATCATTTTATGGGAATGGTTTGATCCATCATCCAGACGAACCTTTTCTTTAAAACGAACAATCCATGTGTTTGCACACAGTTTTCTATATGTAAATTGAGACAAGAGCATCATTTCAGTAGAATCAAATCAAATGGGAACTCACCTTGTGTTTTTCTGATGCTTTGAAGATTCAGAGACGGGCGACTACGGGATGGCTCCTTGAGGATGGACTCCAGAGAGGTGCAGAGGAAGTTAGAGAATGAAGATGAGAAAATGAATTGAGGGGTTCTCCAGAGGGGGCGTGAGATGAGAGAGAGAGAGCTATCCAGGGTTCCAGATCCAAAAAGAAGAAAAGTCCTCCCTTGAACTAGGCGTGGGCTAGGGTATTTATAGATTTCTAGGAGATTTTGAAATTCAAACAGGGCATTATCTAGACCCTCCATGTGGCACCATCTCAGAGGATGCTACTTTTGATTTTTTTAAATAAATAAAATGCAAATTTTATAAATAAGACACCTTAGCTGGATTTGAAAATTTTCAAAATAAAGTTTGCTTGATTTTCTCTGCAGGGAGCTCTAGTGTGGCGCCACCTATGTGTGGGCCCACTTTGTTATTTTGCAAAGTGAAATAAATTAAATGATAAAATGGAAAATTCTGGATTTGCACCACCTCAGTAGGGAATTTAAAATTTTAAACTTTTGCTTTTTCTGGAGGAAGCAGAGATGGACATGTGGCGCCACCTCAGGGTGGCTCCACACTGACATGTGTCAGAGGGAAGGAGCAGAGGAAACATATGGTGCCACCTCAGAAGCCTTTTGAATTTTGGTTTTGCCTTTTCCTAAAAGCAAGTTGCAAAGCTATTTTTGAGGAGAGCTCTTTTCAGAGATGGCGACACCTCAAAGGGGGGTGATTCTACTTTTTCTGGAGAAGAAAGAGCTGGACATGTGTCGGCTGCAGGAGGAGGCATCTCAGATAGCGCCACCTCAGGCTCATTTTGAAATTTGAACTTGGTTGATTCTGGAGGAAGGAGGGATGGCCATGTGACGCCACCTCAGGGTGGCCCCACATTGCCATGTGGCAAGTGAATAAGAGAGAAAGAGAATGACATGTAGCATCACCTCAAAGTGACCCCACACTGACACGTGGCATGAAATAAAGGAGACTGAAGACATATGGCACCATTCTAGAGGAGGCCCCACATTGACACATGTCAGAAGGTAAAAAGAGGAAGATGTAGGGAAGATAAGTGGCAATTAATGGAGGTGCAGGGAGGAAGACATGTGGCGTCACCTCAGAGTGACCCCACACTGACACATGGCAGAAAAATGGAAGGTGAGAGAAAATGACATGTGGCGCCACCTCTAGGTGAACCCCACACTAACACATGGCAGAGGATGGAAGGAGAGAGAAAGGGCCCAGTTGCGCCAATTCAGAGACAAGGCTCCTACATTTAAGGGATTTCACTTTTCTAAAGAAGGACACATGTGGCACTACCTCAGGGTGGCCCCATCTTGACAAATGGAAAAATGACAGGATGAGAGAGAATGAGACATGTCGCATCACCACATCTAGCTCTTTATTGATTTAAAATTGGAACTGAAGGCAAAAGGTAAAACTAAAAATCTCTTTTTAGAATTTTTATAAAAACCTAGACCAACTAGCAGATAAGAAATAAACTTGGCCTAATTACGAATATCTTGAAAAGAGGTTGCCCCTGTAGGGTAATTTTGTAAAAGCATGATATTTGAAATTGCTGACAAAAGGGTAAAATCTGAGATAAAATTGCTAAATTCAAAGCTCCATCCCCTTCTTTAGGTAGAGCTGATCCAGTTGATAAAATTTTGAAAATCCATATTGAAAACTATCTAGATCATTTTCCTGAGAAAATCTTTTGAGATTCAGAGTCCTGAGGGTAAAATGGGAAGAAGTGGCAATTTTGAAGACCCAGGAGATTTGAAATCAATTTTGAAAAAGTTAAAAACTCGAATCTGGATTAAGAGTTTTGAAAATCGGGAGTTCTGGACCTCAAAATGACATGTTGTATCGAGCAGTGATATGAAATGCTCATGTGATGATATGCAATGACATGTCTCGGGGGATTTCATACTGCATGAAGAACTGAAGATTTCAATCTCTTGATATGAATAAGACTTTGAGATTTTGTGACTGAAGATGATTTTGAGCAAAACAATAGAAAATTTTTTAGAATTGAGGATGAAATCTAGAGTTTTGCAGGATTCAAGCTCAGAAAATGACCATTTTGCCCTTCGGTGATCCTAAAGGATGGTTCATAATGGTTGGTGGAGATGTCGGGGAGGTGAGTGAAAATTTGGGGTGTTTACACTGGGGGATCGACAACTTTTCGTAAATAGACCATGCTTTTTGCGAGCAAACATTCTACAACAGTCTCGAGATTCTAGTTCAGATGGGTGAACTTTCGATCAATGCTCTAGACTTTGTGTTTTGGTTTTTCCTGACTGTTCTTTTTTTGTTGAGGGTTGGACTGGAGAGGTCGGTCATTTTGCTTGGTTGGCTCCTTTCTGGTGCTTGACTCGGGTAGCTCCAATAGCATCTTTGTCGTCATCTTTTGAAATATCATGTACATGACTGGATCAATGTCATCTTCACTTATCCGGTCCTGCTTCTTGACTGGTCTCAGAGAGCTTGTCACTTTGACACTGTTTGGTGTTGTTCTCTTTTTCAACCTTGTTTGAACCATGGTGAAATGCCAATGCTTTCTGCATGATAAGGGAATGGCTTAGACTGAAGAATTTTTGGGAGAAAGAGAGATGATGAAGGAGATATCTAAGGATGATGAAAGAGATGAAAATTTTGCATAAAATTTAGAAGACATATATGGAGAAAAGAAGTTTGACAAGATTTGAACATTTGAAAAATTGCAGGCAGGATAACAATAAGGCTGGAAATTCGAGATCCAGAGGAAAGGTAGGAAAAAAGGAAATCATGTGGACCTTTTGAGGAAAAATATGGGGTTTTTGAAAATCGACCAGGGTTTTGATAAAACTGTTGGAAAAATAAATGAGATTTGGAAAATGATGTAAAAGGCAAATAAAGGGGAATGAGAAATAAAAGAGAATGCATTCAATCACATCATGCATAAACAATTATGCACATACAATATTCTCTAAAAGCTGACTCTAAATGCATTAGTTTAAAAATGATTATAGGACCCTAATCATAACTCTAAGCTTAGATCAATTGTGTTCAATCATGTTATGCCGATATACTTGAGCCAAAACCTGATGTACGTGACATAAAATCAATTTCTTTGGTTCTAGGTTGGTATTTTCCAACATCCTTGAGCATCTGTCGATATACTTTGGACTATGGCCCTTGGTATGTGGCAGGGGGGCGTCAACCCAAATAGGTGGCCCAGTTGTGAGGTTTTGTTTCAAACTATGGTTCTGGAAGAAAGCCCAGCAATATGAAGACTGGGTAAAGATAGGTGGGGTTGTTTTAGAAATATGATCACATGCAAGAAAATAGAGGGCTCTAAGACCTAAAGAAGTAGAATTTTGAAAATTTTATGAGAAGCAAACATTATTTTCAATCATATCCTAGATTGAGGAGGATTGTATTAGACCTAAGTCTAGTGCGAGCATGAATAGTGCCTCCTTAATCCGTCCTACCAAACCATGACTAAGTCTATATGAAATCTATGCCAGCTGAGTTTGAATCTAGGCTCCTAGGTTCACATGATATTATGAAATAAAAGCTGACAGTAGTAGAACACGATTTTGATAACTTGAATAAAGTAGAGCATTAGATTGATCAGGCGAAGACAGGTCCCATCACGGTCGCCAAACCTATTATCATCGCAAAATTTTTTCCCTCCCTCTACGAGAGAGAGAAACGATTCTGCGAGTCAGACTCGACCAAAGTTTTGAAAATGGTTTTGAAAATTACTCGCCTCCATTTTTTAAATTTGCAGAAAAATTCCATAGAATGGGATCCACATGTCGGTACAAGGTTCAACCGTTCCTAGCGCCTTTACCAGGGGTAATTAAACTAAGAATCAACAGTGTGCTTTAACTAAGTTCAATTATCTGAATCATGCTCTATTTTCCTAAAATGCACAGAGAATTAGGCATGTGCTATTAAGTTTTAAAAAGATGCACATTTTGAATAATATGATGTTTGCTTCTCAGATTTTGAAATTCTTGGAAAAGAGATTCATTAGAAATCAGGAATTGCATTGAAAAATAACTTTTGAAGGGAAAATTGATTCTCAGTATGATTGAAACTTTGAGAAAATCGATTTTTGAGATTTAAATTGCTTTTTCTAAGAAAATTGATTTATAAAGAGGATTTGAGAATTCTGAGAAAACCAATTTCAGAAGTAATGCAAAGATTTTAAGAAAATCGATTTGTGAACTTTGAAAATGAAATTGAGAATGTTAAAACATTGGAAAATCATGATTTGAACTTGAGAAATACTTGAAATATCATTTGAAAACTCAGAGTTTTTGAGAAAATCAATTCCTAAGAAAGACTTAGAAAATTTTGAGAAAATCGATTTTTCTGAATTGAATAGAAAGCATATGATTGTTTGAAATGATTGAAATGAATGGATATAGATTTGAAATATACTTTCTGAGAGAATTGAGAAGATCCTTTTGAATTTTTGAGAAATGCAGTGCATTTTGAAGTTAGCCTAAGAGTGTAGGCTGAATGTGGTTAATACGAAGATCACAAATATGGGTTTCATTCGTATTCTGACTATGGTCATAAATACGAATTCCACCAAGTTTGTCAACTCTCTAAGAGCTTATGCACGTGTCATTCGTGTCAATCATAGTGGATTTGAAAAAATGTGCATGAATCATACATCGGATATTGAAATTATATGAAAGCAAACTATATGCAATGCATCCTATTCTAAGCAGAAAATGTAACTCTTATTCCAAATATTACATCTGATATTACATTGAATTAAATAAAAGAAAAATAAATGAAATCTTCTTCTTGAATATCCCTGCAAAACAAGAAAACTTGTTAGTGAAGATATGTTGGCTTTTCTAGATTTATCCAGTAATATCTAGAAATCACTAGATTTATCTAGATATAAGTCTTTTTCCATGTTTCTCTAAGATAAACATAATGAAATATGGAATAAAATTAAAAAAATAATAAAAATAAATAATTTTGAAATTCAGAATTTGGAGAAAATTGACAAAAATACCACTGAAAACAAGACTATGGCCTTGAAATCAGGGTTTTCAAAAAACATTTTGGTAAAATTTTGGATTTAAGATTCAAAAAAACTCAAATCAAAGCCAAATCGAATATGCAATGTCCTAACATGATTCTAAACATGAAAAAACCCTAAAAACATGAACTTTTATAAAAAAAAATAAAGAATAACACAAAAATACGATTATGCCAGTGTTTTGAGATCCTACGAGCACCCTATTTCGCGATATAATCGACTCAAGCATTAAATGAACTCTAAAATTAATAAAAATAAACACATGTACTTCTGATAACCCTAAAATTAAATTGGAATCATAAAAATCTATTTTTGACATTATTTCAATACACAAATTACACAAAAACCCTAAAATATGTTAGTTTTACCCATGGGCACGTAACTAACATAGTGTTAGACCCGAATCAGGGGTCAAATCACCATGGAAATTCATAAAATTTTACAGAAGAATAATAGAAATAAAAACAAAGATTTTCTTTTTTACAAATTGAAAAAATCATCTTTGTTTAGGGAGATATCATTCCGACAATCTGTACTTAAATTTTACAAATATAAAATATGTTAAAATAAGTGCTTCCGACTTCGGGTACAGAGAAAAATAGTAAACTTCATTCAAAATTTTTGAAATTTTAGCAGTGAATATCAGAAACACAGAGAAAGAGTCTCTTTTTTGCAGATTGTCAATCAGATCTTCGGTTAGGGAGATACGATTGACACAAGTTGAATTAGGGTTTTAATGAAGCATAACAAGTTCTGAGAAGTAGGTCTTACTTTCTGACAGAAGAAAAATAGCATACAGAGACATAAAAATATAAAAAAATTACAGCAAATAATAGACACTAATACAAAGCTACTTCAGTTTACGGATTACAAGTCGAACCTTGGATGACAGAAATATTGCATCTGCAAGTTATACCTGAATTTCAATAGCGATTTTAAGAAACAGGAATCACGGTTCGACTTTGTATTTTTCTGACAGGGTCTTTGAACCCAAAAACATCTAAATTTTTTATAGAAAATTACTAACAAATCTATGAACATACCACAAAAAAACAGAATTTTCTAACAGATATTTAAACACAAAATAGCATGATTTCTACAGACCTAGAATCAAAACACGTGAATATCTAATAAAACCCTAAAAACTATGATTTAAACATGAGAAATAATTAAAAAATACATAAACAGCATAACAAAATTAGATTTGATACTAGAATATATGAAATAAACACTAATATAGCAAGAAAATAAAAAAAATACAGGAAATCTGTAAGGTCCATGATTTATTTTGTGATAATATTATGTATAATGTGTTGAGATCGATGAAATTTTGCTGATTTGGCAATTTTTGTAATTTAGCCTACATTGAGATACGAGTCAAATCGCGTAAATTTACGTAAAAAGGCAATTGAGGGAAAGCTAGAGCTATTTAACTTCTAAAATTTTTAGAGTAAGTTTATAATAGGTCTATTGTGATTCACCCCGAATTTTAAGGTCCGAACGACGAAAAAAACTCATCAGTGCATGTGAGATACGGAAGATCGCTTAGAAATTTAGCGAGGGCCTAAACGAGACCAAATTCGTTCGAAACAAAGATTTCTTTGCTTGAGTAGCTTTGTAATATCATTTACATTGATAATATAAAATAAAATTATTGCATATCATGGGAAAACATTTGGAATTTAATTAAAATTAGAAATCGATATAATAAATTATTTATTCTTTCATTGGTCAAGGTCGACCAAAGCCACATCCGTCCACTCTGGAGGGCCTTGGGACGACCCTGGCCATGAAACCAGCTAGTCATGTTGACCAGCTGGGTTAGTGGCAGCATTGTAAAGAGATTTTAGTAAGTCATAAAGGGAGGGCCACAATTGGCCCTAACCAAATCATTAAAAGAAAATTTTAAAATTCTAAATATTAATGTCATGTCATTAAGAGAGATGTTTTGGCATGGAAGGGTGCCATTCCCTCTTGGGGAATGCGTGAACCCTTGAGTACATGCCTTGGGATTCAAGAGAGATCCCAAGGGCTCTTCCCAAGAGGGAAGAGCCATCATTTGTTTGAACAAAACTCATTGGATGCATGGGGCGGCAGCCCCATGGCATCCCTGTAATTTCTGAAAGCTAATTTGAATTCTCTAAAATGAATGGAAGAGCTGGGCGGTGGTGGAAAATCGTGTTCCACCCCAGCCCTACATCTTGGAGGGTGCTTTTCCACCTTCCATCTCAAACCCAACCACCATAAAAGCTTTTAAAAAAGTCGAGCCCCCCATTAGAGGGGCGATTTTCCTAAAAACCGAACTCTCTTCTCTCTCTCTCTCTCTCTCTCTCTCTCTCTCTCTCTCTCTCTCTCTCTCTCTCTCTTTCTCTCCCCCTTACACTCCCCTCTCTCATTTCTTCTTCCTCCCAATCGTGGGGAGTGTTCCACCATTGACGTAGTGCAGCTGCTACCTACCTTCCTCCTTTCAACACCAAGGTGAAGACTCGACTTGTTTTGCTCAAGGTTTCGGAACAACATGAAACCGATGGATCAATGCATCCATGCATGCATGCTCCTTCGGTGGATTAGCTTGTAGAAGCTTGTTTTCTTACATTAGTTCACCATGATTTACATTGTTAGATTGATGTATCCTTTTGAAATCAGTATCCTTTGTTTTTTTTTATTTTTGTATTTCAGTTTTTCATCTCCTATATGTATTTTTCGGTTAGCTTCAGCACTGCCATGCCCTTCTCTCTCTTAGTTAGGTTCATGGTGTGTTTGTGGATTTGGAAACTTGCTGGGGTGCACTGGACCGAGTTAGGCTCGTCCAGCATGCACCCAGCCCATTTAGGAACTCTCTTGGGTGCATGCATCACAGCTGGTGCGCTGCAGCCGCCAACACTCTCCTTGAGCATTCCTTGGCGCGTTGGGTTCAACCTAGTCCCAACACGTTGGGACTGGTGCTGCAGCCATGTTTTGGCCTGGATCGCGGTGTGACCAGGCCCTGTTAGTAGTGGAAGGCCCATCGCCCTCCGGCATCCATTTCCCCTTTTTGGTTTTTAGCATTTTCTTTAGTTCTTGTTGACGCATCGAGTTACCGTAGCTTAGTCGGTTGGGCAAGCCTTAGCAGGCCCCCAACCCTGTTGGTTGCAGTTGTTCGAGTCCATGGGCTAGGGCCCGTGGATATGGAGGTTGCACGGTCTGGTCCAGCGGACCAGACCCTTCAGCCAACCCTGTTACACCGTGTTTGGAGCTGGGTGCAATGCGGGTGGTCCGCGCGCCCAGCATAAAACATCCAGAATTTTTTTTTTTAAGTTTCTATGTTTCTTTTTTTTTTGGGACTTGTCTTGGGCTGAAGTGCCGATCTAAACCATGGGTTCATACCAGCACTACAACCCGTTTGTGCCGGCAGGTTCGTGAGCCAAGCTCCAGCCCGGGCTTGGCACTTGGTGCCAACCCGGTTTCTCCTTTGTTGGAACCGGGTGGAGCCACTAGGTGTCAGGCCCTTTTCTTTTCGGCAAACCTACCTTTGGGATCAGGTCAAAACCAAAGTTCAGACCTAAGCGCGTTGGCAGTCGGGCATGGCACACGGTGCACGCCTTGGCTTTCCCATTTTAGGAGTCGGGTGCCAGCCGTATGGTGCTGGGCACCCAGGCCGTGTGTGTGGCCAACCCTTGTGGGTCCAGGTCTGAACCAAAATGTTCAGACCTGTATATGTGTTGGCAGCAGCCTGGTCCTATGGACCAGACCCCCTGACCAAGCCCTTAGTACCCAGTTTTGCAAGGCTAGTCGTGGCTGCCCCATTTTGGCAGTTTGATCCAGTCCCAACCGAGCCATTATGGCGGTCTGGTCCGGACTGTGAGTCAGACAAGATTCCCTTGGTAGACCTAGCAGTCTGGTCCGGAGGACCAGACTTACACTTTTTCTGTGCAGCGGGTGTGTGAATCCATCGCCGACACCCTTGCAGCCCATAACCCCATCAAACGTCTGTCAGTGATAATGTCCCTTTTTCTTTTAAAACCAACACGAAAAAACTACACATAACTGAACCATAGTGGTCCAACTCGTGTTTAGTCTGCCCGCACCCTTTCACAACTTGGTTAGGGTGTTTGGCATGCGTGCACATGCCTCGGGGATGCACATGTTATAGATAACCTTATATATAGGTTTATACATATGTAAATATGGGTATATACGTATATGTATATACATGTAAAGGGTTAGACATCGTTAAAAAGAACATGTATATATATATATATATATATGCCGATAACTGTAAGCTTCATAATATATATATATATATATATATATATATATATATATATATATATATATATATATATATGTTGATGCACGTAATTGAGTATTTCGGTGTGACCGAATGGACATGTGACACTCTTGTGTCCCGTCCAAGTGTTTCCTCAGATAATTTTTCACCCTGAACCGTGGAAAAGCTAATGTAATACCCATTAGATGGGTTATTTTCAGAATTCACCTTGTGACACATGGGCGTGTCGTACTGCGTAAGGAAATTACTCACACTGTGGAAATGCAAATGTTATTTCCATAAGTTGGGAATATCCCAGATTCACCGTAACATGTAAGTGTGTTAAATCAAGTATGATGGTCTTTCGTGTCGCGATTGCATCTTTCATTCTGCAAGAGCGACGACCCATCTTGAAATGCGAATGTAATTCCCATACGTATGGAATTATTGTTAAAATCAATCTCAACACTTAAGTACGCAAAATCGTGAATTTATCCTACGAGAATAATTTCATGTTATGCAACGTGTCAATGTTAATGATTCAGAGACAACTTCTTGAGTAATGAAAATTGATGAAATGTCATATGCATGAAACTGTATATTTGCTTGCACGTTTACTTGTCTCTCAGAAATGAAATTGTATAATGCCTCTGTTCTTTATGAATGTGCAAATGATAGAAAGCATGTGGTACTATTACACTTTACACGTGGCACATCCTGACACTGGTACTGAGTAGTGCGTACCTCGACTGGTACAGTGCGTGAGGCATTGGTGAGTGCACAAGGTGCACTTACTTCATGAAATAAAAAAACTGAAACTTGAACACCATAGGGTATGAATGAATATGATGTGTTTTGGACTCAGTTGGAGTCTCTGGGCAATGGCCCTTTTGTTGTGAGTGGACTCACATGTTACTATACCCTGAAATAGAAAAGAAAATAATATGGTGTTGTGATCGCTTTTATGAGCGATGTGCTCTTGTTGGCCGCGTGAGGCTGAGCACGTGGATGGATAGGCCAAGTCCTCGTTTTGTGTACCCTGCGAGGACCACGAGGCAAAATCCTTGTTGAGAGGTATGACTAAACAATGAGCCTAAGAAAGATAAACCTGCTTCGCCCCATTCATAAAATGGTTCACCTTAGAGAGGGTGGATGGTACAACCCTGAGTGACTTGTCGTTACTACGACACGTGTTTTGACAGGAGCCATAGCGCCCTTTGGCCTCCAGTCACTCAGAGTCAGGGAGGTCGAGGTTACCTTTTTAGGACCTCACTACTGCAGTAGTATGGATTGCAATCCTTGCCTATGCGAGAGTGTCTCTCGACTGCGTGCTGCTCGCATGAGGTTTACTCGATGTGTAGCTTCCTCGGTTACCACACTAGAATTTGAATAACAGACATCGGGTGCATGTCTCACAGAATGCGAGGTTCCTTCGCGTACCCGAAGAAGTAACAAGAAGAACTTAAAGACTAACTAATCACAACTGACTTACTGTATTTGCTACTTTACTTGTTCAATAGTTTTCTTTTCAGTTATTTACTTGTTCAGCGGTTACTTTAGTTACTTACTTGTTCAACACTTGTTACAGTTCAGTTACTGCTTTAAGTTACTTGCTTTACAGTTACTTCAGTTGTGTTACCTGTTTTGCTTGTTACGTACGCACTTACCTGACACAGACACTTACACTTGTCAGTTCTTGTTTCTGCTTCCTATTAGATTGATATATATATATATATATATATATATATATATATATATATATATATATATATATATATATATATATATATATATATATATATATATATATATATATATATAAATTGTGGTTGTTTCTTCACCACCTCGCAAAAGGACTGACCCCGTTTTATGGGGATGTAGGTGACGAACAGGTGCAGTGCTGATGCGATGACACACAGTGGAGGCTTGGGGACCCACACTTAAGCTGCAGATCCTGTCTCAGTGGTTTTGGGTTCTTGGTTGGGATGTATTCTCAAATTTTGAGATTTTGTACTAGTTCATTTTGTAAATTTAAACTGTCGGGTGTATATCCTCTTTATAATTGTGGTTGTATTTTCATTTACAATGTTGGTTGCTTTTGTTGCACTCTCCTGTGGTCGTCCAGACTCACGGCTTTTCTACCTTCCTCACACCTTGTTTTCCGCTGTTTTCAGTAAAACATCTTTCAAAAAAAAAATCATAGAAAATCTAAGGTTTTTCCAAAGTCGGGGTCTGGGGCGCCACAAAATCCATGGCTGAAGTTTATTTACCCTTTGAAAATATGGATTTAGCCCATTTAATGGGTAAATCTCATATTTCATTTGTTAATAATATAAAAAATAGCAATTTAAACGATTCTAATGGATTAGAATCTCAAAAAATAGCATTAAACAGAGTTAGATCATCTTTTTGAACCAAACTTGAGGTTCTTGAATGAAATCCATGGTTAAAAACCGTGAACAAGGGGACGCCCATGGTGAAATCCATGGCTAAATCATAAAAAAAAAAAAAAAACATAGAACATTACCTTGGGTGGATGCAGTTGCAAGGAGGAAAGAGAGGGTGCTGGGAGGAGAGAGAATCTCCAAGATTTAGAAGAAGAGAGAATAGGGGTCGACCCCCCCCCCCCCCCCCTCTTACTCCTTTAAATAGATTTTCAAAGTTCAATTTTGAAAATATTTTAGTTGGTTAAAACTTTCCTAAAAAGGTTTCATAAGGGGGTGATTTTTCTCAGATTTCTTAACCTATATGGACTCTAGCTAACCTAATTAGACTTCTAATTATCCTAAAAGACCCCAAATGTGGCACCACATAGCGTGGGCCCACATTGGATTTTTAAAACTACAATTTAAAACTTAGAAAAACAATAGTTAAAAATCAAAGTTAAAATGGATCTTCAAAATTTAATTTTGACTCTTCTAAACCTCTAATCTAACTAGGATACTGACTAACCCTAGTCTAACCCTGACTTCTTCAGATGTGGCATCACCCAGAGTGGACCTCACTTGAATTTTTAAAAATGATTTTAAAACTTGAAAATGAGAGGTTTTTCAAAAGAGATTCAAAAGTAAACTTGGAATTGAAAGTTTTAAAATGGCATGGAGTCCTGACTGGGTCAGAACTCCTCTAGATATGGCGCCAACTGAGTGGGCCCCACATCAGGATTTTGAAAAATTTGAAATGAAGACTGAAAAAGGGAGTTAAAATCAACAGATGAAATTCAAAAGCTTTGAAAGTAGAGTTCTAAGCAAACTGAAACTCTGGACCAGAGTCTCGAACCAACTAGAACTTTAAGGTTTTAGATTTTTGAAAGCCAAATAAAGGAGTTTTTGAAAGATTTTATCAGAACTGGTGAAAATACGTCGAAAAATACAGTCAGGGATAGAGTCATAATTCAACCGAAACTCTAAAATAGAGTCCTGAATCAACCAGAACTCTGCAAAATAGACCAATTTTGGGAAAAACAAATGGAGAAAATGAAAATGTAGGTAGAAACAAGATTCAGAATAGAGTCCTAACCAGATTAGGACTCTGAGATAGAGTCCTGATCGGACTAAAACTCTAGTTTTGGGGTATTTTTTAAAAAACAGATGAAAGAATTTGCGAAAACTCATGAAAATGGCAACAATCAGTAAAATCAGAATAGTGTTCTGATCCAACTAGGACTTTGGGGACAAAGTCCTAATTTGACCAGAACTCTTAAAATTTTGGATTTTTAAGAAAACAAACGAGAGGGATTTGAAAAATAGATGAAAATAAGGTAAAAATTGAAGTTCGATTCAGAGTCCTGATCTGACTAGGACTTTGAGAAAGAGTCCTAATTGCACTAGGTCTGAGAATTTTTTATTTTCAAGAAAACAGATGATGAGATTTCAAGAACTTTTGAAAACCAGTGAGAATAAAGTGAGAAAATGAACTTGAAATAGAAATCTGATTCGATCAGGACTATGGGATAAAGTCTTGATTCGATCAGGACTCTAGGATAGAATCCCGAAATTTTAAAACTCTGTGATAAAAATGTACCAATTTTGATTTCTGAAAAGAAAAATGAAGAGATTTTGGAAGATTCTCTCAAAATTGAAATCAGGGTCAGAGTCCTAATCCAACTGGGACTCTGAAAAAAGTGTCTTGGTTCAACTAAAATTATGAGTTTTGACTCCTTTTGAAAGATTTTGAAGAAATTGGTTGAAAATCGGTAAAAATAACGATGAAAGATAGAGTCCTAATCCAACTGAAACTCTGAAAAAGAATCCTAATCTAACTGAGACTCTGGATTTTTGACTAAAACGAAAGATTTTGAAGGCTTTCTCAAAAAGCAGGTAAAAATGGTGGTAAAAGACGGAGTCTTGATCCGACTGAGACTCTAGAAAAAGAGTCCTGATCCAACTAGGATTCTGGGATTTTGGCCAAAATGAAAAGAATGAGCAAGGGATATGACTACAACTGGTTAAAAATCAAAATGGAGTTTTAAAAAGATTCAAAAAGATGAAAAGACAGAGTCCTGATCCAACTAGGACTCTGAGATTTTTGAGAAATTTTGATAAATAAAGGAATCCAAAAGTGACACCACCTAAATGTGTCTCATCTGAGAATTGAAATAAATTAAAATTGAGTTTAAAACGAATTCAGATTATTTTATGAGAAAAACACTTCGAAATATAAGATCCTGGGGGCTCGCAAATGACAAAATGTCGATTCAAAACCCAAGTATTTGAAATTATTTTACAAAGATGCGTTTTAAAATCGAATCTGGATTAAAAGATTTTGAAAACATGAGTACTGGATCTCGATAATGAGATGTGATGACATGCAATTCAATGAAATGATATGTCAAAAGCATGCAGTGATATGCAATGACACATGAAATGTAAACCCTAGATGAGGGACTTGGAATCTTGGACCCCTGGTAGAGACAAAGAACTTGAAGATTCTCATCTGAGGATGAGAACCGACGATCGAAATTGAGTCAAAATGAAGATTGAATATTTTGAAATATTTGGATTTGAGGCAAAAATTCGGGCTCTGAATGACTCTGGCTCAGATATCAACCAACTGGTTCCCTGAAGGGTTCAGAGAGTGGATCCCAGTGGCAGGAGACAAGTGTTTATGAATGAGGGTGAAAATTTGGGATGTTTACAGTGTTGGGGTTCAGGTTTTACCAGGTCTCGAAAAATGAAATCCCAAACTGGGATCCACATAATTTGATAAGTTCACTTAAAATACATGTAAAACACTGAGTTGGGTATAGTACTCGGCGAAAAAATCTAGGTCGGGTTCGGTACCTAGCAAAAATCCTGACCCAAACCCAGCCCACATACATATTTTTGGGGTCAGTTTCGGGCCGACCCAGATATTATTCGGGTCCGCACTTTTTTGCATGTACCCTAGGATTCGAGCACGGATCGAATATCCGGTACAAACCCGACCCGCTAATCACGGAGCCCTCAGCTCCGAGCCAACCCGACTCTTAACTCACACCAACAAAAAACCCTCGATCGAACCCTACCTCCCTCTGGTGTTCCCAAAACTCGAAACCCCTCTTGCCTCCTTCGCGCAGAAGCAGCCATCAATAGCGGGCGTCTCTCTCTCTCTCTCTCTCTCTCTCTCTCTGGGTCTGTGACCGTGAGCAAGTCCTTTTTTTTTGTTGGGTTCCTATTTTCGTCTCTTTCCTGCGGATAAAATTGCTGAAATTTGTGTCTTTTGATCCTCTAGAGTGTTGTATTGATCCTACGATCGGCGTCTCCTTCGTGGTCGTTGTTCAGTTGTTTTTATAGGTGTGTTCAATTCAAGCACTGTTTAATTTCGCGGGTTTAGGGTTTTGGAAATTCGCGGGTTTGGAACGATGGCTTACATGCATGAGCCTGTATGATTATCACATCGATAACTCGATTGTGCAGGAAAGGCGAAGATGGTTGTGCGCGATGAAGAGGGTCTGGATTTTAAGAAATATCTGCGGGGGAACGATGCCAATTTGGAGGTACCGCAGTGCTTTGTCCTCACCACTGAATTATTTAGTTCACATTGCCTTGCATTGCAGTTAAATGGATGCTATTCACTAGAATTAGGCTTTGCTGAAAGCTTGATGGAAGCTATGCCTTTTGCTTCTGCAGGCGATCAAAGATAAAAAGCTCAGAGGACAATTGGCCGTTAGAGAAGATCTATATGGGAAATCTGCAACAGCTGCTGCTAAAGTCCACAAGGTACTGTTTATTTTCCCGATTTAAGCGTCCTGCTCTTGGCTGTGTTGATCAACATATATGCGTATTTAATTTTGCATATCTGAGAAATGAAGACAATCGCGGAGGTAGGCGATTTCCTGTTCGACACGATCGGGTTTCTTATTCTGTTACACTATAAGGAATCTAAGGTTGCAATTGATGATCCATGTGCTGATTTCTAGAACATAATTTCTGAATACAAGCGTAATCTGGGAATATTACGACTTGTGAGTACACCGTCATACTATTGTTTGGTTGGACTGAAGAATCAATGCTTGAGACACGGAAGATCCTCAGGGAAAACATGATTAGTTTGGTATTCTCCACTTATGTGAAAGATCTTGATTTTTTTTCTGGATAATTTTCGTTGTCAACATGCTTTGTTCTAATGTATTTTAGTGTTGGATCAAAGATATCTTGACAGTGATGAGTGAAATTGTATTTGAAGTGTGTGTTAAAATGAGCATTGCACTTGTCCCAAGCAATAGCTGGCTGCCCCAGTAACTAGAAATTCAGTGATTGATATAAGGATTGTATGTCATGAAAGTGTATATTGAGAGGTGAAACCTTATACCAAATGGTACACTTTATTATGCAGAGCATCAACAGCATTTGGATATTAGCAAGAAGCAGAAGAGCGATCCGTCTGGGAAGTCTTACCCCAGAAGATCCAAGCCTAATTTGACCAGTTTGGATCCAAATGGATCTTAGGGTCATTTTGGTCATTTTATATGATTTAATTTTTTGATATTTTTGTTTCATCCATCTTAGAAAATTCTTTTTGATATGTGGTTCCATTTTTTTTACTTTGAAATCACTCAAAAATATTTGTATTTTTTTGTTTTTTTATAGTTCCCGGATTTTACGAATCCATATAGTTCTAGTGTCCGTTAGAATCTATTTGTGGCACTAGAGAGTATAAGGGGTAAAATGATAGTTTTATATTTTGTTCCAGTCATGGATCTAGATATTGGATCTAATTTTATCTTGAATATTGGAGGTCAAATCCATCTAGGTTGAAGCCCTCCTATTGGCCAACTCTTTTAGAGTGCCATTGGCCAAAGTATGATGTGGCGACTTTAAGGTCGAATCTAATCCAACCACCTCACAGCCTATTCTCATTGGGCCTCTTGGAGGTGCCCCCGAAGGGGGACTATCATCTCACTCTTTGTGGCTCTCTATTGGCCAGCTAAGAGGAGAGTAAGACCAAAATTTCAAAAGATGGCCCTTTATTGGCCTTTTGGCAGTGACCTCCCAAGGGACCAATGAGATCCACAACAATTTTTTTTTATCTTTAAAAGAGCTCTAAAAAATTGTAGGGGAATCTTTTTGCATCTTTGAAAAATTCTGGCAAAGTTTTGGGGGGAAACTTGGAGAAAGAATTGGCGATTTTGGTGTTTTGAGCTGAACTTGGAGTATTCAAGCTTGGAGGAGCCGAGTAGAACACCCTCCATCCTCGTGGTATCGTGCTGGACGTGAAGGCCGTCCACCATTGCTGTTCGAAATGCATCATCACTGTTGTTCGTGACCCATAGTGCTCTGTGTGTTCCTTGGTAGCAATTTTAGACCACTTCTTATCTTGTGACCATTGGAGCTGAAGGAAGTGTTTGTGGCTTGAACCGGCCAATTTTCGTCTCCATCGGTTTGGCTAAAACCCGATTGCTTTATTAAACTTGTGTTGTGGATGTTGTTATTGTTTCTTGAATCTGTCATCTCATTGTTAGAGTTGAATTGTGTTTGCACCATATTTGAAATTTGTTTGTCTTTAAAAGAATTCGGATTTGTGAAGCTATTTCTTGAAATCTTGTGTGGTTGAATATCTTTCATGTTTGAGTTGAGCATTGTCTAACCAGAGTTGGGTTTCGGAGGAAAGGCTGTTGAAAATTGGAGAAATCACCATTAGAAGTGTATTTTTCATGCAGGTCAAACTTTAATCAACCAAAAAAAAATTGAAAATAAAACTTGTGTGTTTGTGTTTGTTGTGCGTTTATGCATTCTGGTCTGTCTGACCCAGTCCCGGTAATTGGAGTGTATCTCCTTAGATATAATTCCATTTTGTGTGTGCTTAGAATTGTTGGAAAGTTAACGAACTTCCCTACATTTTTTGTGTTCGGTCCGACAGATTCTGTCTTTACAGTCACTGAAAATGGACCCAAACAGAGAGTACAATCATTCGGGTGACTGTATTTCTGGTGCGTCAGTCAGACTTATTATTCGTATCATATCTTGGCACCCCGATATCGAAAATTTATGATTTTTGATTCATTGAAAAGATATTTCTGTTGTTTGTGTTTTCTCTGTTGATCATTTTTTTAAATTCAGTGACCTCCTGAGGCAAATTCCAGTAGTATCAATCATTGTCATATTCCTGAAATTTTACCTTGACTGCTTCTGCAATATTTTGTTTCGGTGTCTTGGTTGAGAACCAACTCGTTGTCGATCTGCACGACTTTATTATGATATTTCTTTTAGTCAATTAGTTTTTTCATGTTGATTAGTCTGGCTGGTCAACTTTACCTGTGTAAAGGACTACTAGAATGTTTGCAGCTACGTTTCTCATCCATGTAGTGAAGTTATTAGTTGCTGGTTTGATGTGTTTACAAATACCAAAATTTTAAATGATTTTAGAGGAAAATCAAATTTTTGCTTTTCAGTGCTGGAATTTTAAGAGTGCTTGGTGACTTGTTTTTTTTAGATTTCTTCTGATGTTATCAGGCTTGCATTTTCTTTGGAAAGAATCATGATTTAGGTGTGAAAATGACTACAGTGGTTGATGCCAAGTGATGGTGGATATTTGGAAGCTGAAGGCCTAGAGAAAACTTGGAATATAAAACAAGAAGCTATTCTCCCAGAAGTAGATCTCTTAAGCTCGAGGAAGGCATTTGATATATTCCTACCAGGTGAACTTCTGCATTTACTAGGGATGCTTCATGTAGCACCTACATGCAGCTGCTATTTTGTATTCCTTTGTGCAGCTTTATGTTTTCTCTGATATTTATATCTCAGCTCTTTTATAAATGACCTTGTATTTGTTTTTCTTTCTGCTTTTATTTTCCCTTTTCCACACTTTTTGTGAATAACTTAATCTGATGGCTAAGGTGGAGATTTGAGCTAAATTTAAACTTGGTAATGAACTATATATAATTATAAATCATTAAAATTTTAACATAAGTCTAGTTTTCTTTCTAGTCCGCTTCCCTCAATCTGGCATTTATTCAGTGTCACTTCCCTAGTAAGTTTTTTTTTATTAGTTGATGTGTACCTTGTTAATGAGGTACAAAGTTCCTAGGATTTTTAATGATCTCTTATGCTTATCTAGTATTTTGACATTTTTACATGATCCATTGCTAGAACTTCTTCATTTACTGCACCTGGAAAATTTTCACAATATTGAGGTTTATCAGTTATGAATTCAGAAGCTGTGTCCTTCTCTTTTTTGTCTTTTTCTTTTTTCTGTCACAAATTATATGCTCTGCGACTTATTTTCCTCTAATAATGTGATTAATTGATATGTGTCTCTGACTGGATGAACAGACTTTGGACCATATACACTGGATTATACCATGAATGGTCGCTATATGGTGATTGCAGGACGTAAAGGTCACTTGGCAATAATTGAGACAAAAACTATGGGCCTCAAAAAGGAATTTCAGGTTTTTCTCTTTTGAATCTTTTGGAAAGATTCAGTAGTGTAGAGGATTATGTTTCTGTCAGATAGTTACTGAAAAAAATGATAATTTTACAAAACACTAATCGGTGAGACTAATGTGGCATCCCAGTGTTATCATGTTTGATTTTAAGTTCTTTTTATAACATTGGCAGTGCATAGATAATAGAAAACAGAAATCCATATCTTATGGAATTCCTATAGAGAATATGATTTTCATGATTTCTACTGAAGTTCATTATTCATTATCCTTTTGGAAATCAAACAGATCCTACTTTATTTGAAAGCCTTGTTTTTCTCTTTAGTGATCTAATCGACTGCAGTATTGATTGATTATCATATTCAATTATGTAATGCTGAACTTACCTTCTTTTATCAGATGGTTGGTGTTGACATTATATTTCTCAATAGTGAAGATGTTGAGCTCTATTTTTTGGAGTGGATGTTTTGTTTGTACGTGTGGACATTTTTTACAAATATGGACATAAAGTATGATAAATAATGCATAATTGTATACTTACATGTATTCCTGCATACATTTATGCAATATACATAAATGTATTTACAGTTTTACACATACAACACATACAGACATTGATATACATACACACATACATAAGTGTAAATATAATGTATTTTTTTTAATTTCTTCCATACCTATCAATTTGCCTGTGTGTCATAGGGATACATCCCGTTACCGTTTGTTCTTGTATGAGTATTCAGCAACATAGGCATGCTCACTGAATAATTAACATGTTCAAGGCCATTCTCATGTACAATAATACCAATTTAAGGACAATAATTGATCTTAATTGTTGTGTATGAGATATGTTATCAAACAGCACCAGTATGAACTATGAAGGGATGATATTGTACATGCTGAAGGATTTAAGAAAAGAGATACCAGTGACAATTTTGATAGAGACCTGAATAGAATACAAAAGACTATGGTGCAGCTCATTTATTATATTTAAATATAAAAAAATGTAAAAATGGGTCCTTGTAAAGCCACCCTATGCTATTGGAACATGGCAAGACTATCTGCTATTATTTTAGTTGCTTGAATGCATTTGAATAAATGCACATTGTGGATTTGATAAAGCTGAATGATTATGCATTAAGTTGAAATCAGAGGCAAGTTCATTGTATAACTGCTCTGACTCAATTATGTTTCCTTCCAGGTTCGTGAGACAGTTCGTGATGTGGTGTTCTCACCTATTTTTAACACTTTTGCAACAGCCCAAAAGAAGTATGTATCATCTCAGGAACTTTTCATAATTTAATCTTTTGTTTAGTGAATTGAGAACTTGGTATTATTTGGATCAGAGTCATTGGGCATCTCTGAAAAAGACTAAGGTGTTTGCTTTTCCCATATATTCTCATTGGCATATTGCTGAAATAAATATATTGATGAAATAACCTCATCATAAAGCAAATATTAATTCAACAAGCCATTCTATGATGTTTGTCCTGTGAAAGTACCCAAGGGTCAGCTTTGTCAAACCTTGAAATCCTGTAACCTGGTTGCTGTTTTGCCTTAGATAAAGCAGCCACAATAGCACTTGAAGTTGGTATTGGGCACACTTGTTATTATTATTTTCCACTATTATATTTTCTCGATGTCGTTATTTTTATCAGCCTTGTGGTTAAGTTCTATTGGCCAGATATTCGTTCTATGCTGAAGTTTATTGCCATTGTGACTACATTGTGTTTTGATTATATCTTTTTGTCCACATAAATTAATTGTAGTTCACTTTTTGTCTTTTAGTAATAGTTCTTTGTGTTGCATAAGCTGCTGTTATTTGAATTGAATATCTTTTTGCCAGCTTCCTTAAAGGTTGACACAGTACATGATTGCAGATATGCATATATTTATGACATGAAGGGGACAGAACTTCACTGCCTTAAGGTTCGTATATATTTGGTGTTTCATTGATTCTGCTTCATTTTAAGGAAAACTTCTGTCCTTTCATCAGGTGTTCATGGATGTGCAATTGTCCACCTTTAACTTTGTTTGCTGCAGAAAGAACTGGTTTAAATCGGGATTGTGTTTGCATGGTGCCCAGTGATGAAAAGTTTGTTGTGTCTGAATTGGGCTTTCCTTTTCTTTAAAAGTTGATAATATTATAATGTCTGAAAATCCGTCTGTAAAGATACCCAACCAACTTGTCTGACTAGCCATGAGATTGGTCAACCCAATACAACCTGACCCATCTTATTAGAGCTGAGTTTTTCTCTAGCATTTAATGTTATTCCATACTTTGATATGCTGTTGCTTACTGTGAAAATGGATCTCAGGAGCGTGTATCACCATTGAAGCTTCAATTTTTGCCAAATCACTTGATCCTTGCATCAACAAACAAGTTTGGGCAACTCCATTTTCAAGATATTAGTACAGGTGTAATAGTAGGTCATCACCGGACAGGCCTTGGGCGTTGCGATGTGATGAAGGTAAATCCTTTCAATTCCGTCACAGGCTTGGGTCACACGTGTGGGAAAGTCACAATGTGGAACCCCAACAATGGCACCCCACTCGTGAAGATGTTGTGTCATCATGGTCCTGTTTCATCAATAGCCTTCCATAAGGGAGGACACCTCATGGCGACAGCAGGCATGGATAGGAAAATCAAGTTGTGGGATCTTAGGAAATTCGAAGTTTTATTTACATATTCAGGCCATGCAAAGACCATGGACTTCAGTCAGAAAGGTCTCTTAGCCCTAGCAAGCGGGTCATTGGTGCAAATCTGGAGAGATGAATCTGGAACTAAGGATTATAGATTTTACATGAAACACTCAATGGTGAAAGGTTTTCAAGTAGGGAAAGTAATATTCCAGCCATATGAGGATGTTCTGGGCCTTGGTCACTCAATGGGGATCTCCTCTATTCTTGTTCCAGGTTCTGGTGAACCAAACTTTGATACATTTGTTGCGAATCCGTTCGAAACCACTCGGCAACAGAGGGAGAGGGAGGTGCATGTTCTGCTTGACAAACTTCAGCCAGAAATGATCATGTTAGACCCGACAAAAATTGGTTCCATGAAACCCAAAAGAAAGGGAGCCAACAAAGGCATCAACAATCAGGAAATGGAGGCTGAAATGGCTGAAGCTGTTGCTTCTGCTAAGAACATGTCTAGGAGCAAGAAAACCAAGGGAAGAAGTAAACCAAGCAAAGTGGAGAAGAAGAAGAAGGAAGCAATTAGCAAAGCCAAGAGACCTTTCTTAGAACAACAGATGGAGCAGGAACATTCTAAGAAGCGGAAAATTGAAAAGCAGATGGATTTGCCCGTGGCACTTCAAAGATTTGTGCGCAAGTAGATGCGATCATGTTAGAGTTTGATCCTGATGATAGGCTAAACTCTCAGTGCAGCCTCTAGTATGGAGGTATGGTAGAAGGCTGCTTCTGTTGGAGAATGCAGCACAGAGCGTGTTTTGGTGTATACCGGCATGTGTTGCTTTTTTTTTTCTCTCAACAGGCAATGTTCACAAAATTCTGCTTATGCTTATTTTTGTTACTTCTATTCTCTTGAATGTTGTATTTGCACGAAGCATGTTAAAGTATATGTAGTCGAGAAAAAGCTGCTTGTGGTATCGAGCACATTTTGTTTTATTTTTGAGGATATCATCCGATTACAAAATTAATATTTCTCAAGTTTTTTTTCTTCTCTGAATTCCAAAATTAGCTTTGCCTGAAACTAAAAATATAAATTTCTAGTTTTATGACTGATCTTTTCATTTCTCAGTCAAGTTGAAGTTGGCTTGTATCTTGCTTGAAACATGGCATTGGGGACTCAGTTATATAAGAACATAGATTCTGTTATACTAGGTTATTATTATCATTTTCTAGTACAGTTTAAAATAGAATCCGAATTTATATTTATTTAAAACGGTAATGGGTAAATGTTTGATCCAATATCAAATTCAGATTCCAAGCCCATTTCGTGCAGCTGCTGTCACAAATTGTAATATGGTGTATTTTTTCATGATTTTTAAACTTGAAAATATAAAATTTAAATTATATATGTATTTAAAATTTATAAAATCATGAGAAAACAGTTGCTTTTATAGGTGAAGTCAGTTGGGTTTAGGCATCGCTCAAAGCTCGAAAAAACCAAGTTGAGCTAATTATGAAAAAAAATTTGGTTTCAACTTTTAAATTTGAGTGAAAATAGAGCAAAATTTAAGTTAAATTTAGGCAAAATTCAGATGTGAATATCGTTAGATTCGTTTTAAAATATTGATCGTGTTGATGGCTTGTTTTTTGAAATCAAATTATAGTGGGTTCAAAAATTACATTTTTCAAAAATGACTTATCTTTGTTTTTTACTTTTATTAGATTAAATCATATTGGATCTGGTTTGTTTGATTCAAGTTAATATGAATTTGGTTCATATTGACTAGGATCTGGTTATGATAGGATTCATGTAGATTTGGATATGGATTTAGATTTTGAATTCAAATCTGAATCTCAAATCCATCTGTAACTAATTTAAAACTTTACAATTAATTTTAAATTTAATTTTCAAGAGGTAGAATTCTACCTTAGGCAGTCATCGAGAGGAGGGGGGGTTCCCCAAAAACGATGGCTTATAATCTACCAATTTTTTCACATTACAAGCCAAGTTTAAAAATCGATCTAATTAGATCCACATTAGCAAAAAGCCGCCTGCAAATTTGACTTTTTATTAGATAATATGTGCACTAGGCATTGCAAATGGGTTTGATATAGGTCAGGTCAAGGTTGACCCAACACTGGATCCAACCATCAACTATTGAATATGGTTTCTTATTCTGAATTGAGTAGAGTTCCAAATCTGGATATGATCTAACCCCTTGTAATCAGAAAACAAAACATGTTAAGTATACTGGTTTTCATGTGAAATAGATAATAGGAGTTGGGTCATGCTACCTTATTTTGTCTCGATGCTCAATCTTTTTATTTATCAGACCTGGATCCAACCCAACACAACATTATTTGTTTTAAATCTGACCTGTTGATAAGTACAAACTATTTTATGATTTTTGGCTGTTCCTACCAATCCGGATCCAACTTTTCTATGTATTTAGCTGATCCGGATCCAATCTGTTTGCATCTGCCTGACGGGCCATCATGGCCCTAAAGTCCAGCCTACGGACCCGATTCAATTTCAACCTTCCACAGATGGGGATTTCGGATTCTCAATGACCCACCCAGATCTTGTTGAAGCCCTCGCAAAGATACAGGTACGGGTAGGACCGACACCTGACTCGAATCCCGAAAATCATTTGAAAAATAGTACACAATAAAAATTAATTTTTGATCATTTAATATATAAAAGTGTTTTTTTTCTATTAAGAAATTATAAAAAATGCTAAAACTTAAAACTATTAAAAATACTACATGAACTCTTTATGTATCAGGGGCGTCATTAAACATTCAAAGCGTCATCTCGGAAGGCAATTGCATGGCATATCATTGTGACACAGGCGAAGGCAGTTCAAAATCGCGGGCTTTTTATACCCACCCAACCACCCGCGTCTCGCGCGCGATTTGGCTGAAGACGAGATGGGAGAGGAGGAGGACGGAGATTTCGAGAGGGAAGGCGTCCATCTCGACGACTGCGACGATCCGGTCGCCGGAAAGCTGAGAGATTGAGTTCGCCTGGCGGTAATCAAAATCGCTGAATCGGAAGGTCTGATTTCGCTTTAAACTGCTCTTTTCTTCTCTCCACGAAGCAAGATCTCGTCGTTATTTAATCATCTTTTCGATCTCATCTTCTTTTCCCCTGTTTTTGCTTGGATTCGGCAGCTAAAAGGTACGGAATGGAGGTCTCGCAGCCCGTCGTTTCGTGCATCGCCGATCTCGCCTTCAAATTTACAGGTAAACCGAAAGGGAAAACGAGAGCGGAATTCGTTTTCTCGATTGTTTGAAGAGTAATGCGATTCTGTTTCTTGGTCGTTTTTTTGGTGCTTAAACCTTTTCGTTTCCTTGAATTTTAGGGATTTTGCGGAGTTTTACTCTTCTGGTTAAACGAAAAGCAGATCGCCTATTTTTCTACTCCTTTCTGGATTTAGAGTTTTTGATGAGGCCGATCTCACCTTCAAAGGCACAGGTAAACAAAAAGGGAAAACGAGAGCAGAATCCTGTTTCTCGATTGTTTGAAGAGTACCGCAATTTTGTTTCTTGATCGTTCTTTTATCCTTAAACCTTTTCGCTTTCACTTGGATTTTGTGGAATTTGCTGGGTTTTAGTCTTCTGGTTAAACGGAAAGCAGATCGCTTCGTTTTCTATTCCTTTCTGAATTCAGTATTGTTGATGAGTTGCTAGAATCTGCTAAATTATATGTCTGTTCTTCACGATCCTTTTGTTTGAGTTAAATTGAGTAGTTTTTTTGTTTTCCCTTGGATTTTACTATGCGATTTCTGGAATTTGCGGAATTTTACTCTTTTGTTTTAACGAAAAGCAGATTGCTTCGATTTCTATTCCTTTCTGTTTAGAGTTTTTGATGAGTTGATAGAATCTACTAAATTATCCCTCTGTTCTTCACGATCTTTTTGTTTGGATTAAATTGGTAGTTTTTCTTCCATATTTATTAGTGTATATTGGAATTTTGCAAATACTGAAAGTGTTGTTACTGAAGACGGTGTGTGCTCGTTTTATTTGATTGATGAAAAAAAAAGAGAAGGAAAGGCTCCAAGCTTGTTTTATTCGTTGAATTGAGAGCTGAATCCATGGAATTGAAGTTTTGTTTACGGACACGCATCAGGGAGGGATATGGAATGTAGTTCACAAAGTAGCATTCTTGATTCCATGAGACGAGCTTTCCATTCCATGAACTGAACACTATCCATTTTCTTTTCTTTTTTTGCTTATATATGTAGCGTTCTTGTTGTCTATCGCAATAAAATCTTTAGTTTTCATCTCTCTCTCTCGTTCATTTGAGAACTATTCGAGTGTTTTTTCTTTTCTTTTTTTCATTTCCTCTTTGTTTGGGGAGGAGGTGTGAGGAAAAGGAAATAGCTTCGCTGATCCAAAAGTAATAGTACGCAATTTAAGTGATAACCAAATACTTAAGGTACAGAGGTTCCTCGTAGGCCTAGCGAGGCACTCCACCAAAATCTGAGGCGAGGCGTAAGCCTCGAGGCGCAAAGCGTAAGCCTCAAACAAAAATTATTTTTAAACTTAAAAAAAACTATATAAATTATCTAAAATTATAAATAAATAAGAAATGCTTTATTGATTAAGCGCCAATCCACACGAAATAAAAAATCTCAAATAAATACGAAAAAAATATGAGATTAACATGTAAAAGTAACATTAATGCAACAACTTGATCTATATAAGTATCTAATTGCATAAATATGAGCATTCATTCAATAAAAACTAACATTAACAACAAAATGCATATTAGCACTAACAACATGTCATAATTAAAAAATGCATGTTAACATTAACAACCAAATGTTAATGTATTTGTCCAGAATTCTTCAAAATGAGAGTGTTAACATTCACAATTACAACTCAAAGTCTCAAAAAATATATAAATGGCCAATAGCTCTATGATATGAATTAGGGCCTAGGCTCTTGTTGTGTCTCGTCATCATCAATATTTAAGTCTTCAATATCATCATCTGAAGAATCCATATAAATATGTTCTTCTTCATCTCCATTCTCTGACTCTTCATCCTCTACACTTTCTTCATCCACGTCTTCAATTACTTCTTTTGCTTTTCTTTTTCCTTCAATAAAAAATCATGTATTAAATATTTATGTTATGTAATTAAAAAAATACATTTATATTCATAGCTAGGTAAAAGGAATATAACTTTACCTCGATCTCTTGAAGACATGTCTTGCCTAGAACCACTTTGTAAAACATGAGGTGAAGTGACTTTTTCAATAGGCACATGCTCAATGACATTTATGTCGAAGTTCGGATCTAACTATGAATCCTCCAACCAATTGGGATCACTTGACAACAGTGGATCTTCCTTCTCTACAATCCACTATCGTCTAAGTCTATATGATCTAGACATATAGGGTCTTTGGTAGCCCTCCTCTTCATATTTCTCTCTCTTAATTTCATATTGTACATTACAAAAACCAATGCATTCATCTTCTCTTGTTCAAGTCTATTCCTTCGTTTTGTATGCACCTATAATTTCAAATCATTGATAATCAAATATAAGATAATCTATGTCACAGGGATTCGGCTAGCAGGGTGCCGCACCCGCGTCGACGCGACTCGACGCGGGTGCGGTCAACCCGACCC
Organism: Nuphar pumila; assembly: GCF_984573655.1. Lineage (NCBI taxonomy): Eukaryota > Viridiplantae > Streptophyta > Magnoliopsida > Nymphaeales > Nymphaeaceae > Nuphar > Nuphar pumila. Next base: position 103,514,169 of record NC_143252.1, on the reverse strand, counting down.
TGGGTGTGTTGATCGCACCTAGGGTCATTTTTGTCCATTTTTTGGATTTTTTTTTTAAATTTTTTTCCCTATGAAATGGGCTGCAAAATTAAAAAAAAAAATCTTGGGGGGGGGGGGGGGGGGGGGCGCTGCCCCCCTATAACCCACCGCCAGGGGTGCCCCCCTGGACCCCCATCCGCTGACCGCGCAGCGGGACCCACGCCGGGGGGAGCCCCCGGACCCCCCTTCTTGCAAGGGCAAAAACAATGTCCATAAAATACACCCTTGAAGTTTAAAAATGACTTGGCAGCTCCATGCATTAATGGACACCAATAGCTATTTTTGCAATTTTGTGTAAAAATAAGTTACACACTTATTAGTTGTGCATTCAAAATGCACAATTATTAATGTGTTTTCCTAATAAAAATTACTAAAATGTCCATAATTATGACAATTAATACACCTAATCACCATATCAATTTTTAAATTTGTTAAGGGCATATTATTGTGGTGAACGTGCTAACATGCATAAATGTCATGGACCTTAACAGCTACCAGCCTACCATACATTCATACATATACACTATACATGATATATATATTTTACATTTTTGCCCCTACCGCACCCCCGCACCCAGGTTTTTTGGAAGTGCCGAATCCCCGCACTCGCACCCGCACCCGCACCCATGTGACATAGAAGATAATTAAACATATAAAAATGTATTTCAAAAATAAAATACAAAGTCACAAACTAATGAGAAAGTACTCTAATTCCTCTCACAGCCCGATGCACTGCATGCCAAACTTAAAATTCGAATTGCAAAATTCATCAACTCAGGATTTTCGTGCCCAAATGAACTCCACCAATCAGCTGCATTCAAATAAAATAATAAAAAATTCATAAAAACATTAAGAATGTCATAATTAACAAAAACATAAAAAAATATTGACAAATAACAACATAATTGCAAACTTACCAGGACTTTTTAATTTTCTTGTTGTAACAACTGCCTCTCTGCCAAACAAGCCCTTTGCCTTTTTAAATGCATCGATTTGTGTTGTAATTTTCAACCGAATATTTGCATCAGAAACTAATTTTTCAACACAATCATAAAAGCCACTCATAACTTCTCCATCAGGGTTGAAGTTGTCAACATAATGAAAATGTGGATTTAAATAATAGGCAGTTGTATGCAAAGGCTTATGAAGTTGCAAGTCCCATCGTCTATCAATGATATCCCAAATAAGTTTATATTTTCTTTTGACATTGTCAAGGTTTGAAGCAATTTCCTCATTCGCTCTATCCATTGCCTCATACAAAAATCCCATAGCAGGTTCGTCTGCATCAACGAGTCGCAACACTTTCACGAGAGGTAGTGTAACTTTAATTGCATATAATATGGCAGCCCAAAACTTATGATCATTAAGAACAATATAAGAAATGTTCTTAGCATCAGATTTTTTATAGTAATTAGATGTTCTAAAATTTGAAGATAACAACATCGACTTTAACTCTTTCTTATAACATCAAATACTATGAAGTGTAAGATATGTTGTGGCAAAACGAGTGATGACTGGACGCAGAAGTTCTTTCTTCTTTGTGAATTTTCTCATTAAATTTAATACCCATGCATGACTCTAAATGTATCTTGTAATTTTTTTTGCCTTTTTCACTGTATCTTTAAAAATTGATATCTTTCCAATATCTTCTAATATAAGATCTAAGCAGTGGGCTGCACATGGTGTCCAAAAACATGTTTTTCCTGCTGTTAACATATTTTCAGCTGCCACATAATTTGGTGCATTATCTGTAATGAATTGCACCACATTACTTTCACAAACTTCTTTAACAACTTCTTCAAACAACTTACACAAATTTGTACAAGTTTTTTCCATGTCGCTGATGTCAACAAACTTCAAAAATATTGTCCCAGATGAGCTGTTCACAAGAAAATTAATTAAGTTTCTTCCTTTTCCATCTGTCCAACCATCTTCCATAATACTGCAACCAACTTTTGGCCACTCTTTTTTGAACTCTTTCAAAATTTCATGAGTACAATCTACCTCGTCCTTCAAAATCCATGTTCTGATCTCATGATAAGAAGGCAGTTTGAACCCTCGCCCATAATTTGCAATAGTTTCTACCATTGCACCAAAATATGGACTGTTGCAAAGATTAAATGATAAGGCATTTGCATAAAAAAATCTACCAATGGCACGACATACATTTTTTCTTTTATTCCCTTTCTCCTTGCATATTTCTTTTGAATCCTTTTCTAAAACCCTAGATATTTGTTTTGAAGTCTTCTTCTATCTTCTCAAAGTCCAGGTGTATATATTTTCTTTTTCCTTATTTCTTCATAACTATTTCTCCCAAACCCTGGAAATCCTTTTTAAAACTCTCCTTAGATTTTCAAAACTTCAGGTGTATTTTCTTTTCTTCTTTTGATTTCTTCAATTTCTTCGATCCTGTCTGCAATTTTTCAAATATTCAAATCTTGTCATCTATTTTCAAATTTCTCTTCTTCATATATGTCTTTCGAATTCTATTCAAAATTTCCATATAAAATCTCTTTAATCAAGAGATTTCTTTTCAAATCCTTAGATATCTCCTTCATCATCTCTCTCTCCCCCAAAAAATTCTTCAGTCTAAACCATCCCTTTATTCTGCAAAAAGCATTGATATTTCATCATGGTTCAGACAAGGACATGAAAGGAGACTGTTCAGCAGTACAACGACAATGAGGCAGAAGAAATGAATTCTCTCAGATCATCTAGGAGACATGGCCAGAAAGTGGAAGATGATGTTGATCTGGTCATGTATAGTCTTTTAAAAGATGATGGCAAAGATGACATCTGAACAGGCTGGGGCAAATTCGAAGAAAGTATCTTCCAAAGACAAGATCAGGGGAAAGCCCGTCAAGATCAGCAAGAAGAAAGTTCAGCATGATAGCGCTTCAGAGTCGGCAGAAGAAGACTCAGAGGAAGATGTTGAGAAACTCTGTTTTGATGTCACATAATATGATACACTGTCATATTTGATTTTATATGATATGATAATATGTCCTCTTGAAAAATGTTATATTATGACTGAATATGTTTTGCCATAAATCTAACGAGTATTTGATGCAAGGATATCTCACCCAAAAAGGATGGAGACTTCCTGTTCAAGTACAACTAGTGCAATCATACTCCTTGAAGAAAAAGCTTGATGAGCCATGCATTCCTAAAGATCAACTGAAGAGATCGGCTACCTCAAGATGAAGATTTTTTTCTTCTTTAGAGTCATATGTAACAGAACCTTCAGGAACATGTATATTGTATATTACATACTCATTCATAAAAACTATATCATAAAAGTATACGATAGTTTCAAAAAGCTCCTTTTTGAAAACTAATAATTGTACCTTCTTACAACCCTTTATGAAAAAGGTATTTTGACATGATTTCAAAATGTAATAATTGTACCTTACATCATATACAAGACAACATGAAAAGAAATGTAGGAAAAAGACAAAACATGAAATCGGCTACATAAAGAAAAACAAATATAATATGTTTTTGAAAAGACTCTAGTTACCTTCTTTAAAGAAATGATTTCAAATATGGGTAAAAGACAAAACATGAAAATCGGCTACACAAAGAAAACAAATATAATAAAGTTTTTGAAATGACTCTAGTTACCTTTTTTACAAACCCATAGAATGTCGACTTACTTGAAGTCATCATTCTCTTTGTATAGCATTAAATACCTCCTGTAAGAAATCCTTGTTAAAATATCCTTCTCAAGAATGTCGACTTTCTTGTAGTCCTCATTCTCTCTGAAGACTTTGAAAAACACAACATAAAGAAAACACTTGACATGACTATGTACAAATAAATATCTCAAAGCACTCATTGTACTTACACTCATTTAAAGTAAAGAAGTACTTATGTACCTCAAATCATTAATTAGGATAAAGACAAAACTACAATCCAACGTTCAATGTACTATTGTAAGAAATATATTTTTACATAAAATATGTATTACCTAAAATATTACAACGACTAGTGTACCCCATACTTTACTTTTATGGAAAAAGGCTTTCTCGAATTTCTTTAAAGATGTTTTTTGAAATGACATAATATTTCACATCTCAAAAAGGCTACGATTTCAAAAAGTAACGACTACTTTTTTAAAGCTATATAAACACACTCAAATAATCTATTCAACAGGGAATAGAATGGACATGTGAGCTTACAAAGAGAAAAATACCTATTCGATATTTGAAAAGAGAGCCTTGAAAAAGAAAGAGAAAAAGAAAAGAAAGAAAAGAGAAAAAGTCAAGTATAGCTCTTTGACAAAGAGTATCCTCTGAGTGACAAACAGAACATTCTGAGAATCCTTCATTCGTGCATTCATATCATTTTGAAGGTTCTATAGGAAGTATTGTAACTCTGTTATTCACTGTTTTCCTTCTTTGTTGAAAGAAGTAGACCTCTGTGAAAGAGGGTGTTCCCCTTCTCTGTTGAGAGAAGAAGACCTCTGTGAAAGAGGGTGTTGTCCTTCTCTGTTGAGAGAAGAAGACCTCTGTAGAAGAGGGTGTGCCCCTTCTCTGTTGAGAGAAGAAGACCTCTGAGGAAGAGGGTGTTGTACTATTTATCCGGTGACTCGGATGTTATAGTGGAAAGCTCAAGTGGTTTGCTTGGGGACTGGATGTAGGTTTGCGTATTGACCGAACCAGTATAAATTATGTGTTTTATGTGTTGTGCCTTATTGTCTGATTATTTTATTTTATCGATCTTTATCGTATTTCACTATTCACCCCCCTCTAGTGGAATTTCAGAAGAGTAGCTTGCATTTTTCCAAAACTCCTTGTATCGGCCCAAGAAAACCATTGATGAGCCTGAGTTAGTGAACAAGACTAAGTTTCAGATCCCGGTGGAAGACCCGATTCAGCTGCAATTGAAGAAGATGACTCGCGTAGTCAAAGATTTGCAGGCTCGAGACAAAGGCAAGAGAGTCTACACCTGCGAAGATTTCTATGATAGCCTAGAAGGGGATGACAACCTGGAGGACCTTCCCCGAAAGTTCATTAAATTTGATGGAACCGACAATCCCAAGGCTCATTTGACCATGTTCTTCGCAGAATGCAACCGGTTTAAAAGGAACAACAGAGCTTTATTCATATGCTTTCTGCGCAGTCTGGAGGGAATAGCAGCAAAATGGTACGCAGAGCATATCAATCCAATTGAGTTGCGAGACTTTGACAAGGTTGTCAACTTGTTCATCAAACAGTTTCTTTTCAATACAGAGGCTCTGCCAACCCTCAACCATCTTTTTAATCTATGACAGAATGACAATGAAAATGCCAGAGATTTCATTCATAGATGGAGATCCACCTGCAACAAGATGAGAGATCCAATATCAGAGGGGCATGCATTGTCGATGATCTTGAACAACTTCTCCCAACCTCTGAAGGGCTTGATCTCCACTTTTTCATCATAATCCTTTATCGAATTGATAGAATGAGCCAAATGACTCGAACTGGGGATAGAGAATGGAGTATACGAGAGCCTTACACTCTCAAAGAGCAACTCAGATACCAAGAAGAAGTCATGCTTCACCTTCTTCGTGAATACCACTGGCAACAACAATGACAAAAGCAAAAGGGGTGGCAGGAAAAACCACACCAGTGGCACGTGCTAAAAGGGAAACCTGAAATCAAGGAATGAAGTTCTCACAAGAACATCACTGCTTTTGGAGCACTCCCTGCTCATAATGGCAATACAAGGTTTGCTGAAAATGAAGGGGATGAACCAGTGGCCTTGGTTCAGGATGCAGAGATTCTGATGCATAACCTTGTAGGTGAATTTTGGAGTGAGAATCTGATTGCTTATTCTTCAGGAATTGTAAAAAGTGAACCGATAACATTATAACAAGTCGGCATGATCCAACTGGAAGATCATATGAGAGTTGAGTTACAGAAGGTGAATCTGGAGAAGAGGTTCAAGGCAAGATGGTTGAGAAAATTATCTTCAAAATCCTGTTTTAGCTACGAATATAGGGGTGTTGACCAAGTATTTTGCAGGAAAAAGTGAAGATAAACTTAACTTCATTCAAAATTCCAGCAATCTTTTGTTGAACTCTTTTTTTTTTAGCTAATGAAAATTCATTTTCTGTTAAACCTGTAATTTTGTTTCCAAACCTGCTTCTCATTATAATCCATTAGGCATGCCTTCTTTCACAACCTTCTACACTCTGCACTCTCCACTTCCATTACATTGTTGCATTTCTTCATTTACCATTTTCACCCTTTGCAATTTGGCAGCACTACCACTCCGTCCCTGTGCACCAGCCCCTCACAACACCATTTACTACCTCACTCCAGCTTCACGCCCTACTTCATACTTACAGCCCACCCTGCGGCACCTGCTGCATGACATCCCCCTGCCACCAGCTGGGGCTTCACTCACATTCACTCACTTTTGCACACATCTTTAGCTCATCACCTGCTACATAACAACTTCGCTGCACCTACTATGACCTCCTGCATGTTCATAGCATAGCAGCTAAGGAACTGCTGTAATCTTCTACTATCACACACCTATAGCATATCACCCTTCACCGGCAGCCACTTACAACACCACCTGTATCATGTGTTATTGGACTATCTACCACTTCCAACATTACCTACCTGTTGTACACCAATGCAATGCACATCTGCACTTCACTACTATATTTCTTGCTGCACCTTCATCTTCCCTTGCATACAACAACTACATCCTCCAGCACTTACACAACACCCTGTGTTTCATACACTGCTGCAATATTGGCACTCCCACTACACTTTCATCTTCACACCCCTTGTACCAATATGCACAACACTTCACCTATGTTCTGCACCCCAGCTGACTTCCTCAGTAGCTTCCAGCTTCCTCACCTGGCTGCATTTTCATATTCTAGCACCACCATCTACACTCCCTGCACCAACATGCACACTACTTCACCTCATCTACTTGCTGCACTTGTACTGTTACACCTTTTATATCTTCATCACCACAGTATATCTTCATCACCACAACAAATCGTATGCCATTCGTCCTGTACTTGTTAATACTTGAATCCATGTTAGTTAGTTATCATCTAAGTCCATTGTGCTTTTACACATATTGCCATCATTTTCCACCCTCATTAATATTTCTAGTCTCTAATTTAGAGGTTATGTTTGTTATAGCCTTATTCATGTAGCATAAATACCATACTTAGGTAGATATCTATAGATTTCATTTAGATTAAGGTATTACATATGCCTTCTCATCTAGGTCGTCATTAGCCTAAGATATTGCATGCATATTCACACATATACTTTCTCATCAGCATAGTGCATTGTATATGCATTTTTATGTATATTTCCCCATTAGCATTCAGGCATCATATGCATTCTAGTTTCAATACAGCCTCTTAGTTTCTTTTCATATTTTGTGTTTTGCTTTATGCTAACCCCGTTTTTGCAGGAATACATGAAAAATTTAGATTTTCTTTCTTAGATTTGAAATTTTTGATATTTCCAATTCCAATTCAAAGTTGTAATAATTAGACATTAAGGAGAATTTTATCTTTCCAGTTTAGAATAAAATGTATGAGCATGTAAATCTCATAAATTACCTGTTTCATCTCATCTTTTTACTTTTCTTTCAAAAATCCATAATGGTGAAACACGAATGGCACGTGCACCTTTCTAATGAAAGGTAAATAATTCATTCACATTTATGGCCATAGTCAAAATGTGAACAATACTTAGAATTTTTATCTTTTATGAAATAACACTTGATTCCCATCATATTTTTCTGAAATATTCTTTTTTCCTTTATCAGGATTTAATATGTGAATTAACTTAAGATATATTTGTGGCCATAGTCATGGATATATCGAAAGCTAATTTCATTTTAAATCCTATAAAGACACAAAAATTTATTTTATTCTTTATTAGAATTCAAATATAAATTATATTATAATATATTTGTGACCATAGTCATGAATGTATTATGATTTAATCTTATTTCAATTCTCTTAAAAAATATAATATGCTTTTTATTTTCAATCTTCAAATAAATATCAAAAGCATTCATCATTTAGGATAAAATTGCATTCTTCTTCATATTATTTCAAATCATCTTTCAAAAATCCAAGTGATTTTGAAATAAATTTTCAAAACACAGTTTTCATTTCTAAAATTCAAAATCATTTTAAACTTCAATTTATAAATTCAGATTTATCCTTTAATTCTCAAAACCCATCTTATTTCAAATTCCAAATTTCAAATTCCAGGTTTGAATTCAGATTCTATTCTCAATTTCAAAATCCAAATTCAATTTTAAATTCAAAGTCCAAATTTCATTCCAATTTCCAAATTCATTTCCAAGTTCAAAATTCAATTTCAAAATCAATTCAATACTCCAATTTCAAAGTTCAATTCAACTTTGAAATTTCCTTCTGACTTCAAATTCTATTTTTAATTCCAATTTTCAATTTCATTTCAAAATTTAAATCTCAATTCCAGTGTCAATTCCAAATTCAACTCTCATTTTCAATTTCCATTTCACTTCAAGTTCCAAATTTCATTTTCTTTAAATCTTCCTTCCTCAATTCAAAAATTCTAATCTATTTCAATCTTTGATTATTTCAAACTCAGAAATTCAAATCTCCTTTTCAAATCTCAAATTCCAAGTGTAGATTCAAATTTCAGTTTTTCCAATCAAGTTCAACTTTTTGAACAATTTCTTCAAAGATGTTTTCAAACTTATTTTAAAATCACTTGAAAAAGTCCCAAAATTTCTGAGGCATTTCTCAAAAGCATACATCTTTGCATTTTCATAAGCACAAACATGATTCAACGTGCATTTTAGGATTTTTAGAATAATCACTTGGGCAAATTTAGGCAAAGCAAAAGACATTTATTTGATCCTTGGTTTAATTACCCCTAGTAAAGGCGCCAGGAACAGTTGAACCTCGTACCGATGAGCAAATCTCGTCTCTTCATGTTTTCTCACAAATTTTCAAAAATAGAGGCGAGTAATTTCAAAATATCTTTTTCAAATAAAGGTTAAGTGAGACCTTGCAAAAGAGTTTCCTTTCTTTCTTTTCTTTCTTTCTCTTCTCTCTTTTTTCTTTTTTTTTTTTCTTCAAAAAGGGAAAAGGGCGAGAAAGGAAAAAGAAGAGGAAAGAGAGAAAAAGAAAAAAGGAATTTTTTTGCAATGATCACAATACTGTGTGCAAGAAGAAGATATGATGAAGCAAGAGAAGACTGAGAGTGCTCATTTGACAGTAACCTCTAAGGACGGGTTTAAGAAAAAGAAAATGACTAGAGAAGCTGGAGTTGACTCTCAATCGCAAAAGAAACAAAAAAGACATCAGGACCCAAAGTCTAGTTGTTTCTTTTGCAAACGAGAGGGTCACATGAAGAATGATTGTACCAAGTGTCATGCCTGGCGTGAGAAGAAATATATGCTCCTTACTTTGGTTTGTTCTAAAGTTAATTTGACTTATGTGCCCGAACACACTTGATAGATGAATTCTGGTGCTACCACTCACATAAGTGTGTCTATGCAGGGTTGCTTAAGTTGTCGACCGCCAATTGATGCTAAAAGATTCATCTATGTGGACGATGACAAAATAATTAAAGTTGAGGCAATAGGGACATTTAGGTTACTTTTAAAGACTAAAAATTATTTCTATTTGAAAGAAACATTTATTGAGCCATCTTTTAGGTAGAATTTGATTTCTATTTTCATTTTAGACAAACATGGTTATTCTTGTTTATTTAGAAATAATAAATTTAAATTGTTTCTCGGTTCAAATCTTATTAGGACCAGTTCTTTATCTATGGATAAAACACCTTAAGAACCAATTCCATTAAGAAAATATACTAGAGAGAGAAGGGTAATTTCATATGATTATATTGTCTTTCTACAAAAAAATGAGGGTGATATTGGCCTAATGAAGATGATCCAACAAACTTTCATCAAGCCACACAAAGTTTCAACTCTCAAAAGTGGATTAAAGCAATGCATGAGAAAATTAAATCCATGAGGGACAATGGCGTGTGGGATCTTGTCCCATTACTTGAAGGTGTGAAACCCATTGGTTGCAAATGAATATTTAAAACCAAAAGGGATTCAAAGGGTAATGTAGAAAGACATATGGATTGTCTTATTGCAAAAGGGTTTACTCAAAGGAAAGACATTGACTACACAAAGACTTTCTCTCCAGTTTTTACAAAAGACTTTTAGGATTATGATGACACTGTTGGCTCATTATAACTTAGAGCTGCATCAGATGGATGTTAAGGATGCATTCCTTAATGAAGACATCAATGAGACAATATATATGGGCCAACCAGAATATTTTGTCTTAGACGATGCCAAGAAGATGGTTTGCAAACTAAAGAAATTCATCTATGGACTTAAGCAAACCTCCCGTCAGTGGTATCATAAATTTCATCAAGTTGTTCTCTCGTTTGGTTTTGAGATGAATGTAGTTGATGAATGCATATACCATAAGTTCAATGAGAGTAAATTTATTTTCTTGGTTTTATATGTGGATGACATATTGCTTTCCAGTAATGATATAGGCATACTGCACAAAACCAATAGATTTTTGACAAAAAAATTTGAAATAAAAGATCTTGGGGATATCTCTTTTGTATTAGAGATCCAAATACATCAAGACTATTCTCAGGGTATTCTTAGATTATCACAAAAGAGCTATATCAAAAGGATTATGGAAAGATATGGCATGAAGGATTGCAAACCACAAGATACTCCTGCTGTTAAAGGAGGTCTTGCTCAGTGCCCCAAACACCAGTATGAAATTAAGGTTATGAAACAAATTCTCTATGCATCTGTTGTGGGGAATCTTATGTTTGCTCATGTATATACACGTCTGAATTTAGCATACATTGTTGAAATGTTAGGTAGATATCTTAGTAACCCAAGTATGGATCATTAGAGAGCAGTCAAACAGATTATGTGATATTTGCAGAGAACAAAAAGTTATATGCTCACATACAAGAAGTCAGATCAGTTGAAGATCATTGGGTATTTTGATTATGATTTTGTAGGATACCAAGGCAGTCGCAAATCTACATCAAGCTATATTTTTCTATTGGCCGGGAGAGCTATTTCCTAGAGTGCCAAGCAGACACTCATTGCTTCTTCAACCATAGCAGTAGAATTCATAGCTTGTTATGAGACATCCAACCATGGGATATGACTACATAATTTTGTCACAGGGTATAGATTTTAGATAATGTTGAGGGATCGCTAAAGTTATTTTATGACAATAATTCAACAGTGCTATATTCCAATAACAAAAGGATTTCATCGAAGTCAAAGCATATTGACATTAAGTTTCTTGTTGTTAAAGAAAGAGTATAGAATGGTCAAATATCGATAGAACATATTGGCACAAACTTCATAATTGTGGATCCACTTACTAGAGGTTTGCCACACATGGTCTTTCACGAGCATACTGCTCGCATGGGTGTTTTATCATTTTATGATATGCCTGTTTAGTGGGAGTTTGTATTTGGATGTTCTATGATATAATAAAGTTTTTTTTGCCGCTTTAGTATAAAGTTAAAGTTTTAGTTTCATTCTGTACTCATTATATTATGATCTCACTAAAGTTTTTAAGGACCAGTTGGAAACAGGCATGTTTGATCACATTGCATATAATTTCCATGCTTCACATCCATACTTAATCCATGTTATTTGGTTATGTCGAAATACGTGATCATTGATGGGTCAAATTACGTTATTTGTAATGAAGACGTCTTTGGTTCTATGTTGACATGATCAATAAACCGGATTGGTAGAGATATCAATTGATAAGACTGTATTTTTGAGCTCATAAGGTTATAATATGTGATTATAAGGTTACGTATGTGGCCCAAGTGGGAGATTGTTAGAAAATCGTGTGGGCCTACATACGTTGAACCACATATTGTAACACTGTCTTAGGTTCAGACTTGGTTTATGTGATCTAATCTAATTGGGCCTTGTGATATTTCATATGGCATGATACACTATATGGAAATACCTACTCTGTCTATGATTCTGTAATGGCCTGAATTGAAGATAGACTCCTAATCAGATTATGTTATAGTCCCCAAACCATTATATAATGGTTTTCTCTTCAAACTCTCCATAAGTTAGAAAGAGAATTCAGTCCCTTAGATCTAGAGAAAGAAAAAGAGATGGATATACATGTTCTGAAATATTATACCCATCAACCTGAATTCAGGTACGCTTATATATCAAGTTTGCTTTCCATTTTTCTCTTAACGATTTAGCGAGAATATGCATTACTGGTGAATTTCTAAATGCAACGCTTCTCACGTCAAACTTGCACGACCCTCTCCCCCCCCCCCCCCCTTTACCTCTCCTTCCCTATAACTGGCAGAGCATCACTGGAGCTTGAAAGCATCATCATCAGAGCTCTCTGGAACACTTCACTGGAAAAAGAAATCAGATCCTCTAGACGTTGATGCGATTTCCCCCGAACCAATCTATCATTTTTCCTAGCCACTTTTGACGAGCTCTAGATGCGACCTCCCATCCGAGTCAAGCACAAAGTTCAGTATGATCAATGCTAATATCTCAAAATCGACCATGATTCCTTTCAAGCCATTATCTTCCAAACTGAGAAAACCCAAACTCTCCTGATAAACTTTGATTTCTTACCCTGCCAAGTGAAATGCGATGCAACTGCAATATCCCTAGGGAAATTTATGTCATCCAAATCAAGTTATGTTAGTCTCTACGTTCTTTCTGCTTGTGTTTAATTTGATATCTTAGAGGTTGTGGAAATGGGCGCAAAGGTACATTAAGAATGATATTGAGCTCAAATAATTCTTGATTTATTCTCTTGGTATAATGTATGTGAAAATGAGAATTGAAGTTGCAAGCCAAATGTTTGTTGATATGTTTGAGAGGACAAACTTCTCATGGAAATTGCCTAGGAATGAAGATCAATGTGACAATATTCTTCTTTCATAGGTGAAGTACAGAGGTTTATTTATTTATCTATTTATTTTTTGAAGGAAAGTGAAGGAAAGAGTTAACCCCCATGGTTTCACGCTTACTGGTATTTTATCTTATCTGCGTGTTCATATGCAAATTTGCTTGACAACGGATAGAGGCTCTACGTTATCATGGTTGGATGCTATTGATTTCATCCCATGGTTGATAGTAATAGGAACAAAAGTGTACGGCTAACCTTATCGTTGAGTTGGGTGGTATAGATAGGGCTTATTAGCTAGTGAAGCTCATGAGAATTATCAGGTGTATGTATTTGGTGTGCCTTGCCATGTAATGTAGGGAACAATGTATCAGCCGATTATGTATGTTACATGGAGGTGTTGCCACAAGTGATGACTATTATCATGCAAAATTTTACTTTCGCTTTCAAATTGACTTTTTAAAAAGATTTAAGAAAAACTCACATTCATTTTGAAAACATGGGAAAATTGAGAGAGAATGGGACTCACCTGTCGGTACGAGGTTCAACCGTTCCTGGCGTCATAATTAAGGGTAATCGAACCAAAGATCAAACATTGTGTCTTGCTTGCTTAACTGTTTGAAAAATTATTCTAAGTAGAATGCACAAAAAATCATACATGTGCTATGATTTTTGAAAAATATTGATTGAAAACATGATGCATTCTTAGAATTATTAGGAAATACTTTTGAAAAGGATATATTCTAAAAAAAATCGATTTTCCTGAAGAAGGACTAGGCGCAAGATCTTTAGAGACTAAGTCTAAATGAATCAACCTAAATCTAAATGATGCATGAA